>NW_026585895.1:53021004-53046296 GCF_907164565.1 Psammomys obesus | reverse complement strand
CACACACACACACACACACACACACACACACACACACACACACACACCCCTGAACATACATACACGCACAAAGACACATAACCAATAACAAAAAAGCAGGAACACCCTAGTGGAGGGTTCTTTCTTCCTCTCTCAGCTTCTGGTGGGATTGGCAAACCTTGAAGTCACTTGGTTTATGATTGCCTCGCTCTAGCCTCTAACTCCAGGAGTGTGTCCTCCTTTTTCCTCTCTCCTCACATGCCATCCTCTTATAAGGACACCAGTCACCCTGGATTGGGAGTCCACTCATTTTTTTAGTGTGTATGTATGCTTGGTGCAATGTGTGTGTGTATGTGTGTACACATGAGTGGGAGCCTGAAGTTGATCGGATGCCAATCACTCTGTACTTTATTTATTTATTGAGACAAGGTCTCTTACTGAAACTGGGGCTTACAAATTCTGGTTAATTTAGCCTGCCAGCTTGCTCTAGGCACCCCCTGTCTGTGCCTGCTGTTGCTGGGGTTAGAGGTAGGTATCATATTGACTGGCTTTTAATGGCTGCTAGATATTTGAACTCTGAACTCTGGTGTATTTGCACAGCACGTAGTTTATCCACTGGGCAGACTCTCCAGTCCCCGAGGCCACTTATTTTAACCAATATTTTATCATCTCAACCGACTAAGCCTACAATACTAAACTATGTCACAGGCCAGGATCTTAGGTTTGGGACTTGGACATATCACTTGGAGACACAGTGATGGTTCTGAGGGATCCAGAGGTGATGTTCATCACCGGTGTGGCTGGGGGGGGGGGCTGGGTCTATGAGGGGGTTTGGCTCTCCCACAGGTCATATGTTGTATCTCTTGGGCAGCGTGGGCAGTGCTGCCTCTTCTCTAGGGGCTGTTTTCGTTACTTTTGTCATCTCTGACTGAAGAAGTTAAAGGATGTTTTGGTTTGGTTTCAGAGGTCTCACCCACCATGGCGTGGAAGGCATGACATGACAGCTTCGCGGGTGGGGGCCGCAGCATGCTCCCTTCACAGCATATAGGAAAGGAGTGGTGTAGAACCTTCAGAAGCCTGCCCTTACTAACCTACCTCCACCAGCTAGACCCCCACCTCCTAAAGCTACCACCTTGTGGCAGGATGTTCGGGTGGGTGAGTGTCACCCATAGGCTCTTCAGGACTTACAGTGGGAGCTGGAATGCAGCCCATGGGGCAGGAGAATTTACAGAATCACTTTTATCAGAACAGTGTATAGTTTCCATGCCCCACGGAGGCCATTGGAGCCTGAAGCTTTGCGGAGTGGCTGGCTTGAAGCCGTGCAGCTGCTTCTGTGGAGGGCTGGAGCACGTCCTCATCTGGGGATCCAGGCAGCTCTGTGTCTGAGGCTGCTGGTGGTGGGGCAGGCCCAGGCAGTCTAAGCCCCGGGAGCTTCTCCTCCCCACGGGGTCAGCCCAGAGCTCCACCTCCCTGTCCAGATTACAGCAGCCTAGGGCCCCTTCTCTCCCCCTTTCCTCCCTGCACGAGGTCTTGGGGGGAAGGGACAAACAAAGGCCCAGCAGCCACATCATTTTTCTCCCCTTCACCCTCTGGCCCAGCCTTTTCTTCCTTTTATTATGTATTTTAATAGGAGCAGACCAAGATAGATGGCCTTAGCTGGAATGGGAAAGGCCTTGCCTCTACCCAGCCCAGCCTTGGAGCTCTTGTGTGTTTTGCAGAGCCGAGTGGATGAGGTCCACAAGGACTGAAAGCAGGGTGCCTGCTGACTTGTCCCCTGCGGACTTCTTCCCCAGGACCTGGTCTGTGGCTCCCCAGTTATTCCAAGACCCTCTGTTTCCTGCTTCCTCCTGCTCCAGCAGGAGAAGGCCATTTGTGGATGGAGGAGGCAGTCTCGTGCCTAGCCTTTGTGTGAAGGGGGGTGTGGTGGCAGAGAGGACACCTGCCCAACCCCGACCTAGGCAGAACACACCCAGTGAGGCTTTGTTCCTCCTTTCTGATCATATCATTTAGGACTGAGACTACAGCTCAGTGGTAGAAGGTTTACCTAGAAGCATGCCCAAGTCCTTAGGTTCAATGCCAGCACCAGCAGTGCTTGCTGGCAGACACCAGACTCCTTGTGTGCCTTTTATTACATCTTACAAAACTGAAGCTCCCCAGTGTCACTGTGCAGACCCCAGCAGCAGTCTCAGGTGTGGCAGCCATATCCACTGTTCCCTTAAGAAAAGTGAGGAGCTGGAGTCTGAATCACAGCCCTGAGCCTCTGCCTGGCAGGAGCAGGCAAGCACCCAGCCTGGCCCCTGGGGTTTCGGACTCAGGGGCTCAGTGACTGGGTCAAGTGCTGAGGTTAAGAGAAGCTTTGTCTTGACAAGGGCCCTTCCTGACCCCTGACCTCTTGGTGTCATTCCATCCCAGGCTAGCAGGGGTATTAAACATCATGAAACAGGCTTAGGGCTTTCAGCCCATCCTGTCTTACTCAATAACACAAGTACCTTTAAACACCCACAGGGCTCCACTCTCCTCCTGGGCACAGCTCTCAGATCAAACTTAATCACAATATAAATTTAGACCCATATTATCTTGACTGGACACCTCCAGTCATAATAACCAATGGCCAACCAATGGCCTCGAGAGTAGTGTTCAACCATAAAAGGGACACAAACCTTATGCCTGCACAGAATGTCACTCTGTTCTTAAGAAGCATTCAGAACAAGGAAATCCATAGAGTGGTGTTAACAGTTCTCAGAGACCAGGGGCAGGGTGGGATGGGACAGGTGGTCAGATGCGGGGAACTTCTTTTTGGGGATGGTAAAACTGTTTTTGAATCAGGTAGTGCACATGGCTGCACAATTCTGTGAATATTTTGCACATCCCTGCCCCTTGCTGTACTTTGAAGGATGAACTAAGTTTCTCTCTCTCTCTCTCTGACATACATCTCCATTTCTTTAAAGTGTCCTAAGTGGGGTGGATGCCATGACCATTTTTATGTGTCAGTCTGCTCAGTCCAGCTGACCGAAAGGTTGTCCATTTGCCCAGCAAAACATCATTTCTGGATGAGTTTAGCATTAAAATGGATAGACAGGTTAAACCAACGTCCACTCACATGGGATGACATCACGCAATCCCAGGGCCAAACACAACAAAAAAGTGAAGGAAGGGTGCTTTATCACCCAAAGTCTTGTATGTTGGACGTATGGTTTCTACTGTAAGGCTTTTGAGAGGTGGTGGAACTATTAGGAAGTGGGCTCAAATCCAGTCTCAGAAGGAACTGGTAACTTCTCACTGGGGTGGGACAGGTCTACTGGGACTAATCTATTTCTCTCAAGAACGGACCCCCATAAAGGAAGCTTGACTGTCTCGGCTGCTGTGGAGAGTTGAAAATTTCTCACATTCAGTTGAGTTTATTCTCAGGGATTGTATCATAGAAGCTTCCTGGGCAGCCCTGAGATGGGTGTGTTTCTAATTGGTTCACCCTAATTCCCAGAAGCTGGACTTTGACCTTTGGTCTCAAATTGTGCAGTTATGTCTTATGGCAGCTATCTATTATGGTGTAGAAATGATTTCTTTCATCACAATGGCTCCAAACATCAGAGATGCTTCGTTATTTCCAAGTCTCTGTGGGTCAGGAGTCTGGGGCCAGTGTGACTGGACATGTCTAGTCTGGCCACTAAGGAATAATCCACAAAATGTCAGCTGGACTGCCATGTCTTGATCAATGGTAGAGTCTCTTTCTAGAGCTCACTCACATGGCTGGGTGTCTGGAGTGGGCTGTGGGTGTGGAAGGCCTCTGCTCCTCTATGCCATCACCTCTCTGTGAGGGCTCCAATGTCCTCATACCATGGCACCCCATGTTCTCTTTCATGCTGAAAGAGGATGAACAATATCCCTGGCTATTCTTCAAAGGCACATGCCCAATGATCCACTTCTTCCAGCTAGGCCCCTCTTTCTCCAGTTTCCCATTGGTCCGTTCAGTCAGGAACCCATCTATGGATGACGTCAGAGCATTCAGTCACCTCTGAACACTGCTGAACTCAGGAGCAAACTTTCAAGCCAAGTCTTTTGGGGGAACATTCTAGATGTAAAACATAACAGGGACTATCTGCAGTTTCACAGACAGGAACTCTTGATGTTGACACTGGAAGCCAG
Organism: Psammomys obesus; assembly: GCF_907164565.1. NCBI lineage: Eukaryota > Metazoa > Chordata > Mammalia > Rodentia > Muridae > Psammomys > Psammomys obesus. The sequence continues at coordinate 53,042,174 of NW_026585895.1, read as the reverse complement.
ACTATCAGAGCTGATGTGTGCTGCCCCTTCAAGCCTATAACACTACAGTCTCTAGAATTTTGGGATAGATTGACAGTAATTCCCCATGATTACCCATGCTGCGCTGATCTCAGGAGTGTCCCCGTGCCAGAGGCAATGTTTTTAAAGCTGCCTGACATTGTCTGCTTGTCGGGCCAGAAGGCTGACAAGCCTGAGTGCTGATGGCCGAAACGTCCCTGTGCATGGCTCACATGGGACAGTGGCAACGAGAGTGAACAGTGCTGAAGGTGCTCCCTGGTGGGTAGCTCTATGGTTATAAAGAAAATGCTGACCACTGCAGATGTCCCTGGCTCCCAAGGAATCTCTCTTCGGGCTTCTTCTGGGCTCAGGCTTTTTAGAGGCTGGTCCTGAGGGCAGAGCTGGCAGCTCCCTGCCCTCCAGTGTCAGGAGAAGCCAGCAAAGTGTGGTCAGAGGGCTGATTTCCCCAGCTCCTCTCTGCAGTCATTGGGGCCTGCTGTCCCTCTCTTAGAACCCAACTGTTAGGTCACAGCATGGAGACAGCACCTAGCATGCCCATGCACAATAGTTTACATTGTACAAAGATATTTTGGTGGGAAAGACAGAAAGAAGCTCACCATACTTGGGCGTCTGTTGCTAGCCTTAGGGTTACCCTGAACCTGGACTACCCTGTCACTGCATTTGGGTCATGCTTTGCCCTCACATGTGTCAGAGGCTCCTTGAGGCTCACCTTCCATCTGCTGTTCTTTTGAGGTCTGTCTCCATTGGAGACATCTGCACCGGGTCAAGGAGACTATATCACCTCAAAGGGCCTGGACTCTTCTGAGCAGAGTGGTGCCTGCGAGGGAGATAGTAGAACTCTCTCAAGTCTCCAAGAAATATTGATTCCTGAGGACCTGAACTCAGGACCTTTCCTGGAAAAAAAAAGGAAGCTGGATCAAGATGGAGCAATCAAGATGAGGCCAACAGGCTGAGGGAAAGTCCCCGAAGGTAAAGCGCTTTTCGTGCAAGCACAAGGACCCAAGCTAGATTCTCACAGTTCCTGCGGATTGGGTGCCGGTGCATGTCTGTGCTTCCGGGGCTGGGATGGGGAAGGTACCAGATCCCCGGGGTTTGCTGCTCAGTCAGCCACGCCTAATCACAAGTCAAGGTCAGGGACCCTGTCTCAAGAACTAAAGTGTACGGCGTCCAAGGATTGACACCTGACGTTGGCCTCCATATGTGACGCATGTGCACACACACGTACTCACGCACACTTATTCTTATGCTCACTCTGAGGTCAACAAGGAGGAGCTGAGTGTTCTGATGTCAGGGGCAATAATAGTAAGCTAACGTCCCATGATTGTGATCCAGAGGGTTAGAGCAGGTATTGAAGACCAGGGCTTTAGAGAGATTTGATGAAGAAGAAAAGGTGTGTGCAAGGGTAGACCTGTGTGGAGAAAGCCATGTATCATGGTCCTAGTCAAGTTCACACAGAATCCCTCAGTCCCTGCTTACCTCTTGCCACAGAAGGGGTCTGAAGAAAGCCCCAGCTGCCTTCTTAGACTCTCTCAGCCCCCCAGCTTTCATGTGTATGGCTTTCCTCATTGGCAACTTTTCCTTCTCTTCCCTTGGCCAACCAGAGACTCATGATGCCTCCTTCCTCCTGAGGCCTCTTCTGACTGCCTAGTCCAGATTTGACCCCCTTTCCCTGTCAAGCCGCTGACCCTTAAAGTCAGGATCTTTTCTGGAAGGAAAAGGAATCAGAAGTTGAACTAAACACCCATAGACCATGACTCACCCATTGCTCCAGGGCAAGAAGAGATCTGCTTTGGTCATCCAAGGAAGGGAGACCACCACTCCCCAGCATCAACCTGGGTGTCCTTGGAAATGACCTGAGAGCACAGGAAGATGCAAGCTTCTTGCTACCGGGTCTCCAGCCTGGAATCATGTGCCCTTCTTCTGCCAGGGAGTGTATGTCCTTACTGCTTTCTCCCCTCTATTCTTTTGTGGATGCTCTCTGGTCCCTTACTATCCACTGGGAACAGCCATCTGGTATCTGCTTGGAGGTGTTGGCCAGCCAGGCAGGGGGATGTCTTCTGGCTTCAGCCTAAGCTTTCTCCTCATTGCAGCTGGCTCATGAGATCATGTCCCTCCCCTTACTCTCAAGTCACCCCCCATCTCAGCCAATAGGGCTTTGTCACTCCACTTCTGACTCATCACTGTCGATGATATCCTATTAAGAGTTGGAAATGTGTTTTCCTCCTGCCGATCCTTTTCCTTTTCATTTAGCAAACATTGATTTTCCCCCTCCTGTAGATAGGATAGAAATGAAATCACACTGGTCTCTTTGGGGTGATTTACTTGTCAGAGCCTAAGGCAATGGACAGTCACCCGGCTCCTTGTGTCACCTCATCCACAGGTCACTTGGTGACCTAAGAGGGTCATTTAGCTTTTCTCCTCTACCACATGTCCCCCAGCTGGAAAAGGAGACGTTGGGGCCCCTGGCATCGGGGAGCAGGAAGCTTTCTTTACCAGACAGATCTGCCTCCTCTGGAGGGCTGGACAAAAGCTTCTGAAAGAAAGCCAAGTTCAAGGTTGTGCTAACACCAGACACCACGGAGTGGCAATTATCCAATTAACGTGATTAGCGTGGACTGCACCAGCATCGCCTGCTCTGTACCCCCTGCCTTCCACCTCAGAGCTCTGTCAGCTGCTCAGCAGAGAGGACAGTGGGAGTGAGAGGCTGGGCCTTCAGAGACCCCGCCTGCCCTTCTCTGTGCTCTGATGCCTCTGGCTATTGTTTGGAAATAAAGACCTTGTGCCCAGGAAAAGCCTTCTATGATTCATAGGCTAACCCCAAAGGGAGACTCGGAGGGGAGCAGAGGAGCAGGTGCATAAAGAAACAACACTTGAGGAGGGGCACAGGGCAGACAAACCTTCAGCCAGGACTTTCTGCTAGGGAAGCACGTGTGTACAGAATACAGGAATACAGTGACTGTGTTTTCACGATTCCAGAGTACACAAGACAGGCTGATATTGCACAAGGAGAATGGTCACCCCAGTGGTGATGGGACTGTTACTGCTGGTGGGAAAAACACTGGCAATGATGATCACTGTGTTTGTGGTGGTGGTAGTATTGTTGATATTGATGCTGATGGTGTTCATTGTTGGTGGTGATGATATGATGTGTTGATGGTGATGACTATGGTAGATGATGATGGTGTTGATGGTGATGATAATAATGGTAGCGATGGTTTGGGTAGTTTTGGTGGTGATGATGGTGAGTGATGGTTATGTGATGTTGATGGTTATTAATGCTGCTGCCTCTGACTTTGGTGGCAAGTTTTACTGATGGTGGTGATGCTGACGGTGAAGAGTGCTGGGGGTGACAGTGTTGACTATGCTGATTGTTAGTAATGCTTAGGAGTAGATTGCGATGTTGATGGTCATGCTGCTGCTGAAAGTGTTGATGGTAATTGTTGGAAATGGTGAGCTGTGGATGATAATGTAATAGTGATGTTGATAGTGGTGAGGATGATAATAGTGCTGATGGCAGAGACAGTGCTGCCGATGGTGGTGGTGCTGGTGCTGAGGATGCTGACAGTGATGGTGATGGTCATGTTGATGGTGATACTGCTGGTGATGGTACCGCTGCTGCTGCTGCTGCTAATACTGACACTGTTGATGGTGGTGGTGGTGAGACTGCTGAGGTGTGGATGGTAATGTGGTAGCGATGCTGAGAGCTCTGAAGATGCTAATAGCGGTGGTGCTAGATGCTAACAGTGATGGTGCTAACGATGTAGGTGATGATGTTGATGGTGCCAGTGATGCTGACAATGTTGATAGCGCTGCTGGTGCTGGTGCTGAGGGTGGTGGTGATGATGCTAATAATGGCAGAGATAATGCTGAAAAGGATGATTTTGATGGTAATAAGCTAACACCTCTTTTTCGGTTCACTCTGTAGCCAATGAAGGAAATAGCCTCGCACAGAGCTCTTTCACAACTGTCCCTCTGCTGATAGAGCTGTGGTCAAATACTTTGCCATTAACTCAGGTATCTTTGCAGCTTGCTGAGCCAATAGCTTACATTGGAAATGGTGCTTTCTGACTTCCAAGGCTAGGTGAGAGGGAGTGTTGAAGCTCCCTGCCTAGGCCTCTTAACATATTTTGTGAGTCCTGAGATTTCAGAAGTCCACTTTCCCTGCGAAGATACTGAGAAGGCTCTGTTAGGTGATAGTTCCCACGGAGCTGAGCCATCTGATCGTGCTGTAAAGGAAAGCCTGGTTGGCCCTCCAGAGCAGCTTGCTGCCATCTGAACACCTGAAAACATGTGTTCAGAACACTATATAAGGACCCTCGAGCGGGACCCTGTGGAACTCCTGACCCACACAGTCTTGGAATACAGTAGACTGTTTTTGTGAGCCCCTAAATGTAGAGGTCCCATGTGAAGCAGCAGCAGACATTCAGGCAGTAGGTGTGCCTGCTTCAGGTTCTGAGCCATGTCCTGGAGAACCATGGCATCTTCAGGTGGCAGCACAGCTCAGTATCTTGGGCCTAAGCCTTGCCTGGCCTTGCCTTGCCATGGGAGGCTCCTTTGCCATGGGGCTCCTCCATGAGAGACCGCAATATACTTTGAGGCTAGCACTCACAGAACTATAAAACATCCTCACAGAAAAAAAGCCAGTGTGAGCCAAGAGCTACAACCAGGGACACCATAGTGGCACCAAGGAGGGCATGAAGAAGGATGGGAGTGGTATAGAGTACCACCCATACAGTTCTGGGGTCCTGATGCTGACTCGAGTTTTGTCCTGCTGATCCTCAAGGGCAAGGAATCCTTGGGGGCTCTGGCTTGTTGCCCAAATCTGCCCTGAGGGGACAGGGGAGCAGTACCTGCTCCCTTTCGTACCAGCCAGAGGGGAAGGGTGCCATCTTATGGCACCCAGAGGGGATGGTGACTGCCTTGCCATCCTATGCTCACAGAGCTTCAGAACCTGTCTGGGGAAGGGGCTTGCTCTCTTGACACAAATGAGAACTTGGGGTATTTGGTACTTGGACCAAAGTCACAGTGCTAGGGAGGTCTGTGGGACCCCCAAGACCGTACCTTTGCCATGGCTTGAAGCTGCACTGTAAAAACCTAGTGAGCTTTAGTTAAGAATGAGGGACACCTTTGTGAAAAGCTCTTCTTTCTTAGAGGAACACGGCTTCCTCGGAACAGGCTCCTCCCCCGCAGAGGGTACCGCCTCCGGCAAAGCTCAAAGTCTTCTCTGATTGGACACACCCAGTACAATAGATCCTGACATTTTATCTGGGGGTTTGGAAGGAGAATGCAGTAAAATAGCAAGTTTGTGGATGTGGAGGCCAGGAGAAAACTCTTTGCTTGCTGTATCCAGCAAAGTTAGGGCCAGCTTTTGAATGCCTATGGAAGTCACTTGTGTCAAGGGCTCCAGATGAAGCCAGGGCTGGGGAAAAAAAAAAAAAAAAAAAAAAAAAAAAGTCATGCAAACACTAGGCCTGGGATCCCAAGCACTTCTTTTTTTTCTTTTTCTCTTTCTTTCTTTTCTTTTGTTTGTTTTTGAGACAGGGCTTTACATAGCTCAGCGTGGCCTTGAGCTCACTATGTAGCAGAGGATCATCTTGAACTCCTCCACATTTTCCCACATCCAGCTCAGAGGGCTGGGATTACATGCCTGTGCTACCACAACAGTTTATGTGGTGTTGGGAATTGAACTCAGGTTTCATGCATGCTAGGCAAGAACTTTATCAGCCGATCTCTAACCCCAGTCCCTAAATGGCTTTGACATAACACTCCTTCACTACCAAGGGACTCCACCCACAACCTCCTGAGCTCTGGGTATCTGCTATGTCTGCCCCAGGTGTTCCAATCTGACAGCTCTTTCTACAGTCACTACATCTTCTGTGTTTTGAGGTCAGATACACACATCCTTACCCTTCTAGGTGTGACTGTGGAGTTACCCTGTCTCTCTGTTTGGTTACTTACGCTGGCCTTGTTTTCACTGCCTATGTATTCCAATGGTCCCCCAAATGGACACCACACTATGGGCAAGCACACAGTGAGCACATATCTACACTTGAGTTTGCATTCTGGGGACACACACACACACACACACAGGGCACACACTTGCTGTGGATGTATACTGTAAACAGAAGGGCTGCATTGTTGGTAGTCGCTGAGACCCCTCTCTCCCATAGGGAGTCTGCCTGTCATGGAGATGGAGCTGTTGTGCCCCCGTGACAGCTCTTCTCTTCTGCCCATCTTATTGCTGAGGAAGTGGTGGGCTGATGGAGTGAGGTCACGCAGCTAACACGTGCCAGGAGCAGGTTTGGCTCTCCAAGGCCTCCTAAGCTACCTCACTGTGACTACCTGGGCGTCCCTCTGCTTGCTTGTTTGAGAGATTCATGCAAGAAAGCCCGTGTGTGCTGCAGGGGCTGCTGAGAACATTCTTGTATGTGTCTTTGGTGGGGATATGTTCTGGCGGTGACTGGTTGGGCCGTGCTTTTGTATTTACTTACATTTAAGCTTTAAAAAGAATACCATTTTCTCTTCCAATGTACTGAGTTCTGTTTGCTTTACATGTTTGCCGTACGAACAGTCTTTGAAATTTCAGCCATTTCAGTGGATACCTGGTAAGGCCTTATGGTGGCATTTCATTGTGCTTTTGGCTATTTGTGCATATTCTTTTGGGAGATGTATATTTATGTCTATTGTTCATTTCTTTAAAAGGTTTTTTAAACCATTGTTGATTTTTAAGTTTTTGGAAGATTTATTTACTTTTATTTTCTGAATATGAGTCTTTGCCTGCTTGTTTGTGCTGTGCACCATGTGCAAGAAGTGCCCAGAGAGGCCAGAAGAGAGCGTTGGCTCCCCTGGAACCACAGTTACAGACATTATGAATCTCCATGTGGGGCTTGGAATTGAACCCAGGCCTTCTGGAAAAGCACCCAGTGTTCTTAATGACCGAGCTATATCGCTCCAGCCCCCTCTTACCCATTTTTAAAAGATTATTTTATTTTTAAAATATGTGTATGTGTGTATTTGTATTTGTGTGTGTGTGTGTTTGTGGTGTGTGTGTGTGTGCGTAATTGTGGGTTCATGTGCCCATGAGTTCAGGTGCCTGGGGAGGCCAGAAGAGAGTGTTAGATCCCCTGGAATGGAACATAGGTGTCTGTGAGCTACTTGAGATGGGCTACAGAAATCAAACTCAGCTGAGCACTTAACAGCTGAACTATCTCACAGGCCCTCATATCCGTTTCTAAATACATTGGTTTTTCTTCTGCTATTGAATTCTAAAGCCTCTTTATATGTTACACACACACACACACACACACACACACACACACAGACACACACACACATTTTTGTGGTCTATACCTCGCACGTATTTTTTATCAATATGTGTCATGGATTTTCTGTTTTGAATGACATGCTTTACTGAATGAAGGGTTTTACCTTTTTTTTTTCTTTTTCTTTGTGTAGTCCTGGCTGTCCTGGAACTCTCTCTCTGTAGACCAGGCTGGCCTCACAGAGATCCGCCTGCCTCAGCACTGGGATTAAAAGTGAATGCCACCACTCCCAGTGGCTTTTACTTTTGATGAAGTCCAATTTACCTTTTAAAAAGAGTTCAGGATTTTGGGTTCTGTTCCTACCATAAGTTTGCAAAGCCCCTAATGCTAATTTCCCATTTATTCCTCTAAGATCTAGTTCACATTAAGCTCTGTTTTTGATGTTGGGTTGATACTCAGTTTTTATATGGTATCTGTTGGATACTGCACTTGAAAGCCTTCTTGTAACAATTCTCTTGCTCGTTTGTCAATTGTTGTGAGGTCTTACTTAGTTCAGATTTCGTTGAAAACTGTGTGTGTATGCACACACGACAGTGTAGGTGCCCACAGAATCCAGAGAGTGACAGATCCCCTGGAGCTAGAGTTACATGCAATTGTTGAGGGTATAGGGATTGGGAACCCAAGTCTTCTGCAAGAGCAGTCTGTGCTAACGACTGAGTCATCTTTCTACCCCACCCCAGTTTATTTATTATAAACCAACACCAAACTACTTTGTGTTAGTTTTTGTAGACAGACTTAAAATCAGGTTGTGTAAATCCTTTAATTTCAGTTTTCTTTCGAAGATTGCTTTGACTGTTCTAGGTAATTTACTTGCATTTTTACAATTAGAATGTCAACTTCTGCCAAAAACTCATGTAGGGATTATTAATGTGATTGTCTAGAATCAATTTATGAAAGCCAAAATCTAATATCAAGGCCTTTAATTTATGAACATGGTATGTCTTTATTTATTTACAGTTCTTTTCCCTTCCTCAGTAACTTTTCTTTTTTTGAAGCAAGGTTTTACTATGTAGACCAGGCTGGCCTCAAACTCCTGAGGCCTGTCTCCTGAGTTCTAGACTTATAAGCATGTTCCACTACACCCAGCTTATTATTATTATTATTATTTTTAATTTTCAAGACAGGGTTTCTTGTGCAGCTCTAGCTGTCCTGGAACTCACGCTGTGAACCAGGCGGGCCTCAAACTCAGAGATCTGCCTGCCTCTGCCTCCCAAGTTCTGGTATCAAAGGTGTGTGTCACCACCGTACAGCTTGTTTGATTATTTCTAATTGTGTGTGTGCATGTGTGTATGCTATGTGTGTGCAGGTACCCAAGGGGTCCAGAGGTAGGTGTGGGGTCCCCTAGAGCTGGAGTTACAAATGAGATGATTGAGATGGACACTGGAAGCTGATTTCCCTCCTCAGGAAGAGCAACAAGCTCCAGCCCCAAGAAACGATCATACTTTCATCTGGCTTTTCTGCTTTAGTTTGTTGATACAGTAAGGTCTACTGATTGTTTTCCAAATATGACAATCTCATCTGCTTGTGTGGTGTTTTCCTTGTTACACACTGCTGGGTTTGATTTGATATTTCAGTAAAGATTTTTAAAATTTTTTTGAAAATATTTTTCATAAAGCTTTGATAAAAATTTGAATGACTGATCATGTTTACCGGTGAAGCCACTGAGCTCTGGGTCGGCCTTTGGGAAGTTTTCTGATAATTCAGTCTCCTTAGTAGTTTCAGGGCTGATTTAATTTGTCGTATTGTTCAAGAAGCATGTCTCTTTCCCTGCATTGTCACGTCTTAAAATTTATTGTAGTGTGTTTATATGATGTGTGTTCATGGGAGTCAGTACCACAGGGCGTGTGAAGGTCAGAGGGCAACTTCATGGCATTGGTTCTCTCATTTCACCTTTACGATGGGCTCCAGGGATTTAACTCAGTCACAGACCAGTGCAACTCTCTCTGAGCTGCCATCTTGGTGGCCCGATTGCCACATGTCAAGGATAAAGGTCCCCCTCCTTAGGCTCTATTTTAAAGTATGTGTACGTGTGAAAGGGTATGTACATGTGAGTACAGGTTCCCGGAATCCAGAAGAGGGCGTTAGATGTGCAAGTGAACCACCTGACATGGGTGTTGGGAACCGCTGCGCCGTCTCTCCAGCACTGAGGTGGAAAGTTTCATCCCCCTATGATATTCATCCGCAATGACGCTGTTCTCATCCTCAGTTCTGTACGGTTCTGTTCGCAGACCTTTGCTATTGATCATCCTGAGGGTTGTTAGCTGTGCCTCTCAGTTTTTCTGTGCTTTGCTCCTGTTTCCTTGAGTTTTGCTCAGATCTTTACTATTTCAAAATTTCCTTCTTCTTTCTTTGGATTTATTTTGTTTCTCTTTTTAAAAATTATCTCAAGATAAACCTTCGTGGGGCCAGAGAGATGTGTTAACAGCATTTGCTGCTCTTCTGGAGGACCAGAGTTCGGATCCCGTAACCCACTACTGCATGGCTCACAAGTCCCTGCCACTCCACCTTTAAGACATCGAATGCCTGCTTCTGATTTCCAAGGGCACCACACACACTCACACACAATTAAAAATAAGCTTTTGCTAAAATAAAAGCTAAACCTTAGATCATTGATTTTAAGGCTTCTCTGACATGAGCTTTGGAATCCCTCTAAGCATACCTTTGCTGGCATCCTCCACATTGTGACTCGTCAAACTTTACCCCTGTATCTAGAGAGGGCAGTCTGTATCTAGGGATCACGTTTGTGATTTTATTTCAAAGCACAAGGTCAGAAATGGGTCCCCTAGTTGGATGGATTCTTGCAGTACTAGTACCTGGAGAAAGAAAAAGAATTATGTGACTTCCCACATCCATGCATCTGTCCATCTCAGACCCCACATCTTTCTCCTCTCGGAAGGCTATTTCCCTGAACTATAGCTAGACGCCATGACTATCTGGTCTCTGTTGCCACTAGCTCTGTCCTGTTGCATTCCTATGCCATTGCTCCAGGCCTCTGATTCAACCCATGTGTCAGTATGCGTTCTTTATAGACCTTGGCTTCCTCAGACATAAGTTGTTGTCTGGGTGCCACTATCTTGTTCTTCTATTCACAGAGAAACGTTTATCTTGCTTCTTCTCTGGGCTAAGGCCTGATAACTGTAACACAGCACTACTCATACTGCTGTTCCCTCCCCACTCGAATCCCTGCCTAGGCTTTATTGCCCCAACTGGATAGAAGGCAGAAAGCAACGGAGAAGCACCATGAATCTTGCCCAGGCTCGGTGCCCAGAGTCCAATACAAAACAGGCCTCACTGAGTTGTAGCCTTTCTCAGTGCTCTTGGTGGTTATCTACATTGACTTCTGACTGATGTGGGTGCAGATATAGCCTGACACTCTTTCGTCCCAGTTGGAGGTCCAGCTGGAGGTACCAGCTGGGGAGGGACCAGACCCTCTTCTGTCAAAAAGGCATTGCTTACTCATGAGACGCTAAAGATGGGGGCCAAGGAGGCCAACCATTAGGATGGCGTACATAAGTCACCTTCCTCCTTGGTCATGCAAAAGGAATTGCCTGAGTTCCTGAGTGTTTCCTTTCCTTTTCACAGTCAAATTATGTTTTGCTTTTACAATGTTTTTGTTTGAGGATGTGGCTCAGTGGCAGAGGCTTGCCTAGCAAGCATGAGGCACTAGGTTCAATACCAGGCCTTGTATAAACAAAGCAAAATATGGCAGAAACTATAGACAATTTGCTCACAATGGACACTGTGCTATGTGTCTTGTCTAATAAGAGTCCACTAACTCTAATAAGAGTTTACGCAACAGAGAGGAGACTGAGGCTGTGCCCCAGGGCATTTAGGTAAGAGGTGTTGGAACCTTGGCCAGTCAGTCCTCCCAGGCTGAGCAACAAACCCCTCACTTGTGTGACTGCCAACTTATCCTGAGGCAGGATCCAGACATAGGGACCGGTTGGGGGCCAACCAGAAGGCCCCCGTGATAGCGATGACTGAGACATCCACCTAGGACTTCTTAGCACCCCCAGATGAGCCCTGGGGACAGTTACAGCACTCTGGGTACCTTTTGTGAGGGGCCAAGAAGAGTCAGTGTTGTCCATGAGAGTCCACTTAGATGAGATTTTAGGCTCAGTTATGCTCTGAAGTACCCCCTGCTGCCCTGTGCAATCTGGGAGCATGCCCTGTGTCTCCACACTCTCTAGAACCCATGACCCTCTCTGATACTGCCTCTCCAGGTGGATGGCAGCCTTCACAGAGAAGGCTCTGTAATCTGCTGTATTGATGGGGGGAAGTGTCTGAGCCCCAAGATGCTGGCCACAGGGTTTAGGATCTAAGCACAGAGCAGCAGGAAAGCCCAGCTCTCTCTGTCTTTGCCAGACTGGACCCCCTGTGATGGGACAGAGGGCTGAGGGGCTCAGAGGAGAGCCAACAGCTAGAGCCTTTGCCTGGGTTGGGTGTGCAGCTTAGGCCGGAGGAAGGCTGACTGAGATAGAGAAATGCCTGTAGAGTGGTGCAGGGGCCTGGGGTCAGTGCTAATTCTTCTTCAGCCTCAGAAGGATAATCACAGAAATGGCAGAGCCACAAATCCTGTTAGTGCTTTGCTTGTGTCTCTGGAGGGCTCCAGACAAAGTAGCGTGCAGACTTCCTGAGGGCAGCAACAGGACAGGGCAGCTCGGGGGAGGGGTGGCAGCTGGGGCTGCTGGGGCCTGGCAGTGCTGGGGGTTCTACTCCTAGGGTAGCCTTGGGAAAGCCCCTTATTTTTTGGGCCTCAGTCCCCATAAAATAAAACTGGGAGGTGAGAAAGAACAGACCTCTGAGGCCCTGGGAGAGGCCCTGGGAGCTCGTGGGGTGTCCTAAGTCTTGCTTGGGCAGGAGGTCCCAGAATCCCCCTTGGGTGTTACTTTCCCCTCATCTTTTTTGTGCTTTGGATTCCTTATCTGTCCTGGATGGGAGCTGGCCCGCAGAACATGTGTCCAACCCCAATGTGTCGGCTGGTATATGTTACACAGTGGCCATTCCTTGTTGCATGCGCCTTTGACACTCTACTCTCTCTCTCTCTTGGGAAGTGTTTGTGGAGTGCTGGGCTTCGGGGCACTGAGATTAGGGTACTGACATCTGAGGGGCTGGGGTTCATACTGCCGGAGTCTAAGATTGTGGGATTGTGGGTTTTAAGGTCTGGGGTGCTGTAGTAAGAGGTGCTGAGATCTGGGTTAATAGAATTGGGGGTCCTGGTATGTGGAGTTCTAGAGTCCAATGTATTGGGGTTAAGGGACTAGGTTGGGGGGTACTAGAGCCTAGGTTTCTCAGATTTGGGGTGTTAAAGTATGGTGTTCTTGGGTCTGGCCTGCTGGTATTGAGGGTGTTGGGTTGCACTGATGGAGTCTGGAAGTGCTGGGGACCAGGACACCCTCCTCCTGGAGAAACCAGCCATTCACTTGTGCTGGCAGGAGACAACTGTGAACCAAGCCAAGCCACGTCTGCGTCAGCTTTTCAAACCACTGAAATGAGCTCACTTGTCGTGCTGTGGTCCAAATATTTTGGCCATTTAGATGCAACCTTCTGTGCTTGTGAAATTAAGTGCATTATTAATCTTGCCTGGCCCAGTGACAGGGTAGGCAGATCAGATAAATCTCGAGGGACAGAGAGGAAGGGATGAATGCCTTCTTATCACGTAAGAAAGACACTGGTGTTTCTGCAGGCTCCTGATGGAGGGGAGCTGGCCTCTGGGGAGGGCTGACCAGGGCTGAGGAAGGCCTGTTGTGCTGGGTGTGCTTATCAAGAGAGAAGCATGTCGGGGGGGGGGGGGGGTGAACACTGCTTCTGGATGTTATATGGGTGACATGGGATAACTTAGGGCAATGCTGAGGTGCTGAGGTGCTGTCCGGCTGGATCTTATACTGGACTTGGAGAGGGCAGTCAAGACTGTATCTGATTATGAAATAAAATCCACTGGGGAAGAAGAGGAAAGAACAGAGGAGGCTGTGCGTGCCCAGGCTCTCTATAGAGCCTCACTGCCATCTGTGAGCAGGGTGGGGTGACTTTCTTTGCAGACTTTGCCGTATGAATTGGGGAATGGGATCCTACCTCCATGCAGCTGAGCTGCCTTTCACCCTCCCCTGCACTGCAGTGCAGCAGTTCTAGCACAGGCTCACACAAAGAAACTGAGGGCCTCATGGCTAGCCAGCTCCTCTGCGCTGCTGACCACAAGGGCAGTCCACACGACGCAGTGATAGACAGCCAGCAATCCCAGGCACTCCCACTCATTCCTCAGCTGAGCTTTGAATCTGTGTGTGATTGGCAAAGCAGAGGTTACCTCTCTGTTCTTCTCCTGTGGCTACCTGGCAGCAGGTACCTGTGCTCTTCTGAGCCATTCGGCATCTGACCAGTTTCCCAGATCTACCAGAGGAACTTGGTTCCCACTTGGCTTTCGAAGTACAGAACTTCTTTAATGTAGAAACCAGAGTCCAAACCAGCTATGGGAAGGCCCATAGCGCAGCCCTTAAGGGCTACATCTTTGGATAGACTTAGCTCATGTGGACCTGCATTGTCTGGCAGCCATGGTGCCTTGAAGTTTGGGGTGAGAGTATCATCACTAGAGTGATCTTGAAGCTTCTAGATGATTTAGATGTGGTCCAACAAGTTTGCCTTTCACAAAACTGTTAGCCCTTGCACCATCGAAAACTTCCCACATCCCAGTCTCAGGACCTCGCTGCTCATACAATGTGTAGAGCATTTGCTTAGGCTAAGTTCAGAGACATTACATCCTTTATCTGATGGAAAGAGTGCCACATGGTCAGTCCTATATGAGATGGACACTGACACCTAAAACCTGATCTGTTAGGAGGGGTACACACTCAGATAGGTCTGACTCTGAGTCCCATAGAGCTGGGACCCCACCATTTCTCCACTGTGTCTGGATTTAGTATGAGATTAACTTGGTATGGTGGTTTGAGTAAGAATGGCCCCTATAGGCTCATATATTTGAATGCTTAGTCACTGGGGAGTGGTACTATCTGAGAAGGATTAAGAGGTGTTGCCCTGTTGGAAGAGGTGTGGCTTTAGTGGAGGAAATGTATCACTGGGGTTGGGCTTTATGGAAAGCTGATGCCAGGCCCAGGCTCAGTCTCTCAGTCTGTCTCTGTCTCTCTGTCTCAGTCTCTCTGTATCTGTGTGTGTCTCTCTCTGTCTGTGTGTCTCTCTGTGTGTGTGTGTCTCTCTCTCTGTATCTGTGTCTCTCTGTGTGTGTGTGTCTGTGTGTGTGTCTCTCTCTGTGTCTGTGTGTCTTTCTCTCTGTGTCTGTGTGTCTTTCTCTGTGTCTGTGTGTGTGTGTCTGTGTGAGTGTGTCTCTCTCTGCATGTCTGTGTGTCTCTCTCTCTGCCTTCAGATCAGGATGGAACTCTCCAGTGCCATGAATACTACCATGCTCTTGTCATGCCTCCACCATGATGATCATGGACTAAACCTCTGAAACTGTAAGCAATTCCCCAGTTAAATGCTTTCTTTGTCCATGGTGTTTTTTCAGAGCAATAGAACAATGACAAAGACACTTGGAAAACAGCAACAATAACAGCAACAAACCTCCAGCATCCATACTGTCTGAAATAACAATCCTCAGTAATAGCAACTAGCATACATGGCTAGGTGATACACAGAACAGCCAGAGCTGGGCTCTTTCCCCTCCATGGCTGTGGAAGTAGGAACTGAAGCTCTGGCTTCCCTTCTTGAATGTCCATAGCCTTCCAGCTGTTAGACAAGAGGCTGGGATGTTAGGATTCCTTCTAGATCAACGTTCCTTCTAGATATGTGACTACAGGGGTGTCCACTCACTGGTGGCTCAGAGATAAGTGTGCCCTAGCCAAGGGTCCCCAGGCAGCTTCAACCAGAGTGTGACCCCTCTACCTAATTCCTGCTTTCTACACTAAGGACATTCATAAAAAGGACTGGCTGAGCCCCTGCACAGCCCACGGGCCCAAGGCAGTTTCCCTCCTATATCTATCTCTTTGCCTTTTCTGGACCTCCATCACCCTGAGGGGAGGGCTCCAACAGACCGTGGAGGAAGCAGAAAAGCTCCTGAAGCCTAGGGGTGTCCTGTCCAAGGGAAGCCCCAGGTTAGACAGTAGGAACCTTCAGGTCTTGAGTATTTATTGAGTGTAGGGACCTCATGGGAGCCCTCATGGTTTAAAATAGGGAGCTGGGAAGACAAGGGACAGGTGTCTTAGAAGGACAAACAACCAGATAGGGTGTAGCGAAGGGCAATACTTGTGGCTTAAGACCAGTGCTGACCCTCAGCTTCTCAGTGGTGCTCTGGGCAGTACAGACCTGTCTTAAGGTATGAAGGTACCATGTTTTCTCATGTTTAAGGGGGACTCTGAGGCCTGTGGCTAAGCCCACAGGCCTACTGGCTGCAGGCATCTGTCTAGGCTCCTCTGGGTGACCTCATTTCCAGGACAGCCCCTCCTTGTGTCTCAGTTCAGAAGAGGCTCTTTTGGGGGAAGGAGACCCTTATTAAAGGGACAAACAAAGGCCAATTGTCACTATGAGCTAGTAATTCATCATCTTAAAGACTGGGTTCCTCTAGGGATTGTGGCCGTCTTGTCTTCTGGGACTCAAGATGAGGGAGCTAAATTTGGGGCCCGGGGTGTGGTAGGGTGGGGGTAAAGCCACCCCCTCTCAGAGATTGTCTCAGTGGTAGGCCATTGGCTGCTCTCCAAAGCAAACCCCTACAGTCTTCCGAGTAAATGAGCCTTTGTCTCAGGGGGTTGAAGCAGGAGTTTCGGGGGCAGGTGGGGGCGCTGTGCACCACTGTACTGATAGGTAAACTGAGGCTCTAGGGTGGAAAGCCTCTTTCTTGGGGGGTGGGGTCTAAGTGGAGAAGGACTGTGATGTAAAGAGGGATTGGAAGTGCCTGCCTAAGGACCCTTCCAAACAATGCCCCTGTGTCCCTCCATGAACATTCTGAGTACGGGATCTTGTCCTGGAGGGAACATGGAGAGCTATGGATTGCATGTCTGTCCACAGTGAGTTAAAAAGATGGATGTGTGTGTGCGTGTGTGTGTACAGGTGTGGATTTATTGCAAGTAGGTGGGGCCAGCTGACTGTTGTGGGTGCCACATGGAAGTTGGGCCTTCAGGTAAAATATGGAGTGGCCAGTGTAGATGAGGTGTGGGGCAGCTGTCTGAGGAGGGGTGGATGTGGGTAGGGCTAGTGTGCAGGAGGAAGATGACTCAGGGAGGGAGGGAGAGGGCAGGCCTGGTGAGTTTTGCTAGGAGCCTGGACTTCATCCCCAGGGCAAAGGGAACTGAAAAGGGGGTTAAAGCTGGGCAAACTGGGCGGGGGTAGGAGTACTGCTTGCTCTGTGGTGGGCAGAGGTTGGCAACAGCTTGACAAGTAGGAGGTAGAGTGCGGGCCTTCGGGGTCTTCATTCCGAAGGCCTGCAGCTGATCCCAGACCTCCAGAGGGGATGGCGGCCTCCCCAGGCTGAGCTGCAGCCTGGAGCCTGGCCAGGACTCCACTCCTGGGCCACGTGAGCCAGCGCTGGCTGGATGATGTGTGCTGGGGTGTGTCGTTGCCTCATTTGTTGGCTGGAGGGCTGGGCAAGAGAGAGCCTGCTGCCTGCCCCGAGGAGGAGCAACTGGCAAAGTCCAGGGTTACTTTTCCCATTCTTCAATGCAAAAATGACGCCTCTTTATGGCGCTATCAATAACCGCTCGCCTCTCCTGCTGCCGCAGTGGCCACATACATAATATTTAAACCACATTGGTGGATGACAGAGACAGACGGATATTTTTAATCCCAACAGACTATTACAGTTCATATCATGTCTGTCAAATAAATATTATGAATCATTTCCCGTTATCTTTATGGGGGCAAGTTGGCGACATCAGGGGATTGGGTAGGGAGGCTTTTCTCTTAATATTTATCCAGTTCGTATGTATATGTATGTGAACAGAAAATTTATGGAGCAATTGTCGATAATAAATGCCCCGATAAAACACATTATCTCCTCGCTTGATGGGCTACATGTGGAGAGGGGAAGGGCGGATGTGGCAGGTGAGTGTGCTGCCTAGACTCAGGTGAGGCTGCGATCCTGTCCCAGGCGCAGTCTCCGCTGGTGCTCTCAGCTTCTGTGATGTGTTCATCTACTGCCCCTGGTTATCATCTCATTTTAAGCCAAAAAAGTCCTCTGTGGTTCATTGATCCTTTCCTCCTATCTTACAGAGGAAGAGAATGAAGTTCACAGAGGGCCTTTGTCCAAAATACAGGAGAGTTAGTGGTTTGGGCCTCTTCCTCCTGCTACCCTCCCAGCACCTTGTCTTCCAAGTCCATCAGCTGTCCTTTCTCTCTGGTCTCCAATCTTACCTGCCATTTCCTGCCCTGCGTGTTTGACCCACACTCTGTGGGAAGGCAGGTGCTGTGGTTCTCTGGATGTAGGGGTGTAGGCTGACAGCCTTCTGGGGGGCTACTGGCTGGTGCCCAT
This sequence comes from Psammomys obesus, assembly GCF_907164565.1. Taxonomy (NCBI): domain Eukaryota; kingdom Metazoa; phylum Chordata; class Mammalia; order Rodentia; family Muridae; genus Psammomys; species Psammomys obesus. Next base: position 53,024,369 of record NW_026585895.1, on the reverse strand, counting down.
GGTGCTGGGTCCATTGTGAGACCCAGAGTCTGGGACTCTGCTGCCTCGGTCTCAATCAATGTTTCCACCTATGGGATGGGGAGTAGGGTCTTACCATGCTGAGAAGGCACTAGAGGAGATGGTGGACTGTAGGCATGGCACCTCGAAATACAAGCATCCTCTCAGGTCTCTGATCTACCCACATCCCTCCACTCTTCCCCAGCTTCCTTGGAACTGCTTAACATCGTCTTGGGCTTGGAGTCTTTGGAGACTCCTGAAGTTCAGAGGTTCTTGCTCAGGGCTGCCCCCCCAATCCTGGTCCCTCCCACAGAGGTCCTGATTGTAAGGTCCTGATCTGTCTCCCCCTGTGCTTCTCCACTGCTGGTGACAGACATAAGACCCCCTCTAGTACTGAAGACATTTCCCAGGGCCCTGACCCAGAAGTATCACTGTCCTTTGGGGCCACCAATCAAGACAGACAGAATTCCAAGTGGGGACAATCAGCTTTCTCCTTTACCCTCTGAAGAGACAGGCACGGAGACGGGGTTGAGATTGGACCCTTGTGCTAGTCACAGCGCCATATAGCTTTGCCTCTCTGATCTTTGCCTACTGTCATCCCACTTGGTTCACTCTCCAAACTGAGCCACAGGAGAGGTGACCAAGGGACTCTGTAGGTTAGGGTACTGGGGCTCAGAAGTGGGCCTGGCAGAATGCTAACTAGCTCCAGTCCCTTGTTGATGGCTCAGCACCCCAATCCCCTGCTAGCTACCACTAATTCAGGATCGGAACTTCCTGATCAAGAATATTCTATTGGTAATGGAATGAAGACAGCACACTCCTCTTTGAGTCAGGACCTGCTGGGCCTCAGCTGTCTGTCTGATGTAGCCTCAGGGTACCTAGCAACACCAGCCTTTAAAAACTCCATTCACTGGGTGATCCCTAGACTGTTTACAAGGCTGAGCAAAGGCAATGTGAGAAAAGGGCCCAAGTACCTTAAAAATCATCTTTCAGGGAGTTAAGAACAAGAAAACCCAAACAAACGGCTCTCAGATTGTAGGCATGAGCAGAGGGATATTACAATGGACGATTTTGGCTGCTGAAGCATGTGGCACAATGGCCAGGGTGGTTTCCCCATGGTCAGCTTAGATTCTGGGACAGCCACTGTCTCAGGCAGTTTCGTGTGGGTTCATTTACACCAAAGAGCCCAAGTTGAGGGGAAATCGGAACACAGTGGCCTCAGAAATAATAAGCCTGGTCATGTTTCCATTCCAGAACTGGAGGGTTTGAGGTAGGGCCCCCTCCAGCACTCTACCTGCCCTTTGTCCTGGGTACCTGTGTCCCTGTCCTGTTCTGTAAGGGACAGGGCTCAGAGCTGCTCAGCCTCTGTGGCTGCTGAGAATGCATGTGAGGCTGATCTGGATTAGCCTCGTGTGCGGCTGGATCCCCCGTGTTAGCCACTGTCCACCTATATCCTGGAAAGGCCCAGCTTCTTAGGAGCAGGTACTACCTCTGGAACCTTCCACTGTCCTTGTCCCCAACTAAGGTCCCCACATGGAAACCTGCCTGCCTAGGCCTGTCTCCCAGCTAGTGGTAAGGCTAGGGGAGAGCTGGGATGGGGAGGGTGCTGGATACCAGAGAATCAGGCTGTCCACCATCAGGAGGTGACCTCAGATGCCATGGCCAGCTTTGGGGACCTTCAGGCTGAGCTTTCCCCCTGACCTGCGTGTTGTGACCTGATGGCCAGGCTGGCTTACAGCTTCTTCCCCCCTCCAGGCCACTGCCATGCCAACCCTTCCACCTGGATGTGTCATTCTGACTCGACCAGACAAACATGTCCTTTCTTCATGACACAGCTCAAGGACCGGTCATGAGGAGGTCACCAGAGCCCCCGGCTGGCTGGGCCTTGCTCCCCTGTCCCTGTTGATGCTGCTTTGGTTCTGCCTGCACTGCTCTAACCTGAACTGAGGCTTGTGAATCTTCCCTATCTTGTGACAAAACAACTGCCAGCTGCCACGGCCTCCTCCTGGCCAGAAAGTCTCTACATTGCCTGGTTAGTCATTTCAAGTAAGGAGGGTGGGATTGTTTGCACTTTGCTGTGCAAGAGCAGAGTGGCCGGCTAGGCCACCCCACATTTGGGAGCAGAGCGGGGCTCTACCCTTGCCTTGCCCATCTTGGCCACACCTTCCCCGAGAATGGACTCTGCTGGTGTTTGTTGATGGCATGAATGGTCCACAGTATTGGAGACTAGGGATCACTGAAGTTTCTCATGCACCCTTCCTCATCCTCTCTGTTCTGAGACTCAGTGTGGGCAGGCTGTCTGCAGCTCACATATTCCACTGGCCATGGCAGGAAGGCCACCATGTGTGACCCTGGGGAGGGTAGTCCAGGGGGTCTTAGTTCTGATGTGACACCACTTCTCTAAGGTAAGGCTTGCTCTAGTCTATCAGCTCTCTCGCCTTGCTCTTGTCACAGGGAATTAGTTCTACCGACTCACTGCCCGCCAGAGGATTCTCAAAATGGCCCTGTCAAGGAAGGAGTCTGCTCCCCCCCTCCCCCCCGCCCCCAAGAGGGCCCAAAGGAGCTGTGCTCTCTTATGCAGGCACTACCAGAAGCACCACAAGTTGTGTGTCACACTAAGGGAACGGCTCAGGTTATTGGGCAGGCGTGGGAAAGGGGTCTGGTTTATAGCACAACCCAGAGCATTTAAAGGCCCCATTTTGTTCTTTCTCCCTCCTGTCCTGTATGGGCGGGTTTCCCAGACCCCATAGGAGGACCAGGGGTGGCCTTCCTCTGTGGTCCTTTCTGGGATGCTACTAAGAAGCATTTTTCAGAGGGCCCCATAACTGTTCCTCTTTACAGAGGAGAAAAAGTACAGTCCTGGAGTGCGCCCAGGCAGGACTTTCCTTTTTGTCTTGAGGGGAGGTGCTCTCTGTAGGTAGCATCCACTCTGTACAGCCTGTGGACTTTGGTAAGCCCCTCTGCCAGGGCCTCCACGCTGGATGTTGGTCTGGCAGGCACCAGCTGGGAGTGGAGGAAGGCGGGACTGTCGGTTGCCTGGCTTGGCGCAGGGGCACAGTGCGCTTAGGAAGGCTGGCTTGGCTCCACTCAGGTAGCTCACACCCAAATCCGAATTCTAGCTGCCCAAGACGGCAGGCGGGTTGCGGAGGAGGCCCAAGCTCTCCCTGGGTAGGAGTGCTTCCTTTCATTTTTAAACAAACAAATCATGAATTTAAAAGTCAGGGCAGAGAGCTGCCCAAGATATAAAATTAGCCTTGGGGCCACCGGCCAATGTCCGAAGCCAGCAGCAGAGTCTCTCGAACCCTGAGCCTTGGGGGAAGGGGGGCGTCGGGTTAACGTGGGTACACGGAGCGGGGGGGGGGGGGGGG
>NW_026585895.1:53005389-53020604 GCF_907164565.1 Psammomys obesus | reverse complement strand
GGGCCGGCCGCGCCGGGGGCCGCTGCGCTGCCGCCCCGCTGCTCCGCCGCCGGCCGGGCATGAGTTAGTCGCAGACATGGACACCAAACATTTCCTGCCGCTCGGTGAGTGCCGGCCGCGGCGGCGCGGGCGAGGGAGGGGGCCGGGGCCAGCGGGGCGGGGGCGCGTGCGCAGCGCGCGCGGGGGGTCCGACCGGGCCCGCTGGGCCCCGCGTAGTGGCGGTACCGAGAGTTAGCGCGCCCGGCCCGGGGAGGCGAGTGGGCACGGGGCAACTTTTCCCGGGCCCGGGAGCGCGGCGGGAGAGGGCGAAGGTGCCGGGCCTCTGACTTGCTGGGGAGCGGGAGTGGGCGGCGGGGCTGGCTCGAGCGGCAGGTTCGTTCGGGACGTGGAAAGGGTCCCTCACGGTGCGCCCTGCGCGTCTGCGGACCCCCGGGGCGCCTAGCCCCAGCCACCCAGGAACCCGGCCACGCCAGAAGAGCAACTTCTGCGCTCGCTGGAGGGTTCCGGGCCTCCCTGGCACTGGGATAGGAACGACGCGCTGGCTCCGGGAGGCCACTGGTCTTCCCGGCTTCTCCGGCTGCGGTTTGGAGAAGGCCGCTGGCCCCTGGGTGTCTGCTCGCCCAGGACTGAGTCTGCGATCTTGCCGTCCCCGACAGCAGACGCTAGGTGGGCATGGTCACTCAGGGGCCTCTGATCAGAAGCATCAAACCCAGAACTGGGGGCCCACGCTCTGCCACCCATAGTTGTTCTCCCTGGTATTTAGGGGGAGGACAGTCCATAGGCAAAAGAGTCGTTTTCTTGTCCTGCTCTCCTCCCGCCAGCAGCTCTCAGCCAGACTGCCTGCCAACTCCAGGACTAGAACCAAGCAGAGTCGGAACCCTCCACCCATTGCTCTCCCTGGGGTTTTAGGAGCCAGAGGGAAGCAGTGTAGGGAGACTTTATAAATGAGCTCCGGGAAGGATATTAATTTGGTGGTGAGGACAGCAGCCAGGCTGTCAGGCTGGTGAAGAATTTGTGCTGAATGGAAATCAGGACAGCTGATTATGGACGAAGCTCCACGATGATCACTGCCTCTTTGCTTGCCAACCCCATATGGAGCTTGGGGTGCAGTTTGGCTACCCGGAGGAGGGATCAGAACCCAGCATAGCTGCTGGGACCTTTGGTGATCTGGGAGGGTGGCACAGCTTTAATCCCAGCCCCTTTGCAGCTTACAGACAGGTCTGTTGCAGAGTGACTGGGGAAAAGTGTTCCAAGTTTGTCAAAGCTTCAGACACTCCATCCTTATAGTAGTGATAGAGACCATGAGGGAATCACCTGAGCTTGGGGGTCTTGCTCCCAGGCTGTAAACGCCTATCTGTGTTGCAGTTGAGAAGTGGCTGGGAGAGGCCACACTTAGAGGCTACAACTGGTAGGCTTGGCATTGGAACCCCCTGCCAAAGTCGGCTGACAAGAAAGCTTTGTTACTGTGGCTTGTTGCTGTGAGGCCTGAAGTGGGGTTGGTGGGACTCCTGAGACACCTCTTTCTCCTCCAGCCAAGCCTTCATGTGCACACAGAGTTGGGTCCTTCAGAATAGGAATGCTTTCTTCAGTCTCTAGCCTGGGACATGGCTAGGTCCTGGCAATACTTTGGCTAGGTCTTGAGATGGGAACAACACCCCAGAAGAGACAGAGCCCATTCTAGAAGTTGACAAATACAGGAATGGGAATGAGTTTGCAGGATGGATGGGCTGGAGTCTCATGAAAAGGAGTTGTCTTGGAGCTACTGTCCCCCCTGCAAAGATACCCAGAGTCTTGGGTTCACAGAGTGGTGGCTCTCAGGACCAGCTTGTGGCCTCCCAGGCAGCCCGTGCCCCAGGGCTGAGTGGTGAGTCCTGGGCTCTGATTACATTTTATTTTTTACTAAGCTTGTGACCAGCTCTGAAGTCCAGTGCAGTTGAAGGTCCATTTAAGCGGTTACTTGTCTAAGCTCTTTTGTCAACACAGCCTAATCCCTCCTGGGGGCTGAGTGTCAGAGGTGCTGGCTCATCCAGGGTCCTCACTAACTGCCTGGGTCTCACTTGAAGTGGCTAGGAAAGTTTGGCCATCTTTTTTTTTCCACTACCCTGCCACTTTTGGGGTCTGGGACTGAGGGTTCTTCCCAGCATGCATTGTGTAGGGTTTGGTGGTCCAGGTAGCCTCTAAGCCTTGGTCCATTGAATTGATCAGAATGGGACAGATCTGGGAAGAAAAGGAGGCTGGGGAATTAGCCTCAGGCAGCCGCCGTTTCCTGACTTTGCTGCCCAGGGCTGGCCTTCTTCCATGCCGGTCAGGGATTGGGGTAAGGGCTGGCCTCAGCCTGGATGGTGGGACTGGAAGGCTGAGCCTGCAGAGTCCAAAGGTCCCAAGCCTGCACTGACCCTGTCAGCTGTCAGCGGCCCATTTTTTTGGGAGGGTAACGGGTTTCCAGAGGCAGGGCTCTAGGCCTCCAAACACCCTCATTTGTGGTACTTGGGGATCTGGTGAGCTTGGGGCCTGTTTGAGGGGGCTTTTAGTAACATCGGAGCCCTTGTGACCCAAAATAGAGCACATTCCGGGCGTCCCGAAATAACAGGGTCACATGACTCTCAGGAGGCTGGGCTTGGAGTCCTGCTTGGGCCTGACGAGGCAGTTCATGGTTAGGCCCCCAGCTGCCTACTGATTTGGGCATTTGTTTTGGGAAACTCTGGAGGGGACCCTGTTGTTGACTGAGGAAGTGTTAGGGTGAGAAAAGTTATCTCTGCATGGTGGTCTGGCTGGTGGTGGCCTTGCCTGCCTATATTCTTTGGGCTGGGCTGGCACTGACTGTTGTGCTGGGCACAAGCGTTTGTCTCAGATGTGGGCTCAGAGAGCTGGGCCTACAGGAAGGACTCACTGAGTGTGGGGAGCTTTGCACACAGCCCAGGTCTGCACTGCTCAGAGTCTGTGGGGAGTGTGGGGTGCATAGTTGAGCCTGCAGCTTGATCACATGGGGCTGGCTCCCAGGTCTGCCAAGACCCAGGCGGCTCTTCCAGCTGTGCATGTCCTTCAGGGCTGGGGCTAGGTACACCTCCTCCAGGAGGCCCCTCTGATTTTCCTGCTACTGCCCTGTACCATCCATGCTGTGGCTGTTCTGGAGGATAAACATAGGAGTGGGGACCTCTACCCCATCCTCGTGCCGTCCTCTAGGAAGGGATGAGGTATAGAGGGGTTGTCACTCTGGTCACTATAGAGGTGCTCAGGCCTGTGTCTCCCTACCCAAAGGCTGACCATGCATACTAAAGGGGCTCTAGTATGCACATGTATGAACAGAATCAAGCTGTATAGAAGGTGGTCTGAGGGAATCTTGGGCCCACCAGTCAGTGAGCTTCTTATTTCTAGTGGTATTATGGGGTATTGCTATGTTGGAACATGTTAGAGCATGTTTGGGCCAGGGTCTCCACTGTGAGTGAGGCCTGGCTCTACAGAGAATTGGGCTGGTGGTCCTGGCTCAGCTATCTGAAGACGTGGGCCTAGAACCTTGTGGATGGCCTAGGGCCAGGACAAGCCAAGACCTGCCTTCCTTCCCTGATCCTTAGGCCTGAAGCCTGTGAGCTGGGCAGGGCCTAGAGGTATCAGATTGGCTGCTGATTTTCATGGGAACTGGCCATCAGCCGGGCCCCGGATGGGGGCAGGAGGCCTGGCTCTCAAGTGTAGGTATCTGGAATGTGGCCAAGAGTGTGTCTGTTTGGGGGAATCACCTTCCATCTTTGTCCCAATGCTGTTTTTAGAAGATATTTAAACATTTATCTATGTGTGTATATTCACATGTGGACTGTGTGTGTGTGTGTGTGTGTGTACATGCAGGCTGATGTGCCACAGCATTTGTGTGGAGGTCAGAGCACAACTTATGGGAGTTGCTTCTCTCCTTTCACCACCATGTAGGTTTCTGGGATGGAGCTCAGTCCGTGGTAGCAAGCTCCTTCACCAACTTCCAGGGCTTTTAAACAGGCTGGTTTCAATGCTGAGGAGGGGCTGGGGGAGGTAGACTGTATGCCTGCCCTCGGGCTTGAGGCATGCTTTCGGTAGAAGGTATACTTGTTCCTTCCCGGTTTCTTCTTTCCCTTCAGACTCTCCTCCATGGCCATGTTCTCCCTCACAGCCTCACAGAGGTCCTTGAAGGACAGCCGCAGCTGGACAATTGATATCAGCCATCTGCATCTGTGAAATGGACACATTCCGTGTTTTTAAAAGGCTGTTGGGCATGTAGCCTGTTTCGTCCTAGGCTGGTTGTGTGTTCCCAGAGTTCTTTCTGTGTGCTGTGATTCTCTCTTTCCCAAGGTGAAGCCTATATCCAGGTGCACTTTAGGCCTCTGCCTTCAGTCAGGATAGGACTGGGTTACCAGTGTTGAGCCCAAACCATCTTGAGAATCCCCGGTGCCACTGGGTATGGTAGCAGAGGTGAAAAGTGGGCATCAAAGGAACACAGCTGCAACCCTTGGCTGGGTGTCGGATGCTAGGTTTCCTTTCCCCTGCTAGGCTCCCTGGATAGACCCCAGCTGCTGCCTGACTCTCCCCAAGGCCCAGCGAGTCTGGTGGAGCGAAGGATTGTGCGTGAGCACACCCACCCGAGCCTGGTGCGAGATGTTCTGAGCAGTCGTGCCCCAGCGCCTCACAGACAGGGAAATTGCACCCTAGAGTTACAAAGCAATTGTCTAGCTCAGCAGCTGAATGAGCGTGAAACGGAGCAGAAAGCAGCTAAATAAAATTGGCCCAGGATGTGTGTGGAGCAGCCTGGGTGTGCACAGACACATACTCCCCACCCCCACTTACCTGGTGCTGCCTTCTACCCCCACTGTGAGGCAGCAGGCCAGTGCTGCAGGCCTCTCAGGGCCTCCTGAACTTCACAAGGATCTGTGGGTCTGGGCTGCTTCTCAGAACCACTGTTATTTTAAATCTCCCCTGACCTGTTCAGGACCTGCCCACCTGGAGAGGGTGCTGATACACATCCATGGGGTGCCTGCTGTGTACTGGCACTTAATTTAGGACCTCATGGGCAACACAGGGCAGCCTTGCTTAGTGATGGAACCCCCGTGGTCGGATCTGTTTGCCTTGGCACTTCAGTGTCATGGCTCTGTGTGGTTCTCTGCTCTGCAAATTGATTTCCCAGACAGGCCCAGCCCTGATCTTCATCTGGGCCAAAACTTGTTCTTGAACTCGCTCAGGTCCTGTTCTGTCAGCACCTCAAGAAGTTGCCTACAAGAGTGGGGTCCATGCCCAGGCTGGTTTCCCAGGAGCCCTGCTGCTACCTCTGCTTCCATCCCTAGGCTGAGTAGGTGTTTGGCTGTTTATGTTTGTTTGTTTTGGGTTTTTGAGACAGGGTTTCTCTGTGTGTCCTTGGCTGTCCTGAACTCACTTTGTAGACCAGGCTGGCCTCAAATTCAAAGAGATCTGTCTGCCTCTCCCTCCCTGAGTGCTGGGATAAAAGGTGTGTGCCACCACTTTCAGCTCACTGTTTTGCCTTTTGACTGGTAGACCTGATCTGAGATCTCACTGTGATGGCTCTGGACCCTCGACCCTTGAAAGCCTTCCCTCCTTCCTCAAGACTCAATAGAGAGTGAAGACTCCTTGATTGTCAGGCTGAGGGCATCTCTAGGTGCTGGGAGAAATTACCAGGCTCCACTGGGCTATTGAGTGGGGGCGGCCAGTGGCACGTTCTACCTGAAGACCCAGGGACTTACTCTGCCTCACCCTGCCAGATCCACAGGGACCTGTGGCAGGGGACCAGAGGAGGGCAGCCCTATGTGGTCCCTAGGGCAGGGCACAGACTTGGTTATATCTGGAGTCCCTGTCCAGAACATGCATGTACACATGTATGCATGCACAATATGTCCTGTGGCCTGGCCTTTAGGAACCCAGCAGCATTGGGTTGAATTCTTCCTAAGGAGGCCCCAGGTCTGTGGGTGGCCTCCATCCCCATGTAATCAGGGTACACCTACTGGGCACAGCCTCCTCATCTCTCAGCCCATGGGAAGGCTGGCAGAGGAGAGGGTGCATGGCAAGAATAGCTAGACCAAAGGCCAAAAGTCAGGCCTGGAGGCAGGAGTCATGGTGACAGGTGGTGCTAACATAGGCCCCCTGGATGTGCAGTGGTGGGTGGGAGTCCGTGGGTGGGGCTAAGGAGGAAGTGTCTCCTATCTGGTTGTGGAGCCTCTGGTTAGGTCCTTCTCACAGTATCTATGCTGGGGAGGGGGCTCCCATTGGATTCCCTGGGGGCTTAGGCTGACCCCTGGACTGGCCTTTGGAGTCTCCTCTTTTCTTGGTTAGTGGCCCAACTTTTGAGGATTGAGGAGAGGATCCCCTTCTTGCTCATTCCTTATAGTTTACCATCTTCCTGTACTTATGCCTTTGGCCTGTTCTTAGGGGAAGTCCCTTAACCCACTGGCTGATATATCCCAACACCTGGGGCCTGTGATGTCAGGGTCTCACAGAATGGTGAGGGAACAGTTTAGTGGTCATAAATTTATGCCCTGGTCTGGGAGGACAGGCAGGCCAGTGTATTGGATGGTGCTAGGGACTATGTTGGCCTTGGGGGAGCCTGCAATGTGAGATTAGAGTAGGGGCCATGAGGGCCATGGTGAAGAAAACCTTTCTGGGCTTGGCACCAGGACACCAGGATCTCTTTCGGGGAGAGGTCAGTGTTGAGGCTCTGTCTAGATGTGTGTAGCTAAGGCTCTTCCTTGTCTGAGTTCAAGCCTGTCCTTCATGATGACTAGCCCTGTTCCAGAGGCAAGTTCTGTCAGATGGGCTGTGGACTCAGGGGATCTAGAGGCCCAATGTCTATCTTCCACGGAGAACAGACTCTGTCCTAGTCTCCCCTGGACCTCTGTGGCCAGACCCAAGTTCCCCAGGCAGCATTCTGGAGCCCAGGACTGGGGCCGATGGCTGTCTGTAGAAGGTGTAGCATCCTGAGTGGGAAGGAAGGGGAGTATGCTGGGCTGGGTCTAGGCTCACTCCCCCGACCCCAGTGTGTGTGTGTGTGTGTGTGTGTGTATCTCTCTCTCTCTTTCTCTGTGTATCTGTCTCTATGTGTGTGTGTCTATCTCTCTCTCTCTCTTTCAGTGTGTGTGTGCGTGTGTAAATCCTGCAGCGCCTGTGGATAAGCCCTGCGGAGTTCAAAGCCACTGGGTGTGCACAGGCTGTAATGAGGTTACTGATTCAACTGGCTTCCTGGTGCTGCAGCCCAGAGTGTAGGGAGGCTGGGAAGCCCCGTGAGGGATCTAAGTATCCCATAATTGACCAATTTAGCTTAAGTGTCCGTGCTGGCCCCGGGCAGAGGTCAGGCGGTGACAGTCCAGGTGGCTGGAGTAGCTGCTTGCAACCTCAGAATGTGGCCTGTTTGTCCAGGCCCTCTGCAGTGGCGCCCTAGGCTGCCTACCTGGGCCTCCCCTCCCCACTGTCTGCAGGCTAGCTGGCTTCCCACACAGGCTACCCACTGCCCTCTGTGTTTCTGCCTTGGATCATTGCAGAGGGTGGCATTAGACTGTCTTGATTTTGGTTTTTGTCTTCAAACCAGTTGCTTCTCTGCCTGCTGTCACTCTGCTTCCCTGCAGGGCCTATGGGATGGGATTACAGGCTGGTGGAGTGCATGCTTAGCCCAGGTGGCTCCTGAGTGGCCAGCTCCGATCCGTTATCTTTCTTCGAGTTCCTGAGGGTAGGGCCAAACATGTGTTGCCCAGCTTGAACTGATGGAGTCCACCTCTGGCTTTGCTGTGGTTGGAAGATGCCCAGTGCTCTGGAAAGGGGCTGGCAGGGCCATGTAACCGGTGTCGAGATGTTCCACCAGACAGGTTCTCCCCAGATAGTGGGTGTGGGTACCATGCAGCATGTGTCAGTGACATCCTAAGACATTCCTTCAGCTCAGTGTCCCCATGGGTGGGCCATGAGTTGAGACAAAGAGATGGGGCTCTCTGCACTGCAGGCCTCCTTCAGGGCCCCTGGTAGAGTGTTCTTCCATCAGATTCACACAGCATCTGTTGCATGCCCTTTTGTCACCTAACTATACAGAATGGCCTTTTAGAGATGTTGCAAATGCTCTTGGTTTGGAGGGGGGGAGTCTCCTGAGCCCCTCATTCTGCCCTACCCAGGTGCTCTCTGCACAGCAGTGTCTCTAAGCAGCTCTCTTTTTTCCACCTCTGGGCCCCTGGCAGCTAGAGACCTCTGTCTTTCCCTCCTGGTACCTTGCTTTGTTCTTCTGGGTAGGTGGCCAGTCAGTCATGTGACACAGCTGGGGACCCACTCCTCAGGAATGACTAGCTGAGGTAGCTAGGAATCAGATTGGGGTGTCTCTGAGACCCAGGAAGCCATGGGCTCCCAGCCAGCCATTGGTGGTGGGGCTGGACATGGCTTTGGATCTGAACTGGAAACATTAGAGAAGACACTGAAGGTAAGGAACAAGCATCGCAGATACTGTGGTTTGTAAGAAAGTGGTGGGAGAAGGACAGGGGCGTGAGGCCTACAGATGGGTGGGTAAGCCCCTTGTTGGTCTTCAGTTTGGACGAGCTATCTCTCCTTGGGCTCTGACCTCCCCTACCTAGAACTTTTCATGGCTTGCCATTGCTCCAAGTTTACCCCAGCATGACCTACATCTGAGGGCAGGCGGCTCTGACTACAGACCTGCCAGCTAGCTCTCATCCCTCTTTCCCATCCAGCTTCTTCATATTTAATACTTACTGGTAACTAGACTGGCCTGTGTGGTGAGTGAGCACTACATCTTAGACTAGTGCTTCATGGGCCACCACAGCCAGAGTCATTCTTCAGTTGTTTCACCTGTAAGATGTCTGGGAAATCAGGGTGCTTCAATGGAGATTTTGAATCATAAGTCACAAGTTTGCGAGATAGGCTGTGGATTAAAATAGGCCTTTCCCTGGGAGATATGGTCCTCCAGCTGAGGACCTAGGGATGAGATGCCCAGGTGAGCATGAGCATAGGTCTTCCCCTAAATGATCCAGCTGCCCAGCCAGGCTTCTCTAGCCTGCCTCTTTCTGGCTGGGTCACAGGTGTGTGCTGTGGGAACAGTGTGAGTGTGTGTGTGGGTGTATATGTGTGGCTGGCTCATGTGGGAATGATTAACTCTGTGCAGAGCTGAGGCTGAGCCCAGGCCTGGTAGGAAGCCCCTCAGCTGTTCCCCTGATGACCTGGTGTCCCATCTCTCTCCTGGTCCTCAAGACTTCCTGGGTAAGGAATATGACCCTACTGGCCCATTACAGTCCATTGCCCACTGGAGGATGCTAGCTTTGGCATAAGTGGCCCTTGTCAGGCCCATTCTGGAAGGAACAACAGGGTTCTCCCTACAGTTAGTCAATTTCCACATCTGTGGTCAATTTCCATTTCTGTTACCATGGGCATATTTGGTGTCATCTGCCCAGGAGACTATAAGAAGTCCTGTCCCTGTCCATCCTTGCTGGCTGGAGGACAGCTCTGATTGGGACCAGAGTCCAGGGGAGGTGGCAGAGCTGCCACCACCTACCCTGCTCTGGACTTTCTTCCTAGGATCAAGGTTGAAGAGGTTGAGAGGTGGGGACCTTAGTCACTGGGTACCAGGGCCAAGAGGAGCAGAGCTTCTCTCCTTCTTGGGCTCCCTGGTCATGATGTCAGGACACCTGCCACCACTTGATGGTGGGACCTGGAGGGGGGACCTGTCCTAGAAAGGCTGGGAAATGGTGGTCTCCAGGCCCTGGAGCTTCGTAGGGCTGCTGTCCCTCACCTTCTGCTGCGTGTGCGATCTGATTCAGGGTGTGTAACTCAGCTGGTTTCCTTGGTGGCAAGCAGGAAGGATGGACACCCTGTTTTGGCGGAGGTGAGAAGTACACATTTGTGCTGCCCTTCAGGATCCTTGACTGTTTCTAGCAGAATTGGGCTCAGCCCTTTCCCCAGGGCCCAGGACCTGAGTCTTTCTGGACAGGCTGGATCTGCATGCCCTGCCTTTCAGGGGAGCTGGCTCCTGGGCTGTATGCTGCAGAATCCCTAGTGCTGTGTGCCGTAAACACTGCAGTGTGTTCATAGAATGAGTTACCGCCCTCTGCTGAGCCCCTAACCCAGAATTAGCAAAGTGTCTTTTCTGGCTTCTGGGGCAGACTTCTTTGATGTTGCCGTTCCTGAGTCTGACAGCAGTGTGCTTCTCCCTGTGATGATCAAGCTTTAAAACTTCTGGGTGTCCCCTGGCTCTGGCCTCCAGCAGTTGCGTTTCTGACCACAGCATGAGTAGGCGCAGTTTCAGAACTTCAATCTCAAAGAGAAATCAGATGGGCTGGTTTCTTTTAGCCTGGTCTACTGAGTGCCAATCTTGCAAGGGGCTGAGGAGCTGAGGCAGGGCCATTAGTACCCAGCCACAGAGGATCTCCCTGGGGTGCACAAACAAGGCCTCCCTCTAGCTGCCAGGCTTCGGGGAGACACGCAGGTACAAGACACACGACGGCCTGGGAAAGTCTGGGATTCTAGCAGGATATAGAGATGCAGTTTAGGAGGACATGTGCTCAGGAGGTGCTTTGGAGAGGCCAGTGGCAAGCTCTGTAGTCAGAGACATGTTTTGGGCATTGGGCAGGGAGAGCATGGGATCAGGTCTAAGTGAGTGAGTACAGAGGGCTGGAGATAGGTAAGAGGACACTGAAGTCCGAGTGCTCTCCATCTCTTGGGAGATAGAGCCTGTGGCAGTGACTTGAGGTGAAGGCTCTGTTTTTATAACAAGGGACAACCGCCAAGGCAGGTAGTAACAGGTGGGGTTGGTTACTAAGCAAAGAAGTAAGGAAGGTCCTGGGAAGGCTGAGGAAGGTTGGGGTCCTTCCCAGCTGCCTAGAGGATGCTGTTGTGAATCAGATTTTGGGTGGACTCTATCCCATCTGTAGTCTAGGCCTATACTTCCTTCTAGACATCATGGACTCTGTCTTGATGGCTCTGTATAGCACAAGACTAAGCCACTACCAGCATGGTGCCCTCCCTCCCCCAGGTCTGGCATGAGTAAGAGGGGAGGTGGTCCTGGCTTTGTCTTGGACTGTTGAGGACTGCTGGAGAAGTTTGACTGACCTGGATGGGGCATGCACCTGGGGCCTGCAGATAGCTTTGTGACTCAGGATGTCCTCTTCAACTGTGTGTTCTTCTTGCCTGTGATGGCCCCTGTGAGGGGGGCTGGCCTGCTCCATGCCTCATGAGTATCCACGATGCCAGTCTGGTTTGGGAAGCAGAGCAGCAGGCACTGGTACCTCCCCTGGCTGGCCTGGCCAGTGTTATCTGTAAGGCCTCTCTGTACAGATGTTTGGGGGTGTAGTTACAGTTAGGGATCTGACCTGGTTGGCTCATTCTGACTCTCCATGACTGATAGGTTGTGGTTCATAAGGGAGAGTTTTGTAGTGTTGTGGGACCTTCTTGTGTCAGATATAATCTCTGTCCACCTGGCTGCAGGACATGAAGACCACTTCTGGCTCCTGGATCACACCCTGGCCCAGCTGACACCTTTGGTTCCTATGACCCAGGCTGAGAGGGTCATGGGACAGGTCACTGTGCCACCCTTGGAAACTCACTGGTGGGTGGTATGTACCCTTTGGGTGTCTGGCTCTTGAAACTGGCTAGCAAGCTGGTTTTGGCTTGCTGGTATCAGAGCCTCCCTGCCTGCAGTGGCTGGGGAACTTACCTGCTTGTGGATAGTTATTGTGTCTCCTGTGCAGGGTGGCTGGGCACATGGTCGCTCAGCACCCAGAAGATGGCTGCTGGGCCCACATGGCCCTGGACATGACATGCCTGATAAGCTGTGAAGTAAGTCATTATCGGAGGGGGCTGTGCAGTCCTTACCTTGGCCATGATTCCTGCCTTACATGGTGGGAGACCGGGGCGGGGGGCTGCACCTGCTGGGACTTGTGGGTGAAGTGGTGTGGGAGCTGGCTTTTGGGGGGCCCCTCCCTCCCTGGACCTCTCTAGCCCTCCTGGCTGCTGGCCTGCTGGCCATCTCCTCCCTCCCTCAGGTTTCTCTGGCTGCCTTTCTGAGAACAACACTGTGATTGTTGTCACCGTCACCATCCGCCTCCTGCTGCGGCCTCCTCACTTGGTGTGGGAACCTGGGGACTGAGGATCTAGGTTGTTAGCTGGTGGGCATCCGAGCAGGGCTGGCGGTCAGCACATGGAGTCAGCCCTTGAGACCTGGAGGACTAGAGGGATGAAGGTCCTTTTGTCCTTTCGTCTTCAGCCCCCACTTGTTATCATTGATGGGGACCTCCTGCCCCCTGTGGAGGGCCTACAGCCTGCATCCCGCTTGGCAGAAAGCCTGGACCCGGTTTCTAGCCTTCCCGCCTGTATCTAGGCCATGCTGGCCACCTCAGACTTTCCCCTGGGCTTTTAGAGCCCACCCCACTAAGCACAGGGTCCTCTTGCTTGTCTGTGCATGTGGGTGCTAGGCAAAGTGTGAGTAAGGGACTCTGTGTGTGCCTGTGGATGGCACTTGTGTCCATCTGACCTTCTGTGTGTGCATCTGAGTCCCGGGGTGAGTGTCTCTGTGTGCATCTTGTCTGTATGTGAGGTTCTATGTATGATCCACATGTGAGCATGTGTGGTCATGTGTGTGTGTCTTAGTGTACACGTGTGCCCATGTATTCATCCACATATGAGGTTGTATGGCCGTGTGTGTGTATGCTTGTGTTTGCTCATAGGCTCTGTGTTTAGCTACATTAAGTACATATGGCTGTGCATGTGTGTCTATGTTTGCGCTCGTGTCTCTTAATGGGGTTCTGTGTATTATCCATATGTGAATGTACATGATGTGTCCATATATGAAGTTCTGTGTGTTATCTATTTGTGAGTGTGTATGGCTATGTATGTGTGTCTGTATATATATTTGTGTTCAAGTATGAGGTTCTGTGTATTATCCTCATGTAAGCATGCATAGCCAACTGTATATGTCTGCATATGTGTGTCCAGGCATGAGGTTCTGTGTTTATTTACCTGTGCATGTGCATGGCATGTGTGCATATGTCTACATACCTGTGTCTGTGCATGAGCTTCTGTTTATTATACACCTGTGAGAATGTGCACTCATGTTCATGTGGGAGCTTCTATATATTGTCTGTATGCGGAGTGTACATGGCCATATGTAAGCTTGTGTCTGTGTGCACACCTGAGTTCATACATGAGATTCATGTAGTGCCTGTGTATATGGCACTGTGTGACATGGACATGCATACCCATGTCCATGTGTGAGAATCTGTGTCATGCTCACATATGAGCGTGCATGGCCGTGTGTGTACCTATGTTCATGTATGAGGTCCATGTATTGTCCTTGTGTGTCCATATGCACAAGGGGACTTGTCATGTGCTATATTGCACTGTCCCCAGGCCCAGACCACAACAGCCATCATTGTCACCCACAGCACCCTTCTGAGGCACCTAGGCACTCCCTGCCCGTCTGTATTGACCCAGAAGGTGGGTGGTGCTGTTGGGGAGAGGGAAACGTCCAGTTAAGATCCAGTGGCCCTTCCCGCCTTCTAACTCCATCTCCAAGGGAGGTCTTTGCCCAAGGGAAGGAGTCAGTAGGACCTAAAGCCAGCGTCAGTTGTGCACACTTTAGTGTAAAGGAGCTGGCGTGAATGCTGGCAAGGCTCGGCAGGGAAGGGTAGGAAGGAAGGCTTCCTCTCATTGTGTGATGAGGAAATCAGGTCTGAGGGCTGCAGGCAGGCTGAGCGGGCGGGGCAGCCAGGCTGCCTGTGGGAGACTGCTGTCTGGTGCCTTCCTCTCAGCTGTCCACTGTAGGCAAAGTGGTGTATTTGCAGCTAGGGAACGGAGCGGGGCTGCTGTGGGGGCTGCAGCACAGTGGGGTACAGTGCTGTCTAACTCTGCCCTCCCCATGCCTGAAGCCACAGTGAGGTACAGGGAAGTCATGTGGCCGGTTAGCTGATGAGCTAGAATTCGAATCCAGGACCCCAGGACTCCCCCTTTCAACACTTCCTGCTGGGTCCCAGGCGCCTAGTTAGCCTTATGGTGTCAGCAGGGGTGGGGACGCCTTGTGTCTGGGAGGTACTGGAGCCAGGCTGCCTTGCTAGGCAAGGAGATACCCTGTTTCCTTCACAAACAACTGGGGCTGGTCGGAGCAATTTTATTTTTATTTCCTATTTTTACTTCCTCGTGGGCTCTTTTCAGCAACTCTGGGTTAGATAGGCCCCACCCTCCAGTCTCCACCCGGCTTCCTGGCCCAAGCCTCAAACTCTGGACAGGAGCTCACATGCATGTTTATGTGGCCTGGGGACAGCACGCCTGGTGTTAGTGCTGGAGGTGGGGGGTGACTCTTTCCCTTCTCATACCCTAGGAGCAGCCCTGGGCTGTGGGTGGTGGCAGGTATCGGCCTTAGTGCCTGACTCAGTTTCTCTGCTCCCTTCTCTGGCTCTTGCTGGAGGGGTATGCACTTGGCAGGGTGGGGCACAGACTTGGGGAAATGTATCGGCAGTGTGCCCAGCTGGGGCAGGCAGGGTGCAGGGAGGGTGCTGTCCTGCTGCTCCAAGGCTTGTGTGGATTTTGATTCCCTGGCGCTGGTTCAGACCCAGCCCATAGTGCTGTATGCTGTGTTATGGGTCTGCAAAGCTCATCCTGGGGTGGGGACTCTCTCCTGTCAGTTGCCATTACAGCACAGCCAGAACTTAGGCTAGTGACTGGCAGATATGAGAGCCTAGCACCACGGCAGACTAGGGACAGACAAGGCCACTGTGACTCCCAGGCCTGTGCAGGGATATGTTTTCATGGACATCTCGGTTCACCGAGTTCCCTTGGTGTCAGCCTGCTAAGCCTTTCCACGTCTTGAGAGTCCTGGAGGGGGGAGGGGGGAGTTGCCCCATTCACAGGGAGGACCAGGCTCAGAGAGGTGTCACTGATCCCCGAAGGTGCTTAGCTTGTGGCCAGGGTAGTGGCCTCCAACCTGGTGGCTGGAATTGACTGTCTCTGCACTAAGCCACCCATCAGGTTTGGGGCGTTTGGCCAGTGGGAGCAGAGTCCTCTAGCTTACCTCTTCGTCCTCCTGTCCTGGCACAGGTCGCAGTAGTGGCTTCTCTTCAGTGTGAGCCATATGGGGCATGTGGCCCGTGGTGGTGCTGGCGGAGCCTCCATGTGCAGGTGCTGGGGTTTTCAGGTAATCCTTTGATTAGAGGCCAGGAAACAGAACCTCACTGTGTGTGTGTGTGTGTGTGTGTGTGTGTGTGTGTGTGTGTGTGTGT
>NW_026585895.1:52954341-53005379 GCF_907164565.1 Psammomys obesus | reverse complement strand
TGTGTGTGTGTGTGTGTGTGTGTGTGTGTGTGTGTGTGTGTGTGTGTGTAGTTTTTCTTGAAGAGGTCCATCAGCTTACAGATTTCCATGTCGCTGCCTATGGGAAGTGCTTAGGCATTTGGCCTGTGGAGATGAGGACACTCCTGCCTCATAGCTGTGTAAGCCGTCAGTGGGCTGCAGGGCTGGGCAGTGTTTATCCCTAGGCAGCGTGTGTATCCTAGGTGGTATGAGAACCCTGGGAATCATGGGAGCCATCAGCAGATGGAAACCCTGGGCAGCATGTGTCTTGGGCAGCATGCACACCCAGCTAGCATATCTCCTTCTCTGAGTCTTTGCTTTTTCAGCCCTTTGTGTGTAGGGTCATGGCTCTCACTTCTAGAGTTGTCATAAGAAGTAGGGCTTATCTCTTGGTTCTGGCCCTGAAGTAGGAATGATGGCTGAGGGCCTGTCAGAACTGCTGAGTCCTAGTCCCAGGGGCAGGGAGAGGAGTTGCTCATGAGTCAGTAGCCTGGGATGGGAGCATTCACGATGGGACTGGGGAGGGTGATGAGGAGGTATGCAGATCTACCTCTGGAGAAGAATTTCTCTGGAGGGGGTGTCTGGGATGGCTGCTTCTAAAACCACCCTGGAGTAGTTCCCAGGGCTAGGAAGGGAGACTGGTACTGGTTGCAGCCCTAACAGGGACATGGGAGCAAAGCCCCACTGCTCTTTCTAGTGACCAGAGGACACTTAACCCAGCAGGGTCTCTATGCCTTGGGACCCATCCTCACTAGCAGTGCGCTGAGCACAGCCTTGAGCCAGGGTGTTCCACGCGGGGCTTCTTCCTCCTCTGCACAAGGTTTTTGTAACTGGGGAATAGCACTTCCTCCCTCAGACAGCAGGCAGGAGCGTGTTCAGCAGATGAGAAGGATCTGGTCTCTTGGGCTCTCTGGCCTCTGTTGCCCACCAATGTGGGACATGCAGGACATAGGCCCGCCTCTGTGTCGGGCCTGGCTGCTGAGTCCAAGGGAAAGCCTGCCCTGTGCACTCCCACCTCTGGGTGTTTGCTCATGTCCTCCGCCTGGTTGGTGGCCTCTCTGTCCCTGTGCTTTGTGCTCTCATCCTTGGGGTCTTACTCAGTATCTTTGGGAGTTAACCCTGGCCTGAGCTCCATCTCTGCCCTCACAAGTTCATCAGCTGTGGGTTAGTGGGGACCTGGCCTGTCTGGAGTCTGCAGCATAAATATGGACAAATCTACATTCCCTTACCTGTCTCCAGGCCTCAGTCTTCCTCTCTCCTTCTGTGTGAGGGTTATCTATACTGGGTTTATAGGGGAAGAGGGGCTAGCTTCTACAGCTTTTGTGGACTGGCACCAGCTAGGCCTCATGTTCTTTCTTGGGGCTCAGTTTCCTGCCTCAATACCCGCCACTCCCGGAAGGGGCTGTGATTGGGGTCCGCCCCATGTGCCTGACTCAGCAGCCACAGGGTGGGGGAAACCGGAGGTTTCTTGTCTAACCCCAACACCCTCCCACAGCTGAGATTCCTCTTATGAAGGTGGGTGTGGAGTACTTAGTTCCTAGAAGAACAGGGTAGGGCCAAATCCCAGATTTTAGACTCCTCCTGGGTCCCGTGGATGCCTGCTAGACTCTGCTGCTGCCTGTTGTGCCCTCCAGCCTCTTTGTCTCTGACAGGTGCCTACTTGTATACCACCTCCACCAGGCAGCCCTGCTGGGTTAGGTTCCTCCCGCCCTCCCCATGACTCCTGTGTTTCAGTGCTAGGCCAAGGCCTGATATGGACCCTGATTGCAAGTGTCAGTGAACGTGGAGTTGGAGGCAGAGGAAATGACACTTCCACTGTGGTCTTTGCTACCTGGGAGTTGGCCATGTGACCACATCTCAGCAGGACAGAGGTGCCTAAAGCGAGAGTTGGGTTTGGAGTCCTGAGGCCTTGTCTGCGTAGCTAGCTGCCTAGATGGTTTGTTCTGGAACTGCTTCCTGGTGAGTTCTAGACCAGTGGTGGTTGAGAAGACAGAGTCAAGTGGGTGTACCGAGTGGCTGTGACCTTAGTGGTGCCTTAGTGTCCTTAGCTAGCAGATGCTGTCACGGTCTGACATCTACAGGGGACAGGTCTCCAATGATGTTACAGTGGCTTGGGAGGTACCAAAGGGAGCAGCAGAGCCTGACAGTGGTCCTGAGCACTGCTGGGATAAGCCCAGTAACCGAAAGCCTGGTGGTGTAGTGTTTATGTTCTCTTGGTGGCTGGCAGAGATGTGTCTGACTGGCTGCCTGCACTTTGGGCCCAGCTCTAGGCCTGCCTGGACCTGGACAAGGCCCTGGGGTTCCTGGTAGATGCCTGGCCTCTTCTTGTTTTTGGCTTAGTAGTGGGCAATGTTCATCTTCAGGTACTTGTGGAACCTGCCTGAGGAGGGTTCTCATGAGGCCTGAGGGACTGGGGGAGGCTGAGTCAGGACAGGGCAGAGGAAGGGGCAGCTGGGCCTGGCTAAGACCCTTCTGCCTGACGCTTCCTGTTTGACTGATTTGCCTGGTGGATAGCGGGCCAGCTGGAAGAGGCATGTGACACAGGCTGTGCTCACATCTTCAAGGGGGTTCACACTTCCCCATTTGTGGAGCTGCCAGGTAGACGCTGGGGATCTTTAGCAGCACCCTCGACAGCATGTAGCAGTAGTGTGGGGAACGGGCAGAGGAAGGGTTAAGGGGCCCAGGCAAGTAATAATGTCTCTAATTTCCCTGTGTGATTTAATAAAAATGTAAATTGCTGGGTGGACGGCCGAACCGCCACAGCGTTGACCGAGATGGATTGCGGGCGCTCAGTGGTCAACCTGCCTTTGTCTCTGCATTCCCAGCAGACTGATGCCTCCTGCTGCCCGGGAGGCTGGACACTGAGGGATAGACACGTGCCTCCCTCCAGCTCCCATGCCAGATGGGCAGCCAGAACACTTGGGCATCTGTTGAGGAGGGCTGCAGAGGAGCTGTGGGTGACCTGGCTGGACAGATCACCCTTTGTACCACCTGTCCCTCACCTTCTGGAGGAGTGGGGATTAATCCAGTATGGCTTGGAGCCTGCACTGAGCATGGTCAAGTCCTGGTATGTAGAGGGGCTACTAGTCACTGGGGCCAGGGAAGGCCTTCCTCGAGGTGACATTTGAGCAGAGGATATACACAGAATGAGGCCTGTGGGGATGGAGAGGAACTGTCTTCCAGGATGAGAAGTAGTGTGTGCAAAGGCCCTGAGATGGAGGCTCAGTGGTCCTGGGGAAAGAACAGATAATGA
Organism: Psammomys obesus; assembly: GCF_907164565.1. Lineage (NCBI taxonomy): Eukaryota > Metazoa > Chordata > Mammalia > Rodentia > Muridae > Psammomys > Psammomys obesus. The sequence goes on along the minus strand of NW_026585895.1, from coordinate 53,002,108 downwards.
GGGGCTTGTAGGCCGCAGAGTCAGGTCAGGTGTTGCAGGGTGCCAAATGGGCTCTGTTGAGTCTGGTGGGTTCCGATGAGAAAGGGCCCGGTGGGCAGGAGTGGATTCAGAGGCTGTGGGGTGTGGCACAGTGTGTTTGGGGGCTGGTGGATTGCAGTGATTGTAGGGTCTTTGGCTTCGAGTGTCGACTTGGAGTGGCCACACAGCTGGGGCCTGCTGGTGGTGCATTTGTGGGAACATGGATGGTAGGTTGTCAAGGGTGTGGGCTGGAGCATAGCTGCTTTGGGGGGGGAGAGCAATGCATTTTGACAGGTTTTAGGGAGACTTAAAGGCCTCCTAGGAGGTGGAACATGAATGTCTGTGGTCAGGTAGGACATTTGAATGACCTGACTGGGAGACTAAAGTGGGTACTGGTGTAGAAGGATGAATCTTGGGTATGTGGCTGTGAATGCTAGGTGCTGATTCTCAGTGAACTCGGAGAAGTTGCCTAGAAAGGTCCCTGGGGACTGACATTGGCCACTGTATCCACTGCACATTTGAAGACCGCCATTCCTAGGTCAGTCTGATCTCTGAGAGCATGGGTGGCCGACACACAGGAGAGGTTTTAGCTGTGTTCAACTGAACCCAAGTGGCCACCGTGCTGTCCAGTGAGGTGGCTCTCTAGCTCCTGCCTGATTTATTTGCCTACATTTGCTCATCCTTTCATCAGAGGTATCAGATGCCACTGTGCCCCATAAGGTCAGAGGTTAAGATGCTGCCTGTTGAGACAGGACTGTTGGGCTGGAGTTGTAGTCTGAAGGAGAGCTGAGTTTCAGTGCACAGCTCAAACCTCCCATCCTCAGCTCTGAAACCCTGCCCTGCCTGTAGTCAGCAGGCTTTCATGGATCCTAGTTGTACATTGTGTGAGTGGAGGTTGTAGTTCTGTGTGAAACTCTGGAAGGGTCAGATGGCACTTAGTTGTGTCCCTCAGTAGAGAAGGCAGGTTCTTGCTGAGGATATTGGCTACTTACAATTTCTCAGGAAGGGACCAAGGCCACCATTTCACTCAACCCCCTGGAGTCCCTCCCTGGAGAATATCTGGCTTGCCACAAAGACACCAGTTCCCAGCTGACCTAGAACCACTGCCTCCCATGGTCCCAGTTGCCTTTGCCTGGATAGTGGCAGTGGTCTAGCCTTGGATAGCTCTGGGGAAGGATGCTTTGATCTGGGTGGAAGGCTTGCTTGGGATTGGTAGAAGGGAAGCTGGCATCCAAAGGAACCTGGAGGCAATAGATAGGGAGAACCTTGTGTGTTGGGAAGGAAGAGTGCCTAGCTGGTGGTCCTGGCCAGCATCTTGGTGAGGCTGATAGTCCCTTTCAGTGGGATAGAGTGGCCTGTACTCTGGCTTGCATACCTCAGTGGCTGCAGTGGTGACGGGGAAGGTTGGTGGTTCCAGATGCTTGCTAGTGCTGGTACAGGATTGTGTGTGGATATGGTCCTGTCATCTTGGGGTTAAGGGACAGTGCTGCCTTGGTGTTGTGACTTTCCTCAGGTGATTTTCCTGTACAGGTGACATCCAGCTTTGGTCTGGGTCCTCTGGGGCCCGCCAGCTCATCTCATGAGATTTGGGGTCTTGAGTCGTATGCGCGTGCTCCCTTCTCTCAGAAGTGCAGCTCTATGTCTCACTCCCCTAGTGCTGAGTCTGCAGTGTGATGTCCCTCTGGGAGGCTGCACAGAGGAGGGACAGCCTAGCTGGCTGCATGCAGGCCACTCTGGGGGTGGAAGTGGTGTGGACGGTGAGTGCTACTCATTGTGCCTTCAATACCTCCCTCCCCCTTTTGGCCTGCTGGCTCCTGATCCCATCTGGGTCCCGTTCTCCCTTCCCTGGACCCCTGACTCATTGCTTCTGTTCAGAGCTTGATCAGTTCCAGGGTCAGGGATAACCGGTCTACCAGATGGCTGGGCAGGCACATCGGGCCAGCAGCATTAGGCTGCATCATTTAGAGAGTGTTTGATTAACCAGCCTGTCTGGAGCTGGCTGGGCAGCTGGGCAACATCAGCCCCCACTCTAAACTACGTGCGGAAACCACAGAGGAGGGAAGATCCGGCCTCAGCGAGCCCTTGGACTGGTGCTACAGAACGATGCAGCTAGCATAGCACTGCCTTCACTCCCCTGTCCCCTACTCATCAGTGGTGTCTTGCGGTGACCCCTTGACCACCTTGAGCCTCAGTTTCCCCTTCTGTAAGGGGAGAATGAGTCTTTATTTGTAGGTGGTAGCCTAGACTCTGACACCTCAGACAACAGCAGCCCTGATGGTGTCTTGATGTCTAGGTCCTGTGGGAACTGCCAGGGTTCTTCCTGTGGTTTCTGGTAGTGTATTCCCCTGAGTGGACCTTTGTGGTTCAGCCAGTGCCACATGGAGGCTGGGCTGTAGCCTGTGTGTTCCACCTGTGCTCACTAGAGAACAGGATGGGGGTGAAGGCACCTGCTGAGTGGGGCTCCCTGGCTAGGGAACCACCTTCTCTGGGAGCAGTCTGACTGTGTGGCCTAGAGCCTTCGCCTCAGGAGAGGAGAGGCAGTAGGAGCAGGTGGGAGGTGGCCTCTGCTTTCCTAGCCATGACCTGCATGAAGAGATGCAGTGGAGAGGCTGAGGGGTTGAACTGGGCAAGTCCTGGCGAGTGCTTTGGCCCTCTCTGCACATTGTCTCTGGTGACTTATCTGAGCCGGTGAACAGCCAGGCTGGCAGTGGGCTTGGATGGACTTGGCTTGGCTGGCACTGCCAGGGGCTGCATGCTGTCTATTATGTATTTGACCTGGCCCCTGAGCCTAGCAAGATAAGCAGAGCTTTCTCTTCACTACCTCAGGGTCATTGCCTATAAACTGGGACACTCACCTTGCTGGGCTTTGTGCAGGCATGTGTAGCCTTGAGGGGTAAATGACCAGTTGTGGAGAGGTGTTGGCACTAGTGGGCAGGCCCTGAGCTCTCAGCACTTTGCTTGGGAAATTAGCATGTTTAGGGTCCTGATTATTGTGGGTAGGACTTAACATATGTAGCTCAGACAGGTACTAAGATGGGCCAGGAGATGTGGTGGCTATCACTGGGGCCTTGGGCCAACACCTAGTCCCTCTGGGCTGAAGTATTCTACTTACAAAAAGCAGATATTGTTGGGGAACACAGGAAGACCTGAGCTAACAGTAGCATAGGGACAGTAGCATGGGGACAGTAGCATAGGGTTGGGGGGGGGCAAGTTGTAGTAGTAGCTGAACAGGCTGATTTTTAGCTGCTACCCATGTGGGCTCCCCATCTTCCAGGCTGCCCTGACCCCGTCACCCTAACTCGGTATCTTACTGACATGGGGAGCCTGGAGAAGGCAGTGATCCCATGCCTCAGGGAAATGCAATCCCTTTGTGGCCCCTGAATATTTCATCAGCAGATTAAAAATTGAAGCTATACCGTCCCTCTCTCCTCTGGGAGGGCGGGGGAGGGGCTTGCACTTTGTCTCAGGCGGGTTTGCGTATTTTTCTTGGTAATAGAGCCATGTCAATTAGAAAATGACATTGCTGTTTAAAATGTCGTTCTGGGGCCCTCTTTAATTAAGGCTGAGATGGGATAACCAATCTGTTGCCGTGAGTGAAATTTTAAACATCAGAATGAGAGGTGATGACGTGGAGTGGGCTTTGTCACAGAGTGGGTGCAGAGCCCTGGGTGATAGATGAGGCTGTGGCCTAGTGCAGACTACATGGGTGTGTGTGAGTGTGTGTGTGTGCACGTGCGTGCGTACGTGCGTGCGTGCGTGCGTATGTGTGTTGGGACCATGTTAGTTTGCAGCCTGTGGGGTGCATAGTCCTGATGCTGCAATATCTTGGGAAGGAACAATGCTGCCAAGGCTAGAGGGCCTCAGAGGATGAGCAGGGCTGGGGCACAGCAAGGGGAAGGTGCTCTGGATCTGAGTCTATGGACAGGACAGTATGGCTTTTGGAGGTGCATGCGACTGTAAGGAAAGAGTTCTGTTGAGTGCTGAGACCAGTGGCGAGGGCAAGCTGGCTGTGGCTCTTAGGAGCTTCAGTTTGCATAGGTGCCTGGAAAACCCTGGCAAAAGGCTGTAGGAGGTGGCAGAAGGCAGAGATGTTGGCTTTCAGGTGGCTTTTCAGAATCTGAAGGATAAACATGGGAAAGAGTTGCATTGGGACCCCTGGGTGCCTGTAAGGCACAGTAAGGGGGAAGGTCACACATTCTAACTCTTGTGAACAGGCCCCCAGATGGCGGCACAGGACCTGCTGGATCGCCTTGTCTTCCTTGTCTAGCCCCTGTCCAGCAGCAGGCAGAGTGGCCACTTGCCAAGGCAGCAGGCCCTCTGAGGGGAAGTGTCTGGGCCTCCCGGCCTCCTGCTGCTCTGTGCTCAGTGTGCTGGCTGCTGCTTGTTTTCCTTTGGCGGGGCCAGGCTCACCCTGGCTGCATCCTGCAGCTCCCAGGACTTGGGCTTGAGTCTGGAGTCAGCTTCCCTGGTGATACAGTAGACGGTTGCCAGGACTGACTGAGAGGAGGGTGTGTGGCTTTGGCCTTGCAGCTGCCGGCCCTTTTGTACCCATACTCCTGTGTGGTCAGCTGGGAACTCAAAAGCCTGGCTCCCTTCAGGGACGTGAAGGACTCTCACCCTCTCTGGGCTGTATCCTTTCTCTGATCAGATGGGCTGGATCAGCCAGTAGAGTTTTGCAGACCTTGGCTCTTCCTCCCACCTTGCTTGGCAAGAGGAGGTGAATCCTCAAGTCATACTTTCCCCTCAGGGATACTTAGCCGTTCTCCTGGTGCCTGCTTAGAATGGAGGGCCATTGCCTCCTGTTTAGGTTCTCTGTTGGTCTGGCTTCTGGGGTACAGGTGGAGGACAGGAAGCTTAGATCTTCTGTATGTCTGGAGAGTTGGGGCACAGGGTACTCATGTGACTGGGAGGGGTGGCCGCTGGGGTTTCTGGCCTGAAGAAGAAGACATTTAAGTTTTATGAGAACAGACACAGCATTGAAGAGCATGGCTGGAGAGGATGTATGTTTATTCTCTTAACTAGATGTGAAGGGCTGCTGGGTCCTGCTCTGAAATCTTCCCAAAGTAGAATTTGAATTTCTGATGGCTCTTGATGGTGGGAGCCCCTTGGGCAAGTGAGGTGGAGAGAGGAGACCCAGGTGCCTTGGGTGACGTGTGCATGCATGTGCTGCACCACTATGTACAAAAGCTCTGCCCTGTGTGGCCTGGTCACAGGAAGCCTCACTCCAAAGCCTTCGTTGCTTCTTAGAGGTGCTTGGTACCCATGTGTCCATGTACCCAGCAGGACCGCCTAAAACATTCTGAGTGTGGTAGCCTGTGCCTAACCCCCTTTTTCAGTGCAGGGACGATGGTATTGAGACTTGTTTGCACCTTTTATGGTTCTCCAGGACAGGTGGATTCAGTGCAGGATGACTGGGTATCTGGGGGTTGGGGAGGGTGGGGGGACCCAGTGATGCCTTTGAGATGCGATTCATTCTTGAGTCTGAGGCTACACCTTTGTAAGCCAGGAGACTCAAGACAGCTCAGAACACCTATACGAGCCTCCCTGGGAACAAGTATGGAAAGTGACCTGAGGTACTATGGATTGGGGTTGGGGCATGTGAGAGAGCTGTGAGCCAGGGTGCTGAAGCCTGTTCACTGGGCTCTGCAGTGATTGTGGAAGGTTGCATTGGTGGTATTTGCTGTGGAAGAGCTGCACAGGCTGCAGTGGATTCAGCGGATCTCCTGGTGCCTTCCACTTCAGGGATGGCAGCTTTCTTTCTTCACCAAGTTTGCAGCTCTTGCTGATGCCTCTTCACGGACCATCATGCTCCTGAGCAGTTAAGCAGTGTGGAGTACATGAAGACTGCCCCAAGGGCCGTGGCTTGGCCTGTCTGGTTAGGTAGCTGCCCTCTCTGTCTTCAGAATTTAAGGTGCTTTGGGCTTCTGGTACCCAAGCCGCTGTCCAGCCTGTGTAGGCAGTAGTCTTGGGGTGGGGCCTGGCACCAAGCCTTTCTCCCTGTTGGTGCTCTTGCTGTGTAGTCAGAGGCACCCCTGGGCTGAGCTCAGCCATGAGCTCACTTTGCTCCATTGCTGTTCACTGGCCCAAGTCTGGGTCACTTTTTCCCTCACACTCCTCAGACCGTAGCTGTTGCCATTCCACAGGCCTATGTGCATAGCTTTTTTCTGGAGTGAGAACCCATCGGCTTTCAGCTAAAGGTGGACATGGAGGACAGAGGCGCTGAAAGGCTCCAGAAACCTCCATTGGAGTCAAGGGCCCTGCCTTAAAATGCTGGAATTAAAAAAGAGCTCTGCTCTAGTTTCCAGGGCTGAGATTATAGACAGACTTTGGGATTCAGAGCAAAGGTGAGCCACTGTATCCCTGCAGGCAGGAGCCCAACATCCCTCTGCATCTCGTGGGCACCGCTTGGGTGGATAGAGCAGGGGTGCTGGGAGACAGGAGGAGAGAGGACCTGTGTTGTGAGAGATTTGTCTCAGTCTCCATCTTTCTCCCACAGGTCCCCAGCCACCTGGGGAGATGCAGGCCCAAGTGTATAGAATCTGTATTATGGGTCCTGGGTCCACCAGTACTGCCCTATAGGCCAGAGGCAGGTTCAAGCATCCTTTGTGTATTTGAACTCACTCACTGGCTGGCCTCCCAAAGTAGAACCATTCTTGAGGGAGCCCTGAGTTCCAACTGTCTCTTGATCACTCAGAGCAGGCCAGGGAGGTATGGGGCCCTGACCCCTCCCAGCCCCAGGTTCCCTGTCTCTGTGCCCTCTGGAGAGCTGGAGATGAATGAGTTAAAGCCACCCAGTACTCATGTGGAGACTGCCCGGCCTGGCCTTGCTGGTGTTATTTTTGTTCGTGTTTTTCTCCTTTGGGCTCCACTTTGCAGAGTCGAGGTGGGAAGGGAAAGGTGTAGCAGGGGCCAAATGATCGGCATACGTAGTGGTTGCCCAAAGGTTTTTAAGAGGGTGTGGAGCCGTGGAACTGTGGGACCCTCCCGAGAGTGGGGTGAGGTCCTCTCCCAGTGTATTCCCCAGCCTAGCAAGGCTGGAGAGGCAGGTAGCCCACCCCCTCATTGCGCAACCTGCACCTGGGCAGGGGAGCTCCTCCCAGGCTAGGCTCACCCTGCCCTGGAGTCTGCGTTCTTTGGAAACCATCCTGGCACTACCTTCCAGTGGAGCAGAGGCTTAGAGGAGGCTGGGGGCTGCTCCCAGGCAAGGGTGGGGTAGCTCTTGCTCTCAGATTGTGGCAGGGCCTCAACCCCTTTTCGTAGAATCCAAGGCTGTGCTGTAGGGCTGTCCTTACGGGAACCTGGGTCAGTCCAGCCTCCTTGCCCTGGTGACCTGGAAAAGCAGGAAGCCTGAGCCTGCTTCCTCCAGCCCTACCTCCTCGGCATCCTAGCTTTGATTGATGCCTGCATGGGAGGGGACGATGTCAGACTTTTAGGTGGTGGAGGTGGCTCAGGGGTCTTGGACGAATGTTTTCATCACTTGAGCCATCTCCCAATAGTGAGATGGTAAATGGAGAATTCCCACCCAGTTGGGTTTTGTGGCTGTGGCTCAGACTGTCAGTCAGCCTGTTAGCTAGGTTCTGGAGTTGGGGTGCATTTGTGTGGGCCTCTCGGCCAACATGTTCCAAGCCTCCACTGCCACTGACACAGGATGATGGGTGAACCTATGAATTGCCAGAGCTGTGCCTTCCCCAGTGATGGCCCTGCTTAGTGGGCTCTGATAGTGTGCTAGCCATGTCATACAGGGGAGGGCAGGAATCTAACTGGCCTATTTGGTGGCCCTTGTGGGTCTTGAGGTTGGGAAAGGGTGGTTTTCCCAGGTAGGGGCAGTCCTGCCCAGTCTCACCCTGCCTGGGGTCCTATTTAGCCACCACCCTTGATGCTTGTGATAGGCTATCTCCTCTGGGCCTTCTCACCCTGCCTCCCTCTCTGCCCTGAGCACAGCACCCCCAGGAAGCCTGAGGCCCCAAGTGGGCAGAGAGGTATGAAGGCACAGCCAGAGTAGAAACAAAGCAAAGTGAGCCAGCCACACCCGAGCACTCCCCCCACCCCCAGCCCACACCAGCCCCTGCCGCGCCTTATCTGCTGTCTGCAGGCCTGTGGCAATCGCCTGCTCTGTGTGGTTGAGAAATGCGATGAGCAGATAGCCGCTGGGTGTCAGGGCGGTTGGACAGGTTTGGTACCTGCCTGTGGTGAGAGCCATTCCAGAGCCGGGGAGAAACCTGGCCAGAGTTCACTGTGCAGTGCGCAGGCGGCTGCAGCCTCAGGCGTCCACAGCCTCTATCTACTGCCCAGGTCCTGGTTCCTGGGAAAGGGAGCTTTGGGTTCTAGGGCTGTATGTATCAGGCTGGGTCAGTCAGGTCCTTCCTGGGCCTTAGTTTTCTCATCTGCCTCACGTGGACATCAGAAATGTTCATTGTGTTGACAGAGCTTTGTGTGTTCACAAGGACTGTCACTAATGTGGTGTCCCCAAGGAAGTGACCTGTGGGGCTGTGTTAGGGTGGAGTCCTAGATTGTAGACTGCTTGTGCTGTTTCTGACCAGGAAGGTCAGTTCTGAGGTAGGGAATGCATGTCCTCCCTAACCAGAAGTCAGATTCTGTTAGCTAGAATCTTCCGGAACAATAATGTACACCAGAAGTGGGCCTTTAGGGCAGAAAGGGCCCCTTAGGGCAGAGCCTGTGTTCTTAGAAAATTGTGTGCATCATGGCTTCCTCAAGGGCCTGTTTATTCCTTTACCCATAGCAACCTAGCCTGTCTTGTCCTTGAAGCAGAATGAGGGTACAGTTTGTGGCTGACCCCGGCAGAGGGAGAAGTCATGGTGAAGGATGTATAGAGTTTTGCCTGAGGTCTAGGGTACAAGACTGAGGACATACAGCTAGCTACCTATAGTGTCCCCCAGAACACAGGGAAGTGGCAGGGATTGAGTTCTGAGTGGAGCCAGTTCTTTTGGGGTGTGACAGGCCAGGTCACAGACAGCCCTAATGGCTTTCCTGCTTGATAGCAGTTTCTTCAGAGTGAGAGGGCATGTCACCAGCTGGGGAAGGGCCAGGAGCAACTGCCTGCTTGGGTCACAGCTTCCTCACCTGTACAGGGAATGTCCTAGCTGATGGGTGTGAGCTGGGCACTGGGCTGTTTGGGCTGTCACCAGCGCTTGAAACAGTAGGTGGATGGGGACCTGACAATATAGCTATGGGTAGCTGCCTTCCAGGGCAGAGCCTCTCTTAGGCTGGGATGGAATGGGGCTGGAGGAAGCCTTCTTGAGGAAATGGTAACATGCAGGTCCAGACGAGGGAACAGATGGGAACAGCTTGTGGCTAGGCCCAGGGTTGTAAGAGAAGCAATGGAAAAGTGTAACAGAGGCTGGGAAGTTGCCAGAGGTCTTATGGAGGTCTGACCTTGACTTTGTGGAACTCGGGAGCTGTGGGAGTGCTAGACACAGGGTGACAGGGTCCAGTTCTGGGGTCTCTAGACATTTGGGTGTCCTGCTTCCAAGACTGCTATTTGGATGCTATTCCAACAGGGTAGTACTTAACCTTCTACTTGAGATGTCTGCAGCCTGGGCAGCATTTTGCTCAAGACAAGCAGTGACTGTTGCAGACTTGGGATCTGCTGGGTTTCCAAAGGGTGGCATTGGCCTTGGAGACTACGTTAGGATAGCTTGATGTGTGATTAGCTATGTTAAGTTCGTGCATATGTACACACGTGTGCAAATGCATGTATGCGCGATACCTTAAAGATCACGCCTTCGTAATTATCTGTTAATAAGTAGCTAATTAATTGTTGTAGGTGTGAGGTCCTAAGCCTTTCCTCCCTCCTCTCCTTTCCTCTTCCCTCCCTTCCCCTCCCCTCTCCCTTCCTTTGTCAAGGTCTCATGTAGCCCAGACTGCTGTCAGACATGTTATGCAGTACAGGATGGCTTTAAACTCCTGATCCCTCTGCCTCCATCTCCCAAGTGTGGGATTAGTGAAATGTACCATCATGCCTGGTTTCTCAGTCTTCATCCCCTAGCAGGTCCATGCCGTCCTGTGTCGATAAACCCCAGTGGGACATAGATCCCAAAAATTATCCACGTAACTGATCTTCAGGCTCCTGGCCTCTCAAGGGATGGTGACTGTGGCATTGTCTCTCCAGGCTGGCTGCAGATGCTGGGCTAAGAGAGCCCGAGAAGATGGCTGTCTGCCTCCATTCGTGGGTCTGGACTACTTTCACCCTACTCAATAGATAAAACAAACCCTGGCATCACGGAAGCCTTGCCATTGAGAACAAGGATGTGTGACTCTGGAGACCAGAGTGAAACCACATGTGTGCACTCTGGCATGTGTGCACTCTGGTCAGGGCAAGTGTGGGTGTGTCAGATCTTGAGCTCCCTGTCTAGGAAGGGCTGGTCCTCCCGGTGGACTAGGCTCTTGCTCCCTTGTCCTGTACAGCCATGGTGGGTATGGTGAGTCCTGGCCACTAGGACTTCACTGGGAGCCATTGGGAGGTTCTGGAGCTGATTGGCAGCCTTGGCATGGGCATATTCCAAGCCCTAATCTGAGGCTCTGCTTTCGTGCTGTCTTGCCCAGGATGACCCAGAGTCCCGGGGAGGAGCATTAGAGCTGTCTGTTGTTTTGGTGTTCTGGGTGTGGGTTGTAGGGCACGGGTGTGAGCAGGTGGCAAGATGCAAAATAATGCTTGCTGGGGGACTGGGGCACGGAGGCTGCTTATCCATCTTTCCTGTTTGCTCCCTAAAAAACTCCTGTATCCCAGCCCTTCCAAGCACTGGCTCGGGCTGCCAGAGCCTTACAGATTGTGGAGTCCTAGGTTCAAATTCTGTCTCTTCAAAGCCTGCTCCATTCCGGAGTCCCAGCTTTCTGGTGTTGGGAGAATAGTGGGCTCTAATGTAGGCTTTTCCTCTGACACAGTCGCATCATGATTCCTGCTGTGCTCTGGCAGTCCACAGCTCAGGTTGTTTTTGTCAAGGCAGGCATTCAGGCGTTTGATGTAAGCCTGCCATGGGGCACACTGGCTCAGACATGACTCCAGGCTCTGAGGACACCTGAGAAAGGAGTCCTAGCTGGACCTTGAGGATGGTACAGCTCACTCCAAGTCTGGAGATCCCTGTGGACCGTAGGCTGTAGTCAGGCTGGGCTTGCAGGTACTGGGCTCTGGAGTAGGCAGAGCCTTTGATGCTTGGGAGGCCTAATGAAGGTGGGAGTCCTGATGAGCCCCAGTCCCTGTGTGAGCTCCCATTTCCCTTGTAGCTTGGGTCTGGGGTCCCTGGGTAGTCAGGAGGCCCACAAGGGGCAACCCCTGTGCTTGTCAGGCTGTCTTACCAGCCCTGCCCTGCCATTGGACTCGCAGTTAAACTGGTGGCTATGTGGCTAATTTATTCATCAACTAATTAGTTTTAGAACTTTCTCCAGGCCCCATGCTGGGCCAGAGGCCCTGGAGGAAATTTGCAAAGCCTGCTCTACCATCAGTTAGGAGGATAGAATACAGGACCTGACACACTCTAAGCAAATGGTCTACCTCTGGGCCACACTCCAACCCCATGGAGATATTTTATTGTTGCTTTGTTTTCTCAGACGGGGTCTCATTTTAGCTATCATTGGTCTTGAACTCAAAGTAATTCTCCTGCCTCAGCCCCTGGAATACTGGGGTTATAAGTGTGTACCCCCTTGCCTGAATTGGAAATTTTAAAAACTTTTTTTTTTTTTTTACTTTTATGTGTCAAGTTTTTACGTGTGTATGTGTAACATGTACATCTAGTGCTCACGGGGGCCAGAATAGGGTGTTGGGTTCCCTGGGAGTGGAGTTAAGATGGCTGTGAGCTGTCATGTAGATGCTGGGAATTGAACCTAGATCATCTGGAAGAGCAGCCAGTGTTGTTCACTGAGTCATCTCTCTGGACCCTGGCGATGTTCAGTCTTCTCATGTCACAGGCAGATGAACTGAGGCCTCCCATGTGGCTGAGCCTACCATTCCCCTGCCTCCCATCCCCATCACCTCTCTAGTCAGCTGACCTGCCATTCCCCATCCACACATACTGAGAACATCTTGCTTGTGAGGTTTGCTTAGAGGACCCACCCATCTCCCACTGAGGTGGTAACGTTTCCTTCCAGGAATCTGAACTGGCCAGTGTCCTGACTAGCAGGGACAGGACAGCAAGAACAGTGACAGGGAGATACAGGTGACACAGGCGTGGGCAGTCACCCAAGTGCAGTTCTGGAGACCAGATGCTTCCAGTCTTAGGGATTCGTCAGGGCCTGTAACGCCCTCCCCCGTGTGGCTGTCGCCCATCATTTGTTGGTAATGAGCTTTTTTACACTGTAATTTGTGTCTCCTAATTACCAAACAAGTGCCTAATGGTTCTGATTAAAATCAGAAGGATTCCTTATTTGGGAGCAGGATTTGGATTCCAGTGCTGCTTACTGCCTGCCCAAGTGACCAGGCACAGGTGGAAGTTTCCAGAATAGCACTCTAGAGTGAGCGCTTTGGCTTTCTGTTCTTCCTTGGTAAGGGATCCCTCCCACCTGTCCTCAGCGTCCTGTCTGTAGAACCAGGGCAGGGATACTTTGTCCCCTTCAGAGCCTGGGCTCTTTGCTCTCATCCTGCAAGTTTGGTTCTCTGTTTTTCTGAATCCATCCTCTGGCTTGGCCCTGCCACCTGGCTTGGTCTGGGCTGCTTGCTGTAGCAGAGCTCCTTTTTGTATACCTACCTCCCACTCCCACTCGCTCCTAGCTGCATTCTAGCTGCTGTGAACACAGGGCGAGTTCTAAGGCAGAGGCCTCCTATCTGAGCCTGTGGCAGCCTCCTTCCCTCCCTCCAAAGGTGTCTTCTCAGAGCAGTCATCCTGGGTCCACCTCAGCTCCAGTCTATCGTATGCATATCCTTGTTTCTGTCTATTAGAGGACAGGGAGGTCTGCAAAGCTGGCTTCTTTCTTCTCATTCTTTCTTCTAGGCAAGCTTAGGGGCAGGTCTAGAGCTGTAGGCTCAACCTAGGTGTTGGGGGTAGGGAGGTGAGCACTCTGTCATTCACTGTTTTCCTTGCAGGTTGGGGACCCCTTCTGTGACCTAGAAATGGGTGTAACCTGAGTTATGGTTGCAGGCCAGTGAGTGGCAGGAAAGGTCACTCTCTGTTCCCTCCCAGCCTGCTAGGCCACAGACCTGCTTGGGGCTTCAGAGATGTACCTCCCCCTGAAGGAGCTACCTCCCCATTCATTCCCCTCTGAGGAGGAGGTGTCATCTTTCACCTCTGCCTGGTTCTTGTCTGAGTACCAGCCCTCCTTGTTCTCGTAGAACCCTGAGCTCCTCCTGTGACTGGGGTGCCTGTCTAGTACTGTCCTTCAGTGGGTCCCCACTGGTGCCTGTGGCTGAGGTCTGGGATCATGGTGCTGGTAAGGCTGACTGTGAACCCTCTTCCCTGTGCTGTGCTAGGGATCAAGTGCAGGTCTCGCTGTGACTGGTCCAGTTTCAGCAGCCATCTGCCTCACTGCCTGTGCCCTAAGCATCCAGGGATGTTCAGCATCCTCAGGCATTGATCAGAAGGCCTCCTGCACTGGGGCCCTGAAGACCCAATGGTGAGTACCCAGTAGGTCTCCTCATGAAAGCCTGGGGTTCCTCCTGTTTTTTGTTTTTGTTTTTTAAATCAACTCTTGCTTTTAGGATTCTACAGGGATTCCTCACCTATGACAGCCACAACTGGCAAAGGAGAAAAGAAAGTAAAGGAGCCTGTCGAGGGCATGGGAGCTAGGAACTTACCTTGTGGGGGTTTCTGTTCTGCCTGTTTTTCTAGATTTTTCCGCAGTGGCGGTGATGCTGATTTTTCTTGTGTATATCTAGGGCAAATAAAGTGGCTCACTGTTCGGCCAGGTAGTTGAGCCTCACTTTTTTGACTCTTTTAATATGGGCCATAAGGACAAAGGCTAAGAGTGTGGCTGGTGTCTGGTGCTGAGGGGCAGGCACGTGGGCCTGTGGAACGTGGATGCTGGCGTCTGAAGGGAGACTCCACACATGGCTTAGCCAGTGTCTTTGGTGAAGTAATTTCAGTAGCCTCTTCTTGGTTGACTGCATGTAGGAGCATTTCCTCAAAGCTCAGCCTCAGAGCCTTTGCAGCTACAGAAACTGAGGCCCAGACTCTGCAGGCTGAGGCCTCACTGGGGCTCTGCTTCACCTGCCTGGCCCTACTTCCTGCAGGCTCTCTGGATCCCTTCCTGTTGGAGGTATGGGTGGAGGTGGACCAGCCCTAACCACTCACACTTACCTGGGGCAGAGCCAATCTTTGACAGCTCTAGGTTGGAACAGGCAGCACAGGCCCTCAAGTCTTGGTTGGTGCTGGAGGTGAGCCCTGCCTGCCCTCTACCCTAGCTGTGGCCTTGGCTTTGTGATCTCAACACATGATTTCTATTCCCTTTCTCTTTCACATGAGGATACTGAGGCAGAGAAGATTATACACTATCTAAGGTAGACTGGTGAAAAAGGAGCAGGCCCACAGGAGCAGGCTGAAGTGTGAACTCAAGAAGCAGGGCAGCCCACAGGGTGTTTTGTCAGGGGTCAGGGATCAGAGGGCATGACCTGGGTGCTTGTCTTTCAGAACTGTGCAGGGTGGGTGTTAATCTGCCAACCACTTGTACCCTTCCCTTCTTGGGGTCAGGGTCAGCATTTGATTAGCATCTCTGAGGCCAGCCCAGTGCCTTCGGATAGACCTGTGGGAGTCACAGTTCCTGGGGACAGGCTTCAGGGTCTCTCTAGACTTGTTTGTCATGGCCCAAAGATAGTGTCTGGGCACAGTATTGCTAAGGCGAAGAGGGGGAAGGAGCATCTTTTTCTCTGCTGCTGCTGGCTACCTTACCTTGTCCCCACCCCCGCTCCAGGTCTGTCAGGCCTTGGCATGGGCCCAGGGAATGGCATATGATTTACTCTTCCCAGCTTCCTCAGCAGGGTGCCTGTTGCACCTGCCCCCCAGTCTAGAATGCATTACATGTGATCTCTGTAGAGTGGTTCTGTCATGGTACGAGCAGACCCCCTCCTCTTTCCCCACCCTTGCTCAGCACCACTAGAAGCCACTCCCTCTGGGCTATGTTCCCCTGTGAGCAGCTAGCAGGGCCAGCATGGCAGAACATGGAGGGGTGGGGTAGAGGAAGCTCTGGGGCTCCTCTGGGTGGGGCTGCAGAAGCTGTCCCCTTGGTTGGCTTCCTGCTTCCAGAGCTAGTCCTGCAAAGGCAGTATGGGGTAGGAAGGGCCCCACAGACTGTCCACAGAATCCTTTCCTTTCCCATCTGCTGAGGTGGTTGAGAGGAACCTCCAAAGTCCCACATGGTACAGACAGTGGGGGATAGGTTGTATGAATGGTAATTCAGAGGTACCAGCCCAGCAAGAGGTGCAGGGGCACCTTTCCCTTGGAGGGAGCTGTTGTCAGTGCCTCAGGGAGTCCTCTAGATCTCAAACCTGGCTCAGCTTTCAGTATCTCCTGACCTTGTAGGACCTTGTAGATATTGTTCACCAAGCTAGCTCCCAGAGTTCCAGGGCCATGCCTGTGGTGACTGCTGGAGATAGAGCTGACAAGCACAGGCTCCTGTGCTCCCGCCTGCACAGCTGAACCTGCTGGCCTTGCCTGCAAAGGCACCTAGATTCCGGACCCATAGATCCCGCTCTCTGTGAGTGGAGCCGTGGGCTCTCCTCAGCTAACCCCAGGGTAAATTCTGATGGGATAAGGTTTTCCCAGTGGGTGATGAGGGCACCCATTAGCCATACATTCTTTCTAGTGTTGGGGGTATCATGTCCTCCCTCCTGTCCCCATGAAGTGAGGAAATTTAGGTCTGCCTGTTCCCTTGTGAATGGTTCCGTGGTGGATATCAAAGTGGTCCCTATAAGAAGTGCCAGCTATCTGGACCTGCAGTCCCCTTCTAGGTGCAAGTGTGGCTGCTGTTGTTCTGGCTCTCTGATTGGTCTGGTGGTACCAGACTTTGGCACTGAATGAGGTTTCTTGCCTGGACCAACCAACCAGGTGAAGGTGATGAGCCTGTGAACTAGGGAGTTTCTGGAGAGCTTACGGTCGTGCTCTTTGTGAAAAACCAGGCATGTGGTTTTGTGTGAGCACGTATACAGGGTTATGTATGTGCCTATGTGTGAGCATATGAGAGTGAATGTATATATGCATGTGTATATGTGTGTATGTACAGTATGTATATATTGAAAGTGAGCATGTAACTATGTGTTCATGTTGGTCCCTATGCTCATGAGGGCCTTTTGTGCCCAGCATCCTGTTCAGTTCCCCAGGACCCTGAACCTTCTGTCTTGTCCATCATGATGGACCAAGCTCTTATGTTCTCCCTGGGTTCCAGGCCAGTGCTGGGGTGGCTAGTTCTTTTCCAGCCACGTGACCAGGAGGCAGGTAGTCCCTTCTCTTCTCAGGACATCTACCCCAAAACTTTCTGGCTCCTCTGCTTTCCATGCCATGTTTTGGAGGTATAAGAGGAAGAGGTGGGTGGGGACATAGCTCTGCCTAAAGCTTTAGGGACGTCCTTTACCTGTCATGACGTGTGGACATGTACTCACATGTATGGACTTGACCAGGTCCCAGTACTGAGCAGTGAGCTGCCAGGACTCTGGCAGACATGAGGCTGTATTTTTCTTCATTGTGGGGTGTCTTTGGGGTGCATGAGCAAGGGCTAGGACATGGGACACAGTGGGGTGTGGTCTCCATGGAAAGAGGTTCTAGAGGAACCCAGAGGGCCATATAGGATGGCAGCCCCAGTCCTCTGGGGGAGCTCAGGCTTTGATGTTCTCCTGAGATGAATTATACTCCACCTCCAACTGGCTGTGTGACTTGGGGCCCCATCAGGTGAGGGGAGCTTCATGAGATTGGGACAGGCTCCCTACCTATAGGTGATTTCTTGTCTCCATGGAGCTAGGAGAAAATTAGCATTCTTTACTCTCCTGGTCTCAACCAGGTCTTTCCTGGCCTCGGGATCCAGATTAAACCTCCTTTTTTGATCCTCAGTGTCTCCATATCTCATTTCTTACATGCTGGTCTCCTCCCCACTATCCCCCAACTCTCGTGGCACTTCACCTCCACAGAACAAGATCTGAGCCTTCCCAGCTCTCCACCATGCCTCCAGATTCAAATGTGATGGTGGGTTGGTCATGTCTTTGTATGAGATTCTGTACCTCTTAGTATATAGCCTGGCTGTACAGGGGCCCTCAGGAAGCTGATAGGAGGTGATCACCTCATTACCTCATAAGAATTATCCCTGTGTTCGTTGGATGCTGGAATGGGGGTATACCTGGACGGAAGTGCTTGCATGTTGAGCCTGTTGTGGTGCAGGGCATGGGGCAAGCAGGGACTGTAGCATGTTGTCACTGGGCCATAGACATAGTTACATTTGGGCCTCAGAGACTGGGTGGGTGGCTGTATGGACACAGTGGCTCTGGCTGCCCCATTACGGAGTGCTGTTGCCCTCTGGGTTGGAGGTTTGACAGGAGAGACACCACCTCTAACTCAGGCCATCAGAATGTGGCTGGGCTGGAAACCTGTCAGATCCTTAGGCTGAGATGTCAGTTCTGGAGCTGAAAATGAAACATGGGTGAGGTTGGCTGCCACAGGGTGTCAGTTGTTGGCAGGGCCCTGCCCCTCCCTGCTCTTGGGGCCTCAACACAGTAGAGTTCTCCGGCAAGAGACTTGGGTACAAAGTCAATAATCTAACTCCCATTCCATCAAAAGACTTCCCTCTTGGTGTCAGACTTAGCTACTCCTAGGTTTGTGTTTTGGGAAAAGTTCCTCTAATTCACCATGCCTCAGTCTCCCTTGTTGTCTGCTGGAGTAATCATGTGGACTCAGGTGGTGACCTTGAGTGGCTCCTGCTGCCTCCAGGGTGCTGTGACTTTGTTTAAAATTCAGCTAAGGCCTCCGGGCTTCCCAGAGCCTGCAGCAGCTCTGGCTGTGAGCTGGGGCTGGGCCAGGGCCACTGCATGCACAGGGAAATGGCCTTTGGTACTGGGTGCTCTGGGTGTTCAAGCTGGTGGCAACAGGGTTGTTCTTTCTAGATTGTGGTCTTCTGAAGCCTTAGCCTTGGCAGATTGCAGGGTCTCTTTCCCATTTCTGGACAGCGCATCTGAGGCTTAGGTTAGGACAGGGTGCCTGGCTGGGCCTGTAGCTAGGTGCTGGGGAGTGGACCGTGTGGAGAGCACAGCTTTGCTCCTTGGGGATGGCCCTCTCATGTCTCTGCCTGTCCCTGTGTTGGGGGTAGCAAAGACAGTCATAGGAGCACAGTCTTCCCTGTGTGTTGGACAGGCGAACAGGCGGAGATGGCCACCGTCCTTCCTGGGTGCTGTGCATGTTGAAACCCATCTCTGACGTGGCCAAGATGTTGAAATAAGTTCTTGTGAGTTTCCCAATATCCTGCCAGCCCGTCACAGGACTGGGTGTCAGGTGCCTGGTGCCAGCCTGGCCTGCGTCTCCCTCATGGGGTGCCCAGGCCTCATTTTCTTCCTGAGAGGAGAGGCCACACTCCCCCACTGCTACAGAGGACACCAGCTGAGGTTGTGACGTCAGGGCAGAGTGACAATACTCCAGACTCAAGAAGTCCTAATTGCGCCTCAGTTTTATGGAAGGGGAAATTGAGGAAAAGCAGAGCGATGGGATTTGATGTGATGCCTTTGAGCCTGCGCCTGAGCAGAGCCTGTGTGAGTGGATGACAGAATGAGGCAGAGTACCTAAGTAGCATGATGCTCATGTGTGCTGGCTGGAGAGATGAGGGCAAGGGGCCAAGAACAGTGTGTGCCCTCCTGAGAGAAGCCTGGATTGGCCATGTGGCTCTCTTCCGTGTTAATGGATCCTGGCGGTTACAGGATGTAGGAACCTTTGGTAGCACCCAGTGCTGTCTCTCTGTCCAGGACTCTGCTGTGTAACACCTGTGGCTAGGCAGGCTGAAAACTGTTGGTCATCACTGTTGCGGGTGCTTGACCTGGAAGGTCTTCCCGCCTCACAGGAGTCCCCGTGCTTATGTTTAGAGAGCAAATGGGCTGAGGGAGGCCCTGTGGTCGTCCTGGTGCACAACCTGTGAGCAGATGACCAGATGTCCAGGGCATGAAGACCTAGTTATTAATTTGGGGGTGGCCCGCACACTCTTAGGGCATATGCTAGCTCTATCCTGGTGGGCTCAGTGGCCCTGGGCTTATCGCTTTTTATTTGATCTGGCCAGGGTTGAGGACTGACTGCACTCTGGCTGTGTGTGTAGGGGTGCAGGAAGGCTTTGAGACTATCCTCCCAGCTGGCACGGTGTGATCCAGTGACACCGTCAGGTGTTTTGTATATGTGTGTAACCTTGGTTCTAGGAATCTCACGGTGGAACCTTCCCAGGTTGCGGTGACTGCCCTGAGCTCACCAGTAGGGAGGGGCCCTACATATGAGGAAGCAGGCACTGTTGAGAGGGCAAGGGGCCTGGGCCTGGCCACACAGCATGGCAGCTATAGTACAGGGCTACAGGAGAGGGGAATTGGAAGATTGCTTTCTGGGAAGTGGAATTTTTGGTGCTCAGGACTGGGAAGGGGGATATGTGCAGTTCTGTTGGCAGACTTGGCAGCTGGGCAGAGCAGCGACCACAGAGTCTCCCCAGTTACAGGATCATATATGTGTTGTGTATGGGGATCTGTGCCTCGTGCTATGGTATGTCAGCTCTTGCACGTCTCATGTTCTATAGCCTTGAGTCCCAGGCTTTTCTGGCCAGGCTTCTACGGAGAATAGGACATCCCAGAGAGGTGACATCACTTTCTGGCCTTGGACTGAGGCCATCTGTGTCCTGTTGCTGGGACCCCCAACATCTGTCTGCTGGCCCTAGGACTGGTGCTTGGGTGGTTTCTCATGGTGACGCGCATGCAGGTTTGTCCTGTCTGTCCCGCCAGCTGTGCAGATGGCCTAGGGCAGGCTTAGGGGTGTGGGAGCCTGCTGTACTGTAGCTGGAGGGAGATGAGCAACACTTCTGTCAGGAAGCCCTCTCTGATGTCTGCTTCTGGCTGCAGCCATGCTGTATGGGTTAGGGCTCTAGACAAGGTTGTCTGTGTAACTGGATGGAGATCACTGACAGCCTTGCCATTCCGTCTCTGCCTGGCACGGGCAGTTGGGGATGAAGATGTGCTATTACCAAGTGCTCTTTGGTGTTCCTTCTGTGTATGGGGCGTACGTCCCTGGTGGCACTGTTCCTGAGGATCAGGACTCGTGGACACAGGAAGTTGGGTCAGATGCCTACAGTTCTAGTTAGCTGTGTGAAGTATAGCCAGAACTTGAGCCCAGACTTGCTGATGGTAGATTCCTTGATAGAAATGAGCCACCAGTTGGTTTTCAGCACTTGTGTAGTAGATTCAGCAAAGCCAGCTTTCCAGTGGCCACAAGTCCACTTCCCCAGTGTGGCTCCAGGCTGTCTGCAGAAGAGTGATTCTGCCCCCCCCCCCCCCCCCCCAGCTGACCAGAGAACAAGTGACTTGCAGGCTGCCCTCCTGTGGGTGGGCAGGCCCAAGGCCCTGTCCTCCTAAGGATGAGCCTGAGGGAAGTCTTGGCAACAGTGGTGGTGGGGTGTGCCTTGTTCCCTTCTGCTCCACACATTTAGCCTTAGGAGCAGGTCCAGAAGGGATGGCGCCAGAGGAGCAGCTGCCCAAGAAGCTCTGCAAGTGGGGGCATAGGAGGGAGACATTACAGTCAGGCCACTTCCTTAGCCTGCAGATCTTTGCAGAAGAGGAAATAAGTCCCAGAGGGTTTATTTGGTCAGTCTGTGTGGGGTCACACAGCCTTGGTTTACAGTCTGGACCTTAGTTGGAACTTAGAATATGCTTGTCTGGTTCCTGAGCTTCTGGTGGATCTGCAGTTGGCGCTGACCAATGTGTCTGGCCCATTCTTTAGCAGCCTCTCTGGGCCAGGCCTGATGACGTGATCAGAGCTGGCTGAGCTGGTGAGCTGGCTGGACACTGCTGCTCCACCAATTGCTTTTAAGGGGTAGGCTTCCTGCAGGGGGCGCTGTGTGGGAACCATCCAGGGTCAGTTTCAGGCCCAAGGAATAGAATGTTCAAGGCTAGACTCCAGGGGCATTAGACCCTGGGCTGAGGGGTGTGTGTGTGTGTGTGTGTGTGTGTGTGTGTGTGTGTGTGTGTGTGTACTTGAATGTGTATGTGTATGGGGTAGACCTGTCCTCCTGTGGTGGGCACTATTGAGTTGCCCCTAGGGAAACCTTGCTCCAGACCCTCAGGGGAAGACCATGAGCCTTGGAGAGGGCACTATGTACTAGCTGTGCCCTTTCTTGGAGCTTGGTTGCCCCTGTAAAGTGGACTAAGAAGACTACCTCTAGGCACATCTTCACCCAGAGGACAGCTAGTTTGTCCCAGGGCTGTGTCAGTGAAGGGCTCAGCTTGGAGTTAGAGCAGAACCAGACTGGGGGCAGGTGGTGCTGGGAGGTCCAGGGTGGACTCTAGGGTTGGGACACTAGCCCGGGTCTGTGGGTCCAGGGAGCTTCAGAGTGGTTAGGGGCAGCCAGGGCCCCTGTGGCATAGGAAGGGTGTGTGTCATATGTGTATGTTCAGCAAAATAAAACAAGCTCCAACCACTCTGAAACTGTCATAGAAGCCAGAGAGAAAACCAGTATGTGCCTCTTCCCCCACCTCCAGGGCAGAACTACTCGGTCGCTTTGGCTCTGCCTGTGGACAGTGGCTTGCTTGGTGTGTTCAATGTTCAGAGCTCAGTGTGGCGGTGCTGGGAGCTTCAGTGCAGGCAGCCCACCAGTGTTGGGAGCAGAGGAAGAAGGGTCCCAGGCCCCAAATGGGTGTCCTCTGATTTAGCGGGGGAAGTTCCTCTACCTACATAGCTACCCACCCAGTGACCCAGCCTCATGTAGGCTTCTGAAGCTCTGGATCCCTAGAGGCCAGTGTGTTTTGTATCTTCTTACCCCCCTGGGGGCAGATGCCCCTGCCTTAGCTGTGCAGTGTCTCTGCAGTCCAGAGATGGGTATCTGTCCTCTGCCTGCTCCACTACCATGGCTGCCTGTCCTTCTCTTTGTCTCCCTTCCACCCGCCAATAGTTCCTCTTCCTTTTCCTGTATACTTCTATTCCCTTTCTCTCCCCCCACCCCCTGCAGCTCTGTCCATTCTCCCTCCTTTCCTCCCTTCCTCCCTCTGCTCCCCTTGCCCTTTGTGCTCAGGTGGGCCTTAGGCTCCTGACCCACTAACCTCTGGCCAGCAGCATGACCTTGGGCAGGTTGTGCTTTACTTCTGAGCCTCTTTATCCTTCCTGCAAAAAGAAGACATGATTGCTGGGGGTTTGAGAGAGCTGGAGAGGTCCCAGTTGTCAGCTGCACAGAACATATTATATAAGCACCCACCTTCTAAAATTAGAAGGTGGGTGCTGGGCATGCCCACTTATGGAGGCCAGGAGTTGGGGTTCCTCTGGTCCCTGTAGCTAAGTCTAGTGAGGAGTCTAGGCTCTGCAAACCTAATTTGGTGTAGCCCAGGTGAACACAGGATCTGGGGAGAACCCATCCAGTGAGGCAGAAGCATTTACTTTGCTGGGCAGCTGGCCAAGTGGGCAGGCCAGGAGGAGGGCTGGGCAGTATGTCATCCAGCCCTCTTTTGTCTTGGCCCCGTGCCCTCTTTGCAGGCATGCTCTCTGCTGCTATGACTGACTCCTACCCAGGCTGACCTAGGACTGCCATAGGAGCACAGAGACTCCAGATAGTTTCTTGGGTGTTAGGCCCTTCAGGGGGACAGAGCTCCAGCTTCTCTGCTTCAGAGATAGGTAACCGGGGTGAGCCTTGACTTCCCTGAGTCCTTACCCTTTGCTTCAGGGCACCTGGGCAGTACTGACGGTGGCTGTGTTGAACTGGCTAAGCTGGGTACCTTCCCCACATCCCACTGCACTGTCCGCCGGGTGGAGGGTGACGATGGTCTTGACATCCCTCCTGATGAGTGGTACTTATCAGAGTAGATGGTCCTAGGGCAGCATGTGTCTGGTACATGGGTGAATTGTGGCAAGAGGTGGAACCAGAGGGTGGGTCCTGTCAGGAGTTTGCATCCTTGATGTGTGCTGCACCGTGAAGTGAGTGTTGAGCACGCCTGGGGCTGATGTGTGCTCACAAGGAGCCTGATGGGACGAATCAGTGGGTTACCGTGAGATGCGCACACCTTTCCCGCGCAACTTGATGTTTTCCCCAGTGAGGCTGCCAGAGGCTTCTCTCAGTCTTCCCCCTACCCCACAGTAGCCACTTCCCCACACGACCATCAGAATCCTTCCTGCACTGTGTTTTCAGTCCCATTGTGACTGGACTGGAAGCCGCTGCCGTCCTTCCAGATGTATCTGTCTGGTTGGACTTCATTCTTATTTTATGTTTCTTGTATGAATGCACCCAGTTAATTGTCCTTTCAGCTGCTGTTGGCAAGGGGCTGTCAGGACCAATGCCATGATGACCGCTCCCTGAATTCATGATTCTGGGTTATGGTTGCTGGAATGTGTTTAGTGCTAACAGTGTTCCCTGGAGGTGACGGGTCATACACCTTGAGCAGACTGTCCCGTGTCCATTTATGAAGTGGGTGCCACCAATTCTAATACTAGGACCCAGATCTTAAGGTGTTGAAAACTGAACACCAAGTCTTTGTGACCTGGAACTCACTGTTGGATTTTAGAGATTGAGGGGGAACCCAGAAACTCTAGCCATGTCCAATTCTCCACCTTTGTCAGACCTTTTTTCTACCCAGAAGCCTGCCCTGCCCTCCCAGGTGGAACAGGGAGAGGCTATCCAGTAAAGTGTGAGGGTGCTTCACAGACTTTGTCAGTCTCCAGCTGAGAGTCTTCCTGTATGGGAGAAGGATCTGCTGCTGGGTTGGGTTGAGCTGGAGGTGACACTGGCCACCCAGGTAGGCTGAAGTCCTGGTGTGCAGCTTGGCACTGGTGCAGGCAAGGCCTGTGTAAGCTGCTATCCTCCTGAGTGGTGGCTGCACGGGGCAGGGCGGGGCTGAGGGCGGGGCTGAGGGTGGTGAGCAGGCTTTCAATGACTTTGATGGGATTAGAGGCATGCCCAGCAGGAAGCCGACTGCCTGGTTCAGGGCCAGGCCAGGGAGGGGAGCTTATGAGGCCCTGAGCTTGTGGGGTGTCTGGCCATCCTGGTGAATACTGGGGACTTGTTTGAGGATGAGTGCTGTTGTCTCAGGAAGAGTGAGACCAGCATCTGGAAGCTCAGACGGCTGTGGTGTCATGGTGTGACATGTGCAGGACCCTGCTCCAGGATCCTCCTCCCACACTTCCTGTGTTCAGAAGTGGAACAGGGAGAAGTGGCCTGGCCCTGTGGTCCTGTGGCTTTTAGGGGGCATGAATGCTTGCCAGCTTACTAAGAGCCAAACTTCAGTGGGCCCAGAGCACAGGCCCTGGGCCCCATTTTCAAGGACCCAAGGTGCTGTCTCTATGGAGCAGTCTTGGAACAAGAGCCAAGGGAGCAACCCTTAACATTCTAGTTGGTCTTTAGTTGGTAGGCCACCAACTCCAGTACACGGCTGGGGGCAGAGAGGGGGTGTTTACTCCAGGCGGCATTTGATAAGTTGGCTTCCACAAGCCACAGGCTCCAAACTGCTTCTTAGACCCAGCTTCCAGAGTCCTCCCAACCTGCCTGTGGCCCGCTGCCTAGAGGGATCCTGGCTCTGACTTTGTTTCATTTCCTCAAGTCAGATTGTCCTGCTCTGTCCTGACCATATGGATGTTCTGCTTTGTCTCTAGGTAAGGACAGAGTCCCTCGTTTGTCTTTTTTGCATCTGTCCACTAGATAGCAGATGCAGCTCAGCCCGGTCACCTGCCTGCTGGCTTCATTCTGTGGCTCCCACCCAGATTCCTCAGCCCAGCCAGAGGGCCCTTCCACCCTAGCCACACTTCTCCATAGCAGGACTGACATCATGTGTGCCTTGTTGGGCCTGCTTGTCTTTGCCTGGTTGTGTCCCATTCGACTCCTTCCCTTTTATTTCTCCTTCAAATTCCACCCCACCCTCATAGGCACTGGATGAGAGTTGCTGCCACATCTCAGGAGTCTGTTTCATGTCCTGGGGACTCCCGGAGAGCAGAAACCTGAGACTGCCCCCTTATCTGTACCTGACCATGGCTCTGGGCAAAAGTACAGTTGCCTTATGCATGGTATTGGAGGGTAAAATGGGGCTGTGAGCAGTGACCTATGTGAGAGGAAATAGGCGGCTCAATGGGTAACTCAGGCCAGGGCTGAGGTACTTTGGGGTACTGTGGGAGGGCCTGTTTCACATTGCCATCTATGGAGTCTGTGTCTGAGTCCTGGCTTGGGAGCAGCCCCCACAGGGTAGTGAGATGGTCTGAGCCAGTGTCTGTTGTTTTAGGTTACAGACTCTACTTACACAGCTTTCTGGCAGCTCCGGGGCCTTACCTTGTGTTTCTTGCCATCCTCACTCCTGGGTGATGTACAGGATACCCTGGGTTTTCAATGGAAAGACACCAGGCTCAGGCTGCTCAGAAGTGGACCTGTTGCCGGGCTCTCCCTGCCTATGACCTATGCTAGACTGCAGGCCAGCCTTGCCCTTAGTGTAGCCATCAATATGAGTTTCCTCAGGCTCAAAGCTTGCTGGACCCTTATAGGGGGAGGGTCAGCATCCCCCTTGGTCTAGATTGGCGGTTTCCCTAGGCCAACAGGCATGCAGAGCAGACTCCATCTGACCTCAGGGCTGTGTCTGCTGGGGACAAGAAGGCGTGGGGCTTTTGTGGGCTGTTCAGCTCCCAGGGCAGGACTACAGCTCTGTTGGTGGACATGTCCATGGGTGTGTTGTGTCGTGTTGTGTGTAGTCATTGTTGTGCCGTACTACTCCTCCCCCTACTGAGCGTAACCTTCAGGAACCATTTTCTGAAGCCCTTTTCTGACTGTGTGACTGGCTGTCCTGGTGGAAGTCAGGATACCCTGGTTCCCAGCACCTATATTGCTTCCCAGTAGACCAGGCTTGGCTTTGGCACTGCTGCTGCCTGCCGGCAGCAAGCCTGGGCAGGTGAATGTTCCATAGACGCCTGCGGTATGGGCTGGAGGTGGTGTGCTGGCCCTGTGAGTCACTTGGATCCTGGAGTGGGGGTGGCAGGGCTGGCTGCAGCTGGCAGGCTAAGGCTTGCCTGTAGCTACTTGATGGAGCTGGGTGGAGGCCTACTTGGGCCTAGGCAGGACTGTGTGGTTGGACAGGACTAGAGTGGTCATAGGAAGTAAGGTGTCTCCTTCGGAGCAGTGACCATAGGCCAGACCTTCATAGCCACTGATGACTGAGTGGGCCCAGTTTGCCAAATGGTCTTCAATCTGCAGGCTAGCTTGGTCTTCCGAGAGGAGCAGGGAGGGCTTTTTGGAGGAGGTACCTTTGGTGGGAAGACCCAAAGAGAATGACCACGCAAGATCAACCAGGCAGGACCTGAATGGGATGACTGCTGATAGTCATGGGGCCTTCTGTATGTGGGACCCACAGGGATATTCCCTTAGGTAGGCATTACTCAGGGGAGAGGTGGACCTACCAGGGGAGCCAGGGAAAGTGTCCGATGTCAGATGTGGTACTTAGTGGGTGTTCCCAGGGTCCTTCTCTCTCCTTTCTTCCCTGACACCCAGGCTAGTTGGCCAGCTAGGCCTGATAATAGCCTTTGCTCTCTGCGCGGAGGACCCGTCAGTATGTCAGGTGGAGGAAGAGGGACAGTTTACTGACCTCATCATTGTCAGGGCCAAATTTAGCGTACAGGAGTTAAGTCTGTCTCCTATCCCTCCTACCAACTCTGCCCACTTATGCTTAGCCTGGCTGCCTTTAGTAGGAAGGAAGTTGAGGTCTGGGTGGGGGTGTTTGCCCTGACTGGGCTCAGGGGCTCCTGTCTGGGCCTTGGCTCTTGCTGCCTGTGTCCAGACTAAGAGAAATGGAGACTGGGGAGGTCAGTGGCACGAACCTCAGGTTGCCATCTTGGATTTGTTGGTCTGAAGGGAGGATGAGAGACAAGAGTAAAAGCCCCATGAACCCCCATGTTCACTGAAACAGTGGCTCTGCTTGAGGTGTGTTGTGCTAGTCAAGTGGAGCAGCCCACTTGGGTGGTAATGTGTGCCGATCTCAGCCTCTTTTAGTTCTCTTGATGTGAACACCACCATGGCTGGCCCCACGCCACCTATGTGATGTTGATATGTTAGAAAGAACTGACCACAGAAGAAATGGTCCTGCTCTTCTGCCTGCTCAGAGTGGCCAGTAGTACCCACAGTAGCGTCAACTCCAGTACTACACTGCCAAGTGTCAGAAGGTCCTATGGCTGGGCTTGGCCCAAGTAGCACCTGAGAGATAAGGCCCCAGCTTAGAAGCCTGGTAGTGCTCAGCTCCCCTGGCTATGCCGTGGGTGTAGCCACTGGTTAGATCTCAGGCTGCATGATCTATACAGACTGTGTGCATCATAGAGGTGGGACACAACCTTGTAGCTATTCCTGTTAGAGACTTCTCCAGCAGTTGACACACTCAAGTGGGCCCTGGAAAGGCCTGGGCCTCACATGAGGACCCTCAGTTTAGTGAAGGGCCTGTGATAGTCATCTGGACTCTCTCTGTGTGTTCATGGCACTGGTCTCTGCATTCTCAGTGAGTTCTGTCAGTGCAGAAGACAATGGGGTGGAGTTGTTGTGTGGAGTGTGGATGGGATGTGTTCAGAGCTTGGCGTGGAACCATACTGAGGCTGGAGGCAAGTCTGTTAGCTTTGAGAGGTGGCCCTGTAGTTCTGGACTCCACCTGCTATGGGGCCCTGGACTGGTGGAAAGGGTAACACTGAGTATTGCCATCCATGGCTGCTAAGATGGCAAGAGTCAGCTTTCTGTGGTTTGGTGGACACAGATGGCCAGGATGATCCTGTGAAGGGCCTACCCACCTCATCCCTACCCAGTCCTGGGAGTACAGGTCTTGTTTAAGACAGAAGGATTCGGTGCACATAACTGTCCACCTGGCCCAGCCAAATGCCATGGTTCACCTCTTGTGATAAAGCCTTGGTTGAGACAGGATAAGAGTCAGATAGGCTGGCTCTAGTAGTCCCTCTAGTTAGAACTGCCTGGTCTGTTGGCCGAGGGATAATCTGGGTATAATCCTGTGTTGAACCAAATTTACAGGGTCTTGGGCATCCAAAGCAGATAGAAGAAGGGGTCCTGGCCACCATACAGAAGCCTGGGGTATTGTGTTGTTATGAAAATAACACAAAACCCAAGCCAAATAAAAGCACAAAACTATGCTGTGCTTTCTCTGGCTCAGAGAAAAGATCCCAGGAACCCTCTATTGCAAAGTGCAACCCCTGGAGACGTGTCTTACTGTCTCCCACTTCATACTGAGTTGATGTGCATGGGCGCCTGATCTAGGTTGCTGGGTCTGGGGACAGAGGTTAAGGACCTGTGATGGGAGTCACTTGCAGTACAGGATGGGGCAGGGATGTGGTGCAAGTAGTCTCATGCATTCCAGAGTGTGTGCCCTTCTGTGGTGAGGCCAGGAGGGGAGAGCTACTGCAACTGTGGAGCAGGTGAGGTTCCCAGATAGTAGTTAGCTTAGTGGTCAGGGGAGGCCAGGACTGCTGCTGGCCATTAGGCCAGGGAGGAGGGAACCCTCTTGCATCCCAGTATCCCAGGTAGCTGTGGCCAGTGGGGTTTCCACATGCTCAGGCCAGGCCAGTTCTCACCTTCTGTCCCTGGCCAGCTTCTCTGCTAGCCCTAAATCTCAGCGCAAGAGTTTTCAGATGGGTGTGTGTTCGTGAATGTGCCATGAAAGACTTCTGGTGCCCCTCCAAACTTGATGATGTCTTGGTAGTCTGTGTTCTCAGTGCTGCTGTGGTGGGCATAGCATATGTGCCAGCAGCAAGTGTTTGCCACTCAGAGCAGCCCCTGACAGCTGGACTCTGTACTGAAGCCCCTTGCCTGAACAGGACAAGCCCAGCGTGACAGTCTATTGAGCCTTAGACTCCTTTGATGGTCAGGTGGAAGACTGTGTGCTCTGTCCCCATGCTCAGCTCCCATCACTGGGCCTGGATTTGTCCCTTGATTGGAAGGCCACAGAAGATGCCCTGTACCCTGAAGATGAGATCTTGTGTAGATAGAAGGTGGCTGAGAGTGCAAAAGCCTCTTTCCTGCTGTTTCTTGAAGCACCCCTACCCCCAGCAGAGATAGCGCTTGGCACTTCCACAGACAGGGCTGTTCAGGCCTGGTCTTCCCTGCTGCCTTCTCACACCAGTTCCCAGCAGTAGCATTTCCTGGCCTCTGGGCCTCACCTTGCATCTACTCTGCAGGACTTTCCTAGGACTTGAATGCCTGGCTTGCTGTTGAATGTGCTGCTTGCTGGGGAGTGGAGGCATAGTGCAATATGAGGGTATAAGCAAGGAGCAGGTCTCTCCCAGGGCCCAGGCCAGGATGAGGATAGGCATGCTGTCAGATCACGGAGCATACCTGAGTGCCAGCTGGCACTGGGTTCAGTTGTCCCACCAGCATGCAGATGGGGAGCAGGCCCAGCCAGGTAACCTGATCTACCTCTAGTCAGGCATCTGGCTGGGGATGGAGGTGGATTTGAACTTGAGTCAGCGCATGTGGACCCTGGTCAAATGGAGGTCTATTTGTACTAAGTACTGTCTGTTTTAGATTGAGGAAATAAGGCTGGTTTCCAGTCTTCTTCCAAGAAGCCCTTGGTTTCGGCCATAGGGAGCTGCCTGTGGTCACAGGTGTCTGGCTGAGGGTGGAGGGCCAGGCGGGCCCTGGGAAAGGGGAACTGGGCTACAGGGCCAGTGCCAGCACCACTTGTTCCTGCGAGCTCAGCTGCCTCCAAGGGCTTGCCCAGCTCGCTACCTTTCCCTGTAGGCTCCTGCTCACTGACCAAACTGCATCGCCTGAGGCTGTGGGACCCTGAGCCAGCGGGCCAGGGACTGATGGGCCCCCCACCATGGTGGGACCTCTCACCTTCCCTCGCCATGAGACTGCGTCTTCTTGCCTCTCTCTCAGGAGGGGGCCTGGCCTGGAGGGCAGGGGACCACAGGTGGCTGGCAGGTGAGGGTTGGGTTTGGTGTGTTATAGCATATATTGTGGCAGGGTGTAGGAGTTGTGGCAAGATAGAAAGCCTGGGGGCCTTAGGGGAAGGGAGTCTTGTCTGGGTTCAGGGGCTTGGGTGCAGACCTTTTTATTGTATATACCTGCACCCTATCATTGCTGGGCCCATCTAGGCTGCCCAACCCAGCCCACAGTGAACAAACTGAGGCTTGCCCCAAGAGTGCTGTTCCCTACATATTTGGGCCTCACCTGGTACTGGGACCAGGAAGGTTTTCGGAGAAAGGCCCAGGCTTTAGGCTCTTGCTAGTTGGGGCCGGGGTTGGGGGGAGAGTTGCTTTCCTTATCTTGAGGCTCTAGGCAGGACCTCTCTCACCTGGGAATGGCTTATTCTCATTTTTACAGGTAAGGAAATGGAGCATAGGGGAACAGTGGGGGCTTGTCTGGCTGGAGGGATGTGGAAGACTGGTCCTCTCTTCTTGGGCCTGCCATTGAGATACCTTTTAGGGGGCATTGGCACTCTGGCCAGCTGAAGTGTGAGACATGATTAGTCTCAGCCCTGGCTAGCCTGGCTGCTTGTGAGGTGATGGGAGTCGGGGCCTTTTGGTGATCTGAGGGCCAGTAGGGCTGCCATAAGTCTCCACAGCTACGGTCTTGATGGTGGGCTGACTGGCTTTGGCTCTTTTCTCTTTGGAGAGGCAATGACTTATCTTTTATGCAGTATGCCGTGAGCCATTTGTAGTGTTCACATGTTTCAATAGACATGCCGAGGACATACTCTTCTGCCACATTGGAGGCACCTTTGTGGGTAAGTCACCTTTCCGACGCCAATTGGAGGCCCAGTGTGGGCACCAGTGCTCACACTGGGCCACACCATCTTTCTGGTCCTTTGCAGAGTCTCCTTTGTGGTTTGTAGTTACGACAGCTCAGGAACATGGTGTGGACTCTGTGCAGGGTGA
Organism: Psammomys obesus; assembly: GCF_907164565.1. Lineage (NCBI taxonomy): Eukaryota > Metazoa > Chordata > Mammalia > Rodentia > Muridae > Psammomys > Psammomys obesus. Next base: position 52,971,119 of record NW_026585895.1, on the reverse strand, counting down.
GATGGGCCAGAACCCTTGGATTCCTGTGTTAACTGCCCTGGCCTGCTGGACATTTGAGGGTCAGTCTTTTCTCCACTTCCTGCTGCCTTGCTTTTTCAAAGATTTCTTTTTAAATTTATGCATGTTTATGTATGTTAAGTTTATGTTTTTCCTGAATGTATGTGAGTGTACCATGTGCATGTCCAGTGCCTACAGAGGCCAGAAAAGGGCATGCGAGTCTCTGGAACTGGACTTGTAGATGGTTATGTCACCGTGTGGGTGCTGGGAACCAAACCTGGCTTACCACATGCATGCAGGTGCACACAGAGGCCAGAAGAAGGCATGGGATCCCCTGGAGCTAGAGTTAGAGGCAGTTGTGAGCCACCCGCTGTGGATGCTGGGAACTGACCCCTGGGCCTCTGTGGAGCAGTAAGCACTTTACCAGCTGAGCTAGCCCTGTATGTTCTCACCTCTAACCAGTTGTTTGTTTTCTAGGAGGTACCAGTGTGGCATGTTAACATCGTATATGCAAGGGAGGGCAGTAGGCTCTGAGCCAGGGTCCGTTAATTAGGCCTAGTGTGCACAGTCCCCCAGAGCTTGGCATTCCTGATTCGTTTGTGTTGTTCTCCTGCTTCTGGGTAGGTGAGAGGGTCCAGCTTGTCACCCTAGTGAGGTTATACCTCACAGTCCTTTGGTTCACAGGTGATGCTGAGGGCTTCCTAGGGGTGGGTGGGCTATGATCTTCCCAGATAGAGTGGAGCTCTGGACCATGTGTGAGTTTGGGTGATAAATGGACTTGAAGCTTGGAAAGCAGTTTCCAGGACCCTTTTCCTTCCTGTCAGGTGCCAAAGTGGTATTCCCTATTCTGCCCAAGGTAGGGCCTGGTAGTGCCTCCTCCCTGGCCGTCTGGGCTCTTGGGCAGTGCCTGTGACTTCCCTCCACATCTCACAAACCAGGTTTTCCCCCATTGAGCTCAGCCTCTGAGACACTTGGTCATCTGGGTGTCTTGACATGGCCCCATTGAAAGTGCCATGCCAGCACCCTGGCTGGTCCTATTTTGGATGGTCCAGCCTGACCCCCTACCCCTTCCCTCTGGGTACTCTTACTACATGGTATCCATACTTCATGGTGAAAAGGCCTTTTCTTCTGGTGCCCCTCCCCTGACACCAGCTCTGGCCTCAGTTGCCCTGAGATTAGGCAGGCCCAGGAGAGAAGATGCAGCAGACTCAGGCCCCTTTTCTCAGAGGCTTTGGTGCTGGATCTCTGTGGAGCATCATTGGTCGCTCAGAGTAGACCATCAGCTCCTGCCTAGTAACCAGTGGAGGAGGTGCAGTGGAGAAGGTATGCTGTGCTGGGCTTAGCCTGGCTAGGGATAGATCTGTGTTTGGCCCTTGCTAGCTCTCACCTGTATAGAAGGGATAGAAAGCTATTCTGGGTACCATTTGGATGGAGGCTTTGGTCCCCAGAGCCTGCTGAGAGGCTGTCTTGTGGCCTGCCATTTATTCTGTCCCTGTCCCTAAGGACCTTCTGTGCTGGTGGCTGACTGAACACCCCTCTCAGGTTCTGGGCATGGGCTGTAGCACATATTGCAGCCTATCCCCCATTCATTTTGTGCCACTTGCAGCCCTGATAGGTACCAGTTGGCAAGGTTGGGGTAGGAGGCTAGTGAGGATCTCTTTTGTCAGCTTTAGGGAGGTTGTGAGTGATGACTGGGTGGGAGGGAGGTCCTGTTCCCACACTTGCTGTTGTCACCAAGACAGCAATCTCTCCCATTTGCTGGGGGATGAGGAGGAAGTATAGACAGCCTGATCATACAGCCTATATGCAGAGGTCCAGTGGGGTGACATTCTTGACAGGGGTTCAGCCTTACAGGCTTTATTGGCCTCAGTCAAGCCAGACATGGAGATCTCAGAGGCTAGGGAGGTTTGTGGGGCTTAGCCTGAGGTCCCAGGCTGTGGGTAGCATATAGAGTGTTTACATACCTGACATGGGCAGGTGGGAAGGCTGTAAGGCTGATAAGACAGCGCTGTCATCTTGTGGATGTTGGTTTCCATGAGCGCAGTACAGAATCTGTCTGTGTGGTGTTAGGGACAGTGAAGGCACCTGGACTGTGGATGGTGATTGGGATGTTCTGTTCCCACTCTGTCTCACATATGAAATCCTGTCCCACTGGCAGAGGCTCTGGCAGCCAGGCCCCTATATTTGTTGGGTACTTGCATTGTATGTTCTGGCCAGTCACAACGGTGTGGGTAAGCCCCTCCAAGGGGAAGATGAATGTGCTGGTGTGGTATGCTGAGGAGCCACAAGGGCATGGATGGGCCTTGCCAAGTGGAGGGTGCATACGCTGGGGCTGGGGCTTTCGGGGAGGCTTGGGGGTGCTTGACTTCCGACCCTGGGCCCAACAGATGCTCCACCCTCCAGGCTCAGCCCTGTTGCTTATCTGTCACGTGGCCCTGGACAGCTACCCCAGTACACTACATCATGCTTCTGTCTGGAAAATAGTGATGCTCAATGGGCGTGGGAGGACTTGGGGATGTCCCCACTGGGGCACGCCCTGCCTGGGAGTATCCTTCCTCCCCGGACCATTCCAGAGTTCCCAGTGCCCCTGTCCCAGGAGCCACTTCACTTCATGGTAGGTGGGTGAGACCTGGGTGGCTGTGGCCTAGGTCCTCTCCAAGTGTGAGACGAGGACTGTGGGGGAGGACAGGAAGCCCAGCCAGGGTTCCGTGGGTTCCACGACAGAGCTGCGGGCAGGTGGGTGATGGGACCTCTGAGCCACCAGGAGCGACGTTGGCTCAAATTGAAACAATCATTTCTCTTCCTGTTAAATAGAAACTGCCTTCGAGAGTCTGTAGCCTCAGGGCCCCATTGCCCCGCCACGATTGGGGTTTTTCTTGAAGTCCCCCTCCTCCTCTCCCACCTACTCTCCTCTAAAGTCTGGGCAGGCACCACAGAGTGTTGGGGACAGACAGTTCAAGGGGACAGCCTGAAGGGGAGGCTTTAATGTCCAGAAGAAGCCCCTGCCTGGCCTTAGAGAGGTAAGTACCCTTCCAGGGTCCCAGGCTGGGATGTTGTCACCTCCCAACCGCAGCCCGGTACAGCATGACTGGGATCTTCAGGGCTCAAGCTGAGGGAAGTTTCTGAGGGCCGACTTGTCAGAAAGCTGAACATAGGCTGGCTGGCGCTCCTTCTCCCGGCTTGGGAAGCCCCTGTCCTCCCAGAGCTGAGGCCTTGCTGCAAGACAGAACAACAGGTCCTTCCTGGTGTGATGTTTTCACTAGTCCACGTGGTACCCTGCCAGTTTAGAGAGGATGCAGGATGGGGACCCAAGCTGCAGTGACTGTTGCCAAATGTGTCTCTATCACTCTGTAGTCTGTCTGAGGTGTTGGCAGTCGCCTACCTTGTGTGAGTGTGAGATGACCCCTGTTATCAGTTTCTCCAACTGTACAGGGTGGGGAGGACATCACAGAGCTGCTCAGTCTCTGCTCCCAGCACCTCAGTGGCTCTGTCCCTCTCGTCACATCCTTCTGTGACTTTTCTCCCATTCAAGCACCCTGGGGATGAGTGGATGTGACTCCTACCCTTTCCCTGCCCCTGCCCTGCTCCTGTCCCTGGAGGAGCCCACAGGGCAGGAGGCTTGGCCTGGCTGTTGGGCAGCATGCTAGGATAGATTGCCTGCTATTCCAGGCAGTGCTGGAGAGCTGTGTTCCGGGATGGGCTGGCCAGGTATGGGTACCTTGCCTGGGGTTGGAAGCCAATTCACAGGATTTTCTGGGTTCTGGAGCTGAGTGCTTTCCTGACTTTTAACACTGTGTGGGGCAATGAGGCCACCTGCCTGTTGCCCCAGCCATCTCTGCAGTAGAGAAAGAGTGCCTTAGAGCTATCCAAAAGGACCAAAGTTTTAATCTGGGGTCCTGGTCCTGGCTGATGAATTCAGGGCATTCTAGAGATCCCCTGTGTGATAGCTATGTGTCCTGCAGACTGGGGACACACATCCGTTAAGGCTTTTTTTCCCCCTGAGTAGGTGAGAGGACAATATCGAGGGCAGGAGCCAGGTGCCAGACAAAGCACTCTGGGAGAATACTCTTCCCCCATGGTTGGTGCCAGGGCTCTGTAGTAGCCCATCCCAGGCCTCCAAGGACAAGCCAGCCTGAAGGCTCTCACTAGAGACCACCTCCGCAGGTGTCATTTAGCTTTTCCAAAGAAACTGCCTTACCCTCAGGAGAGACACCTTCATCTTACAAGAGTAGGTGAGACCAAAGGAGCCAGAAATTGGGCCTGACTGTGTGCTATGCTCAGGTTAGAGCTGGGAAGGAGGTGTCTGCAAGCAGGCGCTGGTACCTGATATGCCTGAGGCTGTGAGCAGCTGGGAGTCTTCTCTCTGCTGCCCTCTAGTTGTGCTCAGGCAAAGGAAAAGTGCCATGCAGCCAGGGGCTGGGGGGAGTCCAGCCAGACTCATCCAGCTACCTGGCCAGAGTGTGCCCACCTCCCCACCATACAGATACGTATCCATGGAGGCTATATGAGCACATCTCTAAGCAATGAAGAGTCTGGGATGGAGACAGCTCCAGTGGTTGGGGCAGGGCTGCCCTGGGTCATAAGTACCTCAACAAGTAGATATCCCAGAGAGTGACTACCATGATTGGCACAGAGGGTGAGGATAGCAACTGGCAAGAACCAGGGATGGGTGGGAGGCCTTGTGCAACAGCCTCTGTGGACTGTGGGCTTCAGGAAGAGTTGGCATGGAGGGTAGCCTCCTGTCAACACCTTGGCCCTCATGTCTGAGTGTACTGGTGTCTTCACTTCTCAGCTCTTAACTGAATGCTGCCTGGCACAGTCACAGGCTGGGCATGGGCCCCACCCTCCTTACCACCTTTGGCTGTGCTTCCCACTTCTCTTACTGTGGTTTGGCTCTAGCCACACCTGTGCCACCAGGTCCAGCTGTAGTACCACCAGGGCTGTAAGGGAGGTAGCTGCTAGAGTAGGCACTATTTCCAGTTCCTCTTTGTGCCCCTCCTTGGCCAGCCCCAAACTCACTGAGTCTGATCAAGAGAACACAAAGTACCATCTCTTTGCCACTTGTAGAGCTTATCCGCCTCCCTGGGCTCCAGCCTCCCATCTGCACAGTAGTCTAGATTAAGGTGTTTTTCAGGTGATGGTGATGATGATAATGATGCTGATGGTGATGGAGAGAGTGGTGATGGTGTAGCAATGACGATATTGCTCGTGGTGGTAATGGTGATGATGATGACACTGGTGATGACGGTGGTGGTGTTGATAGTGATGATGATGGTGGTCATGCTGGTAATCGTAATGTTGATGATGGTGGTGATGTTAAAGGTGACAATAGTAGCAATGATGATGGTAATGGAGATGTTGATGCTGACGTTAAAGGTGATGGCAATATTGATAATGGCGATGGTAATGATGTGATGATGGTGGTGATAGTGATACTGTTAATGATGGTGGTGATTGTGATATTGATGGTGATGATGATGTTGGTGATGTTAATTGTGATGATGGTGATGATAAGGTTGATGTTGAAGATGATGATGCCAACATTGATTATGATGATTATGATATTGATGTTGTTGGTTGTGTTGATTATATTAATGGTGATGAAATGATAGTGATGGTGGTGGTGATGGTAAAATTGATGATGGTGATGATACTGAGACAGCAATCGTTAGTGCTTCTTGCGGCCCTCACAGCCATCCTCTTTATCTTGAGCTTTATAGTGGATATTGTTTTCTTTGCTCACACCTTTTAGGCTTTGGTGATCCTATCTCTGTGAAGACCATTTTAGTGGTACACTGTATACTAGGATTTAAGAATTTGGTCAAAACAACATGGCCTTGGGTTGGTATACCCTTATTGAGGTTCAGAGAAGGTCAAAGGATGGAATAACCCATTCTTGAAGTCCTTGTGGAGGCTCTTGCTGGGTCCCCTGCAGATCTGGATTGTAGACCCTGTATTTGCCTTTGTGTCTGTTCCTGATGATAGGCTACATAACGAATCCTCTCTACATGCTGTAATCCTCCCTTAGGGTTCAGAGGCCTTGATAATACCTCTGAGTCCCTCACCTTCCCTCCATACCTCCTCACACTCCTGTGTGTCCCTGTCTCCCACTCTGAGTTAGTTCATTGGGGAAACTGCAGTCTTCACCATCAGGACCTCCTAGCCTAGGAGGGTGGGAAGTCGTAGAAGATGAAGTCAAAGAGGGAAGCTCCATATGTGACCTTTCCTAAGACAAGGTACCATATGGCAAGCAATTCTAGAGGTGGGTTTGACATTCAGTCTCTGTGGCCCTCTGGGTCAGATGAACTTAGGGATTGAAATGGAGCCCATAGGAGCAGTGTAGCCGAAACCAAAAACTGGCCCAACTCCCCTGAGCTTACTATACAGCCTGCATACCTCAGGCTCTCAGGGAATCATCCACCTCTTTCTGAGCTCAGCCTCCTGTGTCCCTGCTACCCGCTCCATCCTTACCCCTCTGATCATGACCTGTGCTTAGCTGCAGGAACAACTGTTGATCTCTTGGGATGATCATGGCTGACCCACCCACGGGGCCTCTAGAACATCTCTGCTGTGCTAAGGAAGGTTGCATGGGGCAGGGCCAGGAAGTTAGCTTTGGCCTGGTCAACCCTTCTCTGTGGAGCATGCAGGAACAAAGCCCGGATGGGTACCTGGGATTGCAGCCTTCTGTTCACTTTCTGTGGTTCCCCATGGATGGAAGTGGTGAATGAGATACATGTGTGCTCACTGTACCTTTGTCTTCCTGTCCCTGCTGCTTCTTTCAGGGCTTTACGGGCTGTGGCCATTGAAGGCTCAGAACAGGGTTCTGCTGTGTTCTGGCCCCTGTGGACTGACAGACTTTCTGGGACTGGGCCTATGAGATTACTGGCTCACTCCTGACCAGTTGACTTCTCTACTTGAGGGGCCTCTGTGGTGGCCTGCCGTACTAGTTGGGTTGGAGTCAGTCTCACTTTTTTTTCTGACCACCCAGGAGGGTGTAGCTGGCCTGGGGCGTTCAGATAGGAGGCTGAGATACTGGCTGGGGCTTTGAGGGAAGGACAGGGTGACCTGACAACAGGCCCCTAAGGTGGTAAGCTGTGAGAGGAGACAGTGAATGAGCCAAGCTGGAGCACGTCTGAGGGGTCCCTTCTTTGGGAGTGGAAGTCAGGCCTGTATTAGGGCTGGGCAAATAGGGCTCCTGGGGGCTGTTCTCTGGGCTGGCACAGAAGCCTCATTCCATTTTGCAGAGACTCAGCAATATTGAGGGGTCCCAGTGGCCTCAAGTGTGGGCAAGCAGCCCCTTTTCACCATGGTTAGCATTGGCTGGTGGGATGTTTATCTTCCTGCCCTAGCAGTACCTGAAGCCATCCCCTCCCACCCTTTGGGGCCTGTGGCCTGCCTTCCTCTTCCCTCCTGCTCTGACCACCCTTGGGCTCCCTCAAAGCCCTGGCGCCATGGTCCCTGCCATATTCCCATTGCTCTCCTCCAGGGCCTCCACTTATCCCTCCCAGAGCTTCAGGGAAAGCAGTACTTCCGGAAGGTGGAGGCTGGAGGTGGGCAGCTCAGGAAGCTCTGAGGACCCATGAGCCACCCACTACAAAGTTTCAGTTCCGGGGGGGCGGTGTTCCCAGGCAGGGATGAGGGCCCTGTACTTAGAACATGACAGCCATCCTGGTGCTGGCTCACCATTGGGCTTTGGCTGCATTCTGGGTACCCTCTTCAGGTCCCTCTGTGGTGGCCCCAGATTATCCACCTCCCATGTGGACTCATCTGCCCTCCTTGCCAGGCTCTAGACTGAGCAGCCACATGGTCCACTTCTGTTCACCCAGACACACACCCTGCTTAGCTCCTGCTGTGCCAGAGGGCTGTGGATGACTGAGTCCCCTCTCCAGAAGCTGGGGTTCCCTGGCTCCCTTGGAGGGGCTGTGGGCCTCACTCTACCCCAGCTGTGTGGGATGTCATTTCCTGCACCCTGCCTGCCAAGCAGAGGCTGGAAAGGAGTTGGTGGGGGTTCCCTGGGCCTCCTGCTGTGGGTCCTGCTGCTGGTAGGCATTCTACAGACACCATATGGCATAGGAACTGGTGGGGGTGGTGCTCCTCACTTGCCTATGACTTCGGGGGGGGGGAGGGCTTGGCATCCTGGAGTCACCAGAGCTGTTGTCAGGCATTCAGCAGTTCAGTTTTACTAGTGTCACTCAGCCCACCCTCTGAGGTCTAGGGAACTGCCCTGGGTGCTGGGCAGGGTGTGTGTGTGTGAGAGAGTCCATCTCTGCTCTGTGTTGGTTTGCTGTTTAAATCTCCACACATTCATACTATGGTCAGTTTTGTACCAAGGTGTCTCTTCCACACACCCTTCTTGGACTGCAGTGCCAGCTGCCTGTGATCTGTGTGGGATGATGGGCATCTTCCCTGTGAAGACAGGCTTTCTACTCTTTCCTTGAGGCACTCGTAAGCTCCCTGACTGTACTCTTTCCCCAGCTTCCCTGGCTATGTTGGTGGTAGTTCTGCAGAGCTATCTTGGGATATGGGGTTATGTATGTGATCCCTGTGCCTCATAATATGAGGTTTTGGGGTTCTGTGATTCGGTTTCTTCTCAGTCATGTTTCTAAGGCTTTTCTGCCATTTCTTGGGCAGGAAATATGTGTGTCCTGTAATTCCCAGGTCTGAAGCTGGCACATTTCAGTTCTCAGCCCCATTCTACAAGCCAGAGGGGTGTGGAGGTTTTCCTTAATCGGTGGAGACAGCTGGTGTTAACAGCCCTGCAAGTCCAAAGTGTGGCTGTCTGAATTGTGCCTTATGGGGGCCATGGCTTATCAGGGTGGTGACAGCTAAGTGCCAGACAAGGCAGAGAAAGCACACATCACACATGCACAAATCCGCACATGCATGGTATACGTGCACATTGGCTTGCATGCATACAAGGATGAGCCAGGAGGCATTTCCTTGCAAGGATATAAAGGCATTTCTTGCTCATTCCCTTCCTGGTAAGAAAGTTTCTCCCTCCAGAAGGATCTAGAGAACACACCCCAGCCCATTGTCACCCAGGCCCCGGGAAGGTGTCTGCAGTGGACATTCTTTGTAAACAGGAAAGCCTGGGGTGGAGGCCTGGGGCAGTGGGGACCTGCCAAGGTAGGTATCGCTCTGGTGGCAGTCCCCTTCACACTGGAGCTCTAGGGACTTACAGTCTGCTTAGAACAACTGTAGGACACTTGGCTGTGTACCACCAGGCTGCAGGCAGGGTGGAGGGCTGGGGGAGGGGTGCCTAAGGGAACCCTCACACAGGGACAGCCACATTCCCAGACTGGAGGCTTGGCTCTTGCTCCTGCTGTCTCCCTTTCTTCCTGAAGTCTATCCCTGCGCCACTTTGGCCTGCTCCCTACTCCATTGGTTTGGCTCCCCTCCTTAGCAGTTTCCAACTTGAGCCAGGTATGGGTGGTACCTTGAAAGGCCAGAGGAGCTTTGGGGTACAGCTGGTAGCTGGCAGACTTACAGTCTACCTCTCTCTCCTTCTTTCTTTCTCTCCTGCTGAAGCTTTCTCCTGCTGCTACCATAGCAAAGCCCACAGCCAGAGGAGCAGCTCAGGCTTATGGCATTTTACACAGACCCCGTTGCAGCCTGAGCACTCCACACAAGGTATTCCTGTGGCTGCAAGGATTCCTCCTTGGATCCCTGGCTAGAAACAATGTCATGAGGTGAACATGGCCAGGTTTCCCTGGTGTTTGAGGACAACTGGCTAATGGGAGCCACCCTTAGTGTGACAAGCTTCCTTAGACCTCTTGTCATTCCTGTTGTCCAAGTTCTCCCATGAACGTGGAGTTGCAAAGAGCCTGAGGAATCAGGGATTTCCCTTCTGGTCATCCCTCATCTTGTTCTCAAAGACCAGGAAGAGTGGGCCTTCTCTGGGCCCAACCCAGCTCCTTTCTTCATACCCACAGCATTACCCTGTCTCCTTCTGGGATGCCTACAGAAGGCAGATGTTCTCAAAGTCAGCAAAATGTGTCTCTCAAATGGGCTAAAGGGGGATACAATGAGGGCTTAGCCTGGTGGTATGTAGGGTCTCAGTAGCACACACTGAAAATGTTGAAACAGGCATGGGAAGGGGAGAGCTGGCCTAGGTCTCCTCATCCAGGGGAAGGGGTGGGGAAGGCTAGGCTATGATGAGTCAGCCCGGTGGCCTGCAGGTATCCCCGAGGTGTGGAAATGGTTGTGGCTGCTTGGCCTAGGGGCAGCTGCAAATTGTAGTAAGTTAGCCTTTGGGCACTTCTTAGGCACGAACCTTCTCAGATCATTCTGTCATAGGTGGAAGGAGGTGGTGGCTTTTCTGACAGGCTCATAAGAATTCAGTTGACGTCAAAGGAACAAAGACATTCCAGGCTCTTGTAAGCAACTGGATTTTGTATTTGTTCCTTTTAGACACATTCTCCTGCCTGGCTGCCCCACCTGCCTTCCCTGTGGATCTTCCCCATCCTTATAGAGTTTAATGGTCTATATAGCTGGTCTGTAGTTCCTGTCTTGGCCAGCAGGCTTCTGGGATTAAATTTTTTTTCTTATGTATTGGATGTTTTACCTGCAAGTGTCTTAAGTGTTCTATAGTCATACAGTCCCTATGGAGGCAGAAGGAGGCATCAGATCTCCCGGAACTGGCATTATAGACAGTTGTGAGCCACCATGTGGGTGCTGGGAAACAAATCCTGGTCCTCTGGAGGAGCAGACAGTGCCCTCAACCACTGAGCCATCTCTCCAGCCCTTGTTTTTGAGACAGGGTCTCTCACTTTGCAGATCAGGATGGTCTTGAACTCACAGGTCCTCCTGCTTCTGCCACCCTACTTCTGGGTTTAAGTGTGTGCACCATCCTACTCAGCTGGTTCTGGATTTCTTAAATTGGCTTTTGTTGTTTTGTTTAACAAGCTGGTTTGTTCCCAGTTTTGTAAATGGCAAAGGTTTCTGGCAGGTAAATGAGGCTCATTTGTTGATGAAATTGGTCCCTTCTGTCAGTTAGGGCAGGCATGGTAACCAGGTTGGCTGGCTTAGTCATAGTGGACCTGGTCAGGGTGGGACCTCCTTACTGCTTCTTCCTCTTGAGGGGAAGCAGGGAGGAAGTCATAGGATCTTTGGGATGGAAATAGTTTAGGCTTCTCTCTGAGCTGGTCCTGGTGGTAGGCCTCTGTAGCATTCCTGGCTTGGGGCTGGCATTGGTACAGCTGCTGGGATCACCCTGTACTGTGCTGGGCACCAGTTTTAGAATGGGCACATGGGCTTTGGCCAGAGTCAAGTCTGGTTCTGAGAGTAATATCCACAGTGCCTGTGTTGTCTTAGGACTGCTGTGGAGTCCTCCAGCATCTCCTTTGGGCTTCTTCCTGCTCGGCTTGCCTGCCAGGACACAGCGAGGATGAGTTGGGCCCAGGGTGGGGAGGTCTTCCCAGGGTATCAAGTAATGCATCCAGCCTGTGTCCTCTGCCTGGCATGGGTTAGCCACTCACTTCATGTGCCTGTTGCTCTTCTCTACTTAGCAGAAGCAAGTGAGGTGCCAGAAAAGGCCAAGACTGTGAGAGATGAGAGGGAAAGAAGAAAGGAGGGAGGGGGAAGGAGGAAAGGAGGGGCGGTGAAGAGAGAAAGGAGGGGAGAGGTGAAGGGGAATGGAGCAGAGGGAGTAAGGGGTGACTTTCTCAGAGCACCAGCGTCAGAGGGGCCTGTAGCTCCCAACATGGCATGAATCTCTGCCCTGTGCAGGCTCTTTGTAGTCTTCTCCATGGCCTGTGGGCAGTAGATTGGACACCTGGGAACCTCCCCAGCCTCTGCAGTTGGGGAGGCCTGATTAAGACTTTTCACATGTTTGAAACCCTGCATAAAAGGTTGGCATGTGGGAGGTCCCAGGCCCAACCCTGCTCTGTGGGTTGCCGGTCTCAGGCGTGGCATGCTCCCAGCTCCTCCACAAGGCCACCTGGAAGCTCCCCTCCCACATGGAAGTGCCAGTGCCTTCTTTCCTGCTGGTCCCTTCATTCTTCCAGGCCCCACAAGAATCACATGGGCCCCTGTGCATGGAGTGAGAGGAGCTTGAGAACCAGAGTCTGGGCTGCTCTGCTGTGGTACCCAAAAGTCCAGGTCATGTGGTCCAGAGGGCAAGGTCTAGGACTTTTGAGCCTTCAGCTTGCAGTGCTCACCCTGGCTATGCTGTTAGAAATTCCCCAAGAGTGTAAGATGGATAGCAGTGGCACATGCTGGTACCCTCCAGAGACGCTGTAGCCTTGGAGTGTAGCAGAGGAGTCCTGGCTTTGCCTGGGTTTGCCTGTGGCTTGAAAGAGTGGGAGTGGGCAGTGGCCAGGTCCTAGAGGCTATGCTGACCCTCCCTCCTGTTAATTCTTATCTTGCAGACTTCTCCACCCAGGTGAACTCTTCATCCCTCAACTCTCCAACAGGTCGAGGCTCCATGGCTGCCCCGTCGCTGCACCCATCCCTGGGTCCAGGAATCGGCTCTCCACTGGGATCCCCTGGGCAGCTGCACTCGCCTATCAGCACCCTGAGCTCTCCCATCAATGGCATGGGCCCGCCCTTCTCTGTCATCAGCTCCCCCATGGGCCCGCACTCCATGTCGGTACCCACCACCCCCACACTGGGCTTCGGGACTGGTAGTCCCCAGGTGAGTGCTGGGCTAAACCTTAGGGGAAGTGGGGCAGAAAGTGGGAGCTTCACCTGTAGGCTGTGAACCCCTGGGTCAGAGCTGTCATTTCTATAGCTACAGAGTAAAAGCTAGCCTCAGAGAGCCATGCTGGTAGTGAAATGGCTGGGCCTTGCTCTGGCTGACCCAGACTGGCCTCTATAGCTCTGTCAGCTGAAATTTCTTGCAGCTGGTCTCCAACTCAGCTTGAAGCCTGTGCCTGTGACTATGGAACTCTGAGGTATCTGCTTCCTTAGGCTTGAACCCATCTTCCGGGGATTCCTCAGGCCTCATAGGTCCCTCTTGCCAGGCCACTGGGCTCAGTCCCTAGGCTTTCCCGGAAAGCACGTCCTGGCCCAGGGATGCATGTCCCTGAGTTGTACAGAGGCCCCTGGTAGCAGCCCATGCCTGGGCTCTGGCTCTCTGTGGCCCTGTGGATATTGGCCATCTGCAAGGCTTGACTTCCTTCTTTGTGGGCCCATCAGGGCCCTTATGCTGCTGTGGGCACTCTGGGGTCTTTGCTCAGCCTCCTCGTCCTCTCAAGGCCCTGAATACCTGTAGGATACCTCATGGAGCTGTGCTCTGCTCCTATCTTCTTGAAGGTCTTGGTGAGTTTCTATTTGGGCTTTTGTCCTGTGTGTGTGAAGCTCTGCATCAGGAGAGCCAGCTCTAGGGGTGCCTTCTGTCTTTCCTGAAACAGGTCAGGGATCCTCTCTCTGCTCTGAGTTTCTCAGTCCGGGTTCTGTCCATCCTCCCACCCCTAATAGCTTTGCTGTGCCACTTGGCACACCTGGAACCACAGGGCAAACAGTACCTATGTGCCCCTTAGATTCCCGAGGCCTTGTGCCCTGCACCACGTCATCTCCTGTGGCCCTTCCTGGTGCGGGGGTGTATAGAGACCACTCACTACCAGGAAGCCTGTTGGGACTGGCCTGAGCCTCTTAAGCCTTTCTTCCAGACAATCTGGCTGCTTTTTCTACGCTGATCCCATCTAAACCTCTTTGCCCTAGCGTGTGTGTGTGTGTGTGTGTGTGTGTGTGTGTGTGTGTATAAACATGCACGCTAGCACAAGCACCTGTGTGCATAGAAGAGCTGGGGTTCCTGCTCACGAGCAGTCTTTTCCTTTCTCCCCACTCCTCACTTTGCTTTCCAGAAGCAGAGGTGCTGCTGCCATGAAGCAGGCCTGACCACCTGGTCGCCCCCTTTGGCTTTGCCCTGTTATTTTTCTCATAGCTGTCCTTGCTATGAATGCCATGGATATTCAGAGAGGATAGATGAAGGCCTGATCTCTGCAGTTCGCTGACTTTAGTGTTGATAACTCTTGGCTCTCAGCTCTATGAGGTTCCTTGCTAGGTCTGGATATAGCTATATCTGGCCACAGTCACCTGGTGCCTTAGCTTCATTTGTGTCTCATTTGATCTTGGGGCTCTACTAGGACAGGGCCCAAGGGGATGTTCCCTACAACTTCACAAACCTGCCTATCTGGCCATGCTGGCTTCCCTGGGTAATTTACAATTGGGTGCTTTCTGAGTGCCCAAATGTGGAGCTAGTGAGGGAGGCATTGAGGCCTCTCACCCCAGACAGATGGGGAACGAAGCTGTGGGGAGCATACAGAGCCTGAGTGCAGATGGAGGCCCAAGATCTGCTCTGGATAGCCCATTCAAGTAGGGCTAGTTGAGGGCTGGCCTGGCCTGGGAGGACAGGATGAGGGAGCGGGGGAAGAGGGGATGCCTGAGAGGTAGGCGGCGGCCCAGGTGGGGCACCAATGAGGTGGAACTGAAATAAATGCCAAGGATATGAAAGAGGAAATGGGATGGCCCCCACCCTGGGAGGCTTCGGGCTCCAGCAGAGGGCTGTCCAGCCCTGAGTCTCATGAGAGATGGCTAGGGAGCACAGAATCTCAGGAGGATGGGGCCTGTGGCCCATGGAGGATGTTGATGAAGGGGAAGACGGAGACTGCCCTGGTCCATCAGCTCAGATCTGGGAAGTTCAAAAAAAGTATCCTCCAAGCCTTGGGAATCCAGGATTTCACACTAGTAGAGCCCCGAGGAACCTTATGGGTGTCTCTGGTAGTGAGGTTGGGTGCTACAGCCCTGCCTTTGCTCTGTCCTGACATCACTGCTCCCCCCTCCCCCCCGCCCCGAGCTGTTTATGCTGTCCAGAGCTAAGACCTCCAGGAACCTTTAAGGTTAGGCTTGCCATATAGTGAGTAGAGTGGAGGTCTGTGCAGTCTTGCCAGCAAAAGCCATCAGTGTCTCCCTGTTGCCCCCGGATTCCCACATAGGCTCTTTGACCAGTTTGCAAGCATATGGACTGCTCTCTTCTGCAGTGAGCTGTCCTGCCTGCCACCAAGACCTTCCATACCCTGGCAACCCCCCCCTCCCCCGACACCCTCAGGGCTCTACGTGGGCCTCCAGGCTTCCCAGCATCCCACCTAAACCAGCCAGAATGAGACATCTTTGCAGTTCCTTACTGCCTAGCTCACAACCCTGGCTGCAGAACCATTCTGAATGCTAGGTCCCCTAACGAAAGGCTTCTGGTGCCTCTGTGCTTTTCCTGTCCCGTGAGAGAGGTGGGGGAAGGAGCAGGAGGCCCTGAGGAAGGAGGTGAGGTTCCCCTTGCAGGGGGCAGCAGAGGCTATGGAAGGGCAGTGCAGCTGTGCAGCTGGTTTTCTGCCTTTGTCAGGGATTTTCAGAAGTGGGGGAACTACCCAGCTGGGCTCCAGCGCCCTGGCAGACAGGCAGGCAGAGGGAAGCGCTTCTAGGCCCTGTGCTTACTGCAGAGCTGAGCTGGAGGCTGCTGCGGAACCAAAACTGCTGTGTCATTGCGACGCTGCAGCTGTTGCCTGGGTGACAGGGTGAGTTTCCCACGCTTGCCCCTGGCGGCCAGCGGGCGGGGAGAGGCAAGGGTTGTGCCAAGATGGCCATAGTGGCCCTACTGCTTGATGTCTGGGCAGTCCACTTGCTCTACCCTCTTGTCCTGTTCCAGATACCACTGTCATGCAGGGGGGTGGGGAGATGTGTGACCCCGGAGGAGCGTGGCCCATGCCTCCCTGAGCCTGGCCTCCATGGGGAGTTCAGAGTACCTGTGTTCTCGTGTGTTTAGGGCACGTGGCAAGTGTTAGTGACAGTGGTAGCTCCTAGGTGGGTGGTGGAATGTGAGTGGGCCTCCTGTGTGTACTGAGGGGCATGAGATTCCTGGCTTTGTGAGGTCTTTGGTACTTTGCAGTGGCCTCAGACTGTTGGGATGGGTACTCTGAGGGCTGGACATAGAGCTGGAGCCATCTCTAAAGACTGTGGTCCTGCTAGTCCTTAGCTATGTGGCCCCAGTAAGGCTCTGGAGAGTGAAGTTTTTACTTGTAGGAAGCCCAGCACTCATTGGTGCCCATTACCAGTCTGCCCTGGCTAACCCACCCCTACTCATCCCCTTGCAGCTCAACTCACCCATGAACCCCGTGAGTAGCAGTGAGGATATCAAACCCCCGCTGGGCCTCAATGGCGTCCTCAAAGTTCCTGCCCATCCCTCAGGAAATATGGCATCCTTCACCAAGCACATCTGTGCTATCTGTGGAGACCGCTCCTCAGGTAGGACTACCTGGTGGGTCTCCCTTGTTTTTTCCACTGGGTTGGATGCAGGGAGGCAGGAAGCCGGGGTTACCTCCTGGGCCCTGTAGAAAAAACCAGGGGCCTCGCTTTATCCTCAGGTAAGGCAGTCACGAGGATGGGAAGGGTGGCCTAGAGGCAGCCAGGAGAAGGTGCAGAATGGATGCTGAGGCGCAGTGACAACTGGCCTTTTCTCTGGACCAAGCCTGTCGAAGGACCCTGTATTGTGCTGCTGAGCCCCAGTAGCCTGAGAGCCCGGAACAGTACGCATGCTTTTCCAGGGCACAATAATAGCTTGGGCACAGAGAGTACAACAGCACCACTGTTGGTGATGCTGGTTCTCAGGGGTGGTGACCCACAGCCCCGGCATATAGAGAGAGGTGGACCTGTTCACTGATGAGCAAGGGAGGGCCAGGCAGGGTTCAGCCTGAACCCAGACGGGTTCGGAAACCTGAAGGCAGAGCCCTGGCCTGTAGCACGACACACACACACACACACACACACACACACACACACACACACACACA
>NW_026585895.1:52865949-52954331 GCF_907164565.1 Psammomys obesus | reverse complement strand
ACACACACACACACACACACACACACACACACACACACACACACACACGGGTGAGGGTCTTATCAATACAGTTCACCCATCCCTCTGTCTCCACCCTTGCAGGCAAACACTATGGGGTATACAGTTGTGAGGGCTGCAAGGGCTTTTTCAAGAGGACAGTACGCAAAGACCTGACCTACACCTGCCGTGACAACAAGGACTGCCTGATCGACAAGAGGCAGCGGAACCGGTGTCAGTACTGCCGATACCAGAAGTGCCTGGCCATGGGCATGAAGCGGGAAGGTAGGCTTCGAACATCCTCCTGCCCAGCATACTCTTCTCATCAGATCCAGGAGGCCTCCATTGTCCCCTTCCTCCGCATTCGTAATATGGAGGGATTTGAGCACAGAGTTCAGGCCTGACTTTTGCACTATGCCAGAATGTGGTGTAGCCTGGCAGGTTCCTTTGTACACATCCAGTGACAGGGTGCTCCCTCTCTTCAGTGCTCCACGGAGCCCCTGGCCTCTGCTAATTAAGACTGCTGTCTGTACAGCTTGCCTGTTGAAGGACTGCATTATACCAGCCCTTTCCCCAACCAGATTTTTACAGAGGGGCTTCCTGTATGGCTAGCTCGTGGGATTTTAGGATAGACAAGACAGGCTAGGTCTGTCCCACTGGCAGCTTGACCCCAAAGACAGGAGCTGAGAAATCTTTCCCCTATTGAGGTATGGCAGGGTGGAGCCAGCACAAGGCTGGGAGAGATTGTTCTTAGAGACCAAGCATCAGCCCAAAGCAGAGCAAAGGAGGCCGGGGTAGAAGTGGGAGTGAGGAGGGTGGGCAGGAGAGGGGGTGGTGCCCACATGGTCTCTGGCTGCCCAGTGAGGAGATGGTAAGGGGGGCCTGTGATGTGAAGCACACACACATTTGAGGGAGGGACCTCTAGAGACCACCAAAATATCCCCAGAGCCTGTTGATGTGAGGTTTCTCTTGGGCCCCCTTCTTCTTGAGGCCACTTCTGGTTTCATCCCTGGCAGGCTCACTGTTGACCCACAGGTCCTCTGAGCCTGGTTTATCAGCAACATGTGTATGTGTGAGGTAGGGAGGCAATGTTACAGTCCAGGCGCCTCCCCAGAGGTCCTAGGTGTACATTTTGTGGCTAGACCCTTAGGATCCCCGGCTATGTTGTTTCCTCCTGGCCTTGCGTGTGGAACAGCAGTTCTCTAGTTAGGTGTGTGTGTCTGTGTGGGTGCCTGGTTGAGGTTCTTCCATCAGTCTGGGCCCAGGCCTCACAGGGCAGGGCACTCTCAGAGCCAGGGACTACTGCTCTGTCTCCAGCACTGTCCCCCTAGCTCTCTCTGTCTGGGTTGTGCAATGACTATTGTGTATCCTTCCACATTCCCACCAGCTAGTTCTTCAATTGCCGCTGTCCAGGACCAGCCTGAGTAGGGCCAGTTTGGGGGTTTGCTTTTCTCTTCATGTTGACCTCTTTTGGTACATTCTGGTCCTGTTCATAAGAAGCCCTGTGCTCCTATGGGATTCTTTCATGTTGTGAGGTCAGCTGGGGTGTAGGGATTCCAGCAGCCTGGTCCTCATTCCCAGTGCTGGTGGTGGGGCAGCAGACACAGAACTGGGTGCTGTGGGGCTGGAGTGTGCATGTGTATACCCAGCCGGCACATCCTGCTGGGAGTGCGCTGCCAAGGTAGCCCGTCTTTGGGCTACCATATGCCCCCAGGGAGCACTTATTAGGAATAGTCAATGTGGCACATCCTCTAGAGAATAGGTGCTTGAGTGGGTACGCCTGGGTGGGCTGTCGCCAGGAGGTAGAATGGGGGCTGTGTGACCCTCTCAGGAGCAGAGCTCAGCCCTGAGCCCACGCCTTCTCTGTGTTATTGTTCCTGGTGATGGGTACCGTTAATGGGCTCTAGGCATGAGCTCCTGTACCCTGAAATTGACCATCAGATAAACAGGTAGGTCCCAGGCTTTGGTCAGGAAGAGCATGGTAGCTCGTACCTGAGCCAGACTTGGGTGGTGAGCATAACTCTGTGCAGGGCTATGACCCAGCTAACACTGGAAACTGAACACCTGGCACTGTGTGCCAGCTGAAGAAAGTAGTGTCTGAAAGCCATGGCTGCCAGCAGGCATGTGGTGGTCACTACAGTTCTGACCCCAGAGAGGGACCCTCTAGCTCATGTGACCCTCTCTTCCCGTGCCCCATGGGTGCTGCCTGGACTTCCAGAGGTATGGGCATTGTAGATGATGTCCCCTAGTCCCAATGGAATGGTACGGTCTTGAGGTGGAGGTGCTGCAGTCATCAGTCTAGGTCTTACCATACACTTCCTGTGGGTGGAGCACTGAGCACCCCATGTCCAGTCCTTGCACATAAAATGCTCACCCTCCCCATGCATGTGCCTAATGCTACCCACCCTGCACAGAAGAGGAAGTGTGGTACAGAGAAGAGAACTCCAGACTGTCCATTTGCCTGCTCTGTTCCTTGGGCCATGCTGTGATAGCGTTTTGGCTTCTGAGAAAGGCTTTACCCATTCCTGTGGAGAGATGCACCCCACCCCCTACCCCATGCCTTTGTCCCAGCTGGATTTCTGAGCCGGAAGTGTTTAGTATGAGCCCTGTGAAGCACTCTCTTACCCCAGACATAGCAGCCATGCAGCTTGGCTCCCTGGACTGCACAGGTTATGTATGTGGCAGCCGTAAGATGGTTGTGGGGCCCTCAGGCCTGGTAGGCATTGCCACCCAAGGGCTGAGCCTTGGCTGGGGGAGGGGACTTTCGCTTGCCTACCTGAGACCTGCCACATTTTTCAGTGCCTGTGGCCCCTAGTCCACAGCCTCACTCTTGAGCAGCCTGGGAGCCCGCCCTGCAGTATCTCTGGGAGGATTCCCAAGGGCCGGTACCCACTTCTGCCTGCACTTAGGTATTGGACATGGCTCCCACCCCACCCTGGGGTCTGGACCAGTCCCCAGAATGAATTCATATTTGATTCCTGCTGCTTCCCTGGGCGAACCACTAGAAGGAGAGTTCTGTGGGTAGTGGGTGGGGCTTTTGGCTACATGAGTTGGATATTCTGACAGCCTTTAGAGAAGCTGTGAGGCCAGGCTCCAACCTAGGGCCTTTGGCCCAGAGGATTCAAGACGTGTACCATTGGCTCCTGCTCTAGCTTAGGCCCTGAAGTAACCAGCCCTGGAGGGTAGCAGTCAGGAGTCTTGGAGCCCGTATCTCATGATCTGTCTTCCAGGCTTGATCTCACATAGCCCTGGGAACTGAGGGTAGTGTGGAGGTGCTGTGAGGAAGGAGCTGACCACAAGAAGGCCATGTCTTTCTGTGGAGAAGCCCTGCCCTGGAAGAGGCACGCTGGCTTCAGGCTGCTGAAGGATGCTGCAGGCTGATAGCATCTGTGTTGGGCAATAGCAGGGGCCTGCATGTGCAAGCAGCCACAGGGACTTGTTTGGCAGCATTCTCCAGCTGGGGGTGGGCAGTGCCCTTCGCAGGCTGAGCCTGGGCCTGTTGGCTAGGGCAGGTGGTGGGAGGGCTGGGGGCCTGCAGGTGCGACGCTCTGCAGGCTGAGGAGACTGCACACCACACACCCCGGCCTCAGCTCCCTTCCCCTGAGGCCTCTTTGCATTTCCTTCCTGACTCTCTCAGCTTCCTGCACCCTGTCCTCTGGCTCTGGAGCACGAGGGTGCGGAAACGGCAGTTTCTTCTGTGAGTGTGCACACGCATGTGCGCAGACAAGGATGAGCCCACCATTTCCGCTGTAGGGAAATGGCCCTGGCTTAGTTGCTTCTCTAGGTTTATGACTTTGCCTCTCTGGGCCTAGTGTCCCCATCTGAACTGTGGGGCTTCAGCAAAGGCCCCTGTTGGTGGAACAGAGAACATTCTCCAGCTGGGGGTGGGCTTGGAGCATTGCAGCCACGGTGTATTTTTGTGCCGAATCTGTGTTTGTGCTTGTTTGCATGTCCATGTCTTCACTCTTCTTGTGAATTGTCCCAGACTTTTCCTTGAGTCGGGGGGGGGGGGGGGGAGGGCATCCCTTTGAGCTGCAAGGACCTTGATGTACTGTGTGGCCTCAGAGAAGAAGCTACCACTCTGGACTGTCACTGCCTGGGTATGAGGAAGGCCAGTTGGTAGAATCTGGGCCTGCCTATCTCAGTGCTCAGATCTGGGCTTATGAGGAGCAGAGTTTGTCTGCCAGTTTCTAGCAGACAGAGCCCCAAACGGGAGAAATTAAGCTCTGGGATACCCTTGTACCCCAACACTCTATTTGCTTAAGGCCCCTCAGGTCTGCTTGGGCCCGGTGGCTGAGCAATCCGCAGACACTCTCGTTTGACTGTGTCCTAAATGGGGATCCAGGTGTTCTGGAGGAGGGTCATCTGCTCAGCCTGCAGCTGCATCTCTGAGGACTAACCGCAAGCTGCAGGCACCACCGGCAGGCAGAGGGAACCTCAGTCTCTGAGGCAGCCACCTCCCCCGCAAGGCCTGCGCGGGCTTGGAAGGATAACGAGGCTCTGTATTTACAGACGCCTCCCGCCCGAGGCTTCCCGGCGCCAGTGGAGCATAAGTCAAACATGAGTGCGTCTAAAAGGTGATTGAGCTGGCAAAACATAAATCCCCCGCTCCCTCTGCCCCCTCCGCTGTCTATAAATAAAACGATAATATTTATAACGATGCTGCCCTGAGCTGCTGGGGCCCTTGGAGGCTTCAAAGTGCTTCACAAAACATTTGCTAATTAATTCTCAGCTGCCCCCGCATGGGAGGCAGGTGTGAGGAGCCCCTCACCCACCCGGGGCCAAGCTTTCAGGGATAACTGGCTGCTGTGAGAGCCTGCTCTCTGGGTTGCCTTCCTCTGGGCTTCCCACATCCCAGGGCTGTCTCTGAGAGCAAGGAGGTCCCTTATGGGGAGTGAAACTGGGCCAGCAGGGTGGGGCTGGCCTGCTCAGGTGCTTCCTTCAGGGTCCTCTGGAAGGCAGGCTCTGCATTGACATTTTACAGGAAGTGGGGGTACAGATGCTAAAGGGGTTGCCCGAAGCACCTCAGCTGCTCAAGGTAGATCATTCCAGAGCCCATAGTTTGCTGTGGCACTTGCTCTCTCAGTCTGTTTCTCTCACCTGGGAAGGTGAGCTTGTTGAGTTGACATTGTCCTAGCCTGGGGCTGAAGAGTTCTGTCATCTGGCTTTGGGATATGGACTGCCTGGCTCTGGCTGCGATTGGTCTGTTCAGATGCCTGTCATTGGGGCTGTTTAGTATTGGTGGGGTGATTTCTCCAGGCCCTGTGCCAGGGTCCTCTGTGACTTGTGGAGTGACCCTAACCCAGATGCGCTGGCAGCCACGTGGAAGGCCCGTAGAAGCCCAGTAGAAGCCCAGCTGGGGAGGGATGGAGCCTGGCAGCCTCCTGCAGCCCCTGTAGGCTGGGTGCCATCTGCCCATAGCATTCAACCCTACACCAGCTCTGACCTGCTGTCAGATTTTCCAAAAGAGCCAAGCTTGCAAAACACCAGCCTCTGCCCAGCTCCTCAGCCCAGCTGGTATGCTCTGCAGGCATCAGAGCAGCCTCCCATCCTTGGCTCGTCCACAGGTAGGCAGTTGCTACAGCCAGGCCATCGAGTCTTGGGGAGCATAGCCCCAACACGGGAGAGCTGTGTTCACTCTGAACCTCACCTGAACACCTGAATGGGGTTGGTGGGCCCAGCAGGGAGCAGTAGCCAAGGGATTAAAAAACAAAACAAAAACAAACACTGCTGAGAGCCTGCTCCTGCTGCGGATGCTGCTGGCTGTGCTCTGTCACCGGAACCGAACCGGAGACTAGGGTTGAATGAGCTCTGACCAAGGTCCTGAGATGGCAGCCCCAGAAAGGTCTCATGGGCCACACCCTGGGCCCTTAGAAAAGGCCCTATGCTAGTGCCCTGCTCTGGAGAGGACACAGCCCAGGCCTCCACCAAGCCTACTGCAGGAGCACTGAATGGAGGGAGGGTTAGGACTCCACTGGTGCCTGCACGGTGGTGGGAGCAGCGTAGAGCAGGTTCACAGGCCCTCTCAGAGGTGGGCAGGAGGAAAGGCATGTTCTGTTGCTCCTGCTGGACGCCCTTCACTGGACCTGCTCTCCAGAGCTGTTGCAGGCCGGGCAGCTGTCGGAGTCTGTCCGCCCATGCCACTGTAGTTTTTTCCTTCCACGCCGCTGCCAACCATCCCCATGAACCGGGCTGCCCACCGCTGTCTGGAAGCTGTTGTCTGGTGTGTGGTCAGTGTGAAGCCTGGTGGACAGTCCCAAGGCCTGCGGCGTCATGGGGAAAGGGGCAGAGCTGTGTGGGCTGTGTGAGGCTGGGGTGCTTCTCCCGTCGGCGAGCATGGGGAGCTTGGGAACAGTGGCTGTGTGCCCTCAACGCGTGCACAGCATGGCTCTGATTGTCCCTTGCTCTGGCTTATCACTTCAGTAGTCCCCTGTTTACCACTGTCATCACTCCCTGTTCCCAGTCAGGACTGTGCCCTGCATTCCTGTGAGCATTTTTATACATTGTTTCTTCTGCTGAATTAGTTTCCTCATTTTGCTTCCTCCTTCAGGGCCATTCATATTCTTCCAGGAAGCCTTCTTGGGTTTCCCCACATCCTCAGAGCACCAAAGCCTTGAAAAGCCACATCAGTATTTCTGTGACCCTTCCGCTCCAGGAAGGGTCACCTGCCTTGACCTCAGATGGGCTCTGGGGTAAATACTAGCGGAGTATGCTCGGGGTGTACAGCCACCCAGTGGCCGGGTGTAGGCGGGTATGAGGCTGGGCTCTGAGTGTGCCTCTCTCAGCTGGCCCTGGAGGGGACTCCGGGGTCATGGGTGCACTGGCTAGGAGCTAGCCCTGCCTGGCCCTGAACATGTGCAGGAGGTTTTAGAAACTGTGGGCCTGGCTAGCCTAGGTGACTGTCTCCTGTTTATAGCTGTGCAGGAGGAACGGCAGCGAGGCAAGGACCGGAATGAGAGCGAGGTGGAGTCCACCAGCAGTGCCAATGAGGACATGCCTGTAGAGAAGATTCTGGAAGCCGAGCTTGCTGTTGAGCCCAAGACTGAGACATATGTGGAGGCAAACATGGGGCTGAACCCCAGTTCAGTGAGTCTCGAGATGTTCACCTGCCTCAGTTTCCCCCTGGTTACTCACTCATTTCCCCTCCTGCTTGAACCAATGTACCAGAGCCCTCTGGCCGCTGTGGCCTCTTGTTCCTACAGTGGGACCTCTGTGCAGTTGGGTGGCCCTGTGAATGCCTTACTCTGCCTGGGATATGCTGTCCCTCCTGCTGGTCTTGCTTTGTCTGCCCCTTCCAAATACTCAGCAGGGTCAAGGCCAAGCCTAGCTGTCACCGTGGGGTCTTGGCTCATGCGCGTGGTGAGGCTTGATCTCAGAGTAAGGGAATCCTTCGAAGACGCTGAGAGGAGCTGAGCCTGGGTAGAACACCGTGCAGCAGCTGCTAGGCTCCAGGCTGGTGCTCTCGCCAGTGTGTGGCTACAGGGTGACTTTCTAGAGCCTCCCTGTCCCATCCACAGCTAGGAGAAGGTGGAGGAACCGACAAGGAAGGTGCTTGTGAGTGGTCACCTTTGAGCTGGCCACCTGTCGGAATGGCCTGGACAGCTACCTTCCCCAGCCTTCTGATACTACCTGCTGCCTACAGCTGCTGCAGCCTCCAGACGAAACCAGAAAGGCCACAGTTCCTACTGCTAGCTCTCTTTCTGGCTGCCTGCGGGGTCTTGGTTTCGGATCTTTCTGTTTCTGGACTCTCATATGAACTCTTTCCCCCTGGCCCGCCCTGCTCTGCCCACACCATCGCTTCAGGTGCCATTGGCCAAGGTGGGCTTGTTTGGGTGGGAGACTCCATTTGCCTAAGGCCCCAAAGAGGAGGTGGCTGCAGGCATGTCCCAGATTGGGACATTTTCTTGTGAAAATCCAAGAACAGGACCTTGCACAAACCCACAGGCCTTATGCTGTCTCAAGCTCAGGGCCCAGAAATGTCTGCCTCATGTATGTTTTTTCATGATGTCCAGACGCCATCTAGACCTCTGTGTGGGCCTCAGGACTGGACCTGGTCCAGGTAGACCTCAAAGAAGGCCAAGTCAGTTTCTCTCTTTGAGTCAGGCTTATGCTAGTCTTCTCTTGCTTCTTAGAGCCCTAGTGACAGCCTGTGGCTGTGATGGACACAGAGTACAGGTTCTTTTCCTTCTGTTCCAGGGGCTCAGGTGTCTCTTTCCCTCTGTAGTCTGTGAGTGGAGATGCCCTCCTGCCTATTTGTGAGGACCCATGGCACAGTCACTATCCTATCCCCACCCCCATTACCCAGCTCTCCTGTGTCTAAGGGCCAGAGCTGCCTTACTGGAGACAAGGCATAGGGTCTTGTAGGTAGTCTTCTTTGGGAGACCCAATCCTGGCTGTGTTATGATACCTCCCAAAAAACCTTGCCCACTCAAACCTGGCCAGTGCTCCGTGCGGGGTCCTGTCCCCCAAGCCCTCTCAACAGTCCTAGAAGGGAGGGGAGAGCAGCATCGGGACTCTGCCCTTATGGATCTGAGAAGTGGTTGCCTGGGCTGCAAAGTGTGACTAGGGTTTTCTTGCCTTTGCTGTCCTTCTGTTGAGGATTCAGGTCTTCAGAGCTACACAGTGAAAGGTCAGTGTCCTTCCAGCCTCCTGTGACCAGCCTTGATCTGATCCACACGTGGACCTGCTGGGTTTTCCCTCAGATGCAAGCTAAGGAGGCTGGATAGGTAGCACCTGGCCTCCCAGATGGGCTGCTGGCTCCTCTGGCCCTGCCTGGGTGGTCTTGTGACCACACATCCCTGGCAGGCAGTAGCTCATTAAATGTCTGCTTCGGAGCAACTCAGAGGAGTGAAGCTACACAGTGTAGGATGAAACAGGATAGAGCAAGAGTCTGGCCAGCCCCTCCCTTCCAGACAGCCCTCCAGTGAGTGCCTGCTAGGATGGGTCCTCACATTGTGTGGCCTCTGCTTCCTTCCTTCTCCGGTTCTCTGCTCCAGCCTCGTGTCCAGTCCTGACAGATGGTATGTGTGCGCATGGCTACAGAGGCCGCAGTCAGCCCAGGAATAACTTCGTGAGCTCTTTTTCCCAACCATAGTGGCATCCTGGCAGTCTAGGATTCAAGAAGGTGGCCAGAGGGAAAGCTGTTTCCTGGGGCAAGGCATAGGTCACAGAGCCCGAGTGTGGGCCTCGTATCTACTGGTCTGAGCATTCTTTCAGCTGACTTAGGGCCCTACAATCATTGCCTTTTACTTGGGGCTGCTCCCTGGCAGATGGCAGGGAAGGACAGCACCCATGGAACTAGCCCCCTGTGGCTGAGAGGCAGAGCTGGGCTGCAGACAGCCTGAGTGCTAAGCAGTCTCTAGTATCTATCATGCTGGGGGTCTAGTGGCTCCTGAGGTTTGCTGAGGGTCATGTGACTGGGAGAGGTCACCCATCCCTTTTGATTCTGTCCTGGGGATGTTCTGCTGACATCACCTGCCCTTGTAGCTCTAGGCTGCCCCTGCAGCCAGTCTGCCAGGCCAGTGGTGTGAAGCTGATTTGTCACTGCCTTTCACTGAGCCCTTCACAGGCCCTTCACATGGGGCTGGGTGTTTAGACTGGATGTCACCACTGAGCAGATGGCTTCTGTCAGCTGAAGCCCTTCAAAGCCAGCAATTCTCGCTTTACCTGATGCTCAGTCTCTTCTGCTTTCAAAGCCAGGAGTCCTGTATCCTATTCTTAGGTACTGTTACCCAGCACACTCTGAGATCAGAGGGCCATGACCCTGACCCACCTGCCAGGCACTAGAATGGGCTTCCCCGCCTACTGTAAGGTGTACCTGAGCCCCCTCACCTATAAGAAGGACTGGGTGCTCTTCTTCTGAGCAGAACTTTCTGGAAGGCTTCTAATCCATGTCACCTCTACCTGCACCTTGGACTCTGGACCAAGCATGGACCAGCCTCAAGCTTGCATGTTTGATAGGACTTTTCTCCTGGGTGGGCTACTGTTAGAGAAAGGGTCTGGCCCTACCTCAGCTTCCTCACCTGTCTATTACACAACCCTCTTTCCAGACCTGTTCCTCTTCAGCACATGTCTCTCAGGGGTGGGGAAGACCTGATGGGCTGCTCCAACAAATTGCCAGTGGTTTCTGATTCTGAAAGAAAACAGATTCTGTTTTCTTCAGCTCTTGTGCTATGTGGCACTATACTGTCGGCGGGCCCCACTCAGGTCATTGGCAGCTCTGACTCTTCCTGCCTTTCTTGCATTTGGAGGTGTTCCTAGACCCCTGGCTTGGGACTCCTGCCAGCTTTAGGTCAGCCGTGTCCCCTAATCTGCTTTTCTTGATACAGCCCTTCTGACTCTGAGGCTTCTGCTTCCTCTGGTGGCTCCTGGTGTTAGACCATCTCCAATAAGCTGGGGCCATCCCCATCCCTGGCACTATTATAGATCTCAGAGTCCTTTCACTGTGCCAGGTCTCAGGTGCCAGAGGATGGGACGTACTCTGCCCCGTGGGTGTTCTGTGTGGGGTGAGGTGGTTCTGTTGGGATACCAGAACTGTGAGGCTTGATCAGTGTCCTTCCTCCACTCTAGCCAAATGACCCCGTCACCAACATCTGTCAGGCAGCAGACAAGCAGCTCTTCACTCTTGTGGAGTGGGCCAAGAGGATCCCGCACTTCTCTGAGCTGCCCCTGGATGACCAGGTCATCCTGCTTCGGGCGGGTGAGTAGCCAGGCCAAGTGCTGCTGGGGTGGGAGCTGCGAGTGGCGGGGTGGGCATTACCTCTGCTGTCTAGGGCTGCTTTCCCTTCCAGCTAAGAAAGTGTCTGTTAAGGGTCTCATCACACTAGCTCTGTGTAACCTCTGTAGCCTTGTCATCTTGGAAGTTCCTGGACCATAAGAGCATAAGTCCCCTCATACTCAGTGAAGGGTAGGAGTGTAGCCTTGAAACTGGGGATGGGGCTAGTGCTGCAGGCTGCCCTGGTCCTTGTTTGTGACTGGGCATTGCTGACTCGTGCTCAGATTCCACCAGGTCACCAGTAGGGGTGCTAAGATTGGGAGCCTTAGCTCAGGCTCCTACCTGTGGGGCAAATATGTTGGGTGTGACGACATCTAAGGCTCTTGCTCACTGCAGAGCTGTGGTGACCATTGACAGCCTCTGGCATCTGCGAAGGACCCTGGGGACCACACCGTTTTGAGGGGCTGAGCACCCTTACTGCTTCAGTTTTCTGCTTGCATAATGGCTCTCCTCAGCCTCAGCCCACCTCACTAGATAAAACGAGCAGAGGTGGATCCCTGTATATCATGGAATGTTTTGGAAGATACTTGGTTGGGGTGAGGCTCACACAAGCCACAACCTTCCTGCTTTCCCTTTGAAAAAACCTCTTGGTGGGCTTGGGTTGCTGAGATGAGCAAGATGGATCCTGCCGTGTATGCTGCCCCTGGCTAGGTGAGCTTGTGCCTTGTTGGAATGAGGCATGTGGCCCATTGTGTGAACCCAGGCTTCTCTGAGGCTCTGGGAAGCACTGTCCAGCAGGGACACAGCTGTCCAGGTCTTTACTGCAATGGCTGTGGAAAGAGCAAAGCCACCTGGCCTTCTAGCCTTGGAACAACTGTTCAGTGCAGGTGTTCCAATGAGCCCTTCCCAGACAACCCATGCAGAAGGGATAGCTCTAGTTGATGACCTGGTCAGTGTGGGGCTCAGATATGAGGTGAGGCAGGCTTGGCTCCACATACCCATATGGGGTCCTTGAGGTCACGTTTCTGGGAATGATCTTTAGGTTCCAAGTAAGTTGAACCTGTGGTAAGAGGCCCTGCCTCTCAGGTGCTAACTGCTTCCATTTTCCCCTTGTAAAATGTGTTAGTAGGCTTGCAGTCATGGTATAGAAACCGCGGGGCCTGGCATCTCAGGACACAGCCAGTTTCTGGAATGGCTACAAGGCTCATGCGCCACCCTGTCAAGGAACCCCTGGCTGTCTGTGTAGAGTCCTCTCTTATCTTCCTCTCCCAGGCCCTTATTTATTTGTTTGTTTGAGACAGGGTTTCTCTGTGTAGCCTTGGCTGTTCTGGACTCATTTTATAAGCTAGGCTGGCCTTGAACCCACAGAGGTCTACCTGTCTCTGTCTCTCTGAGTGCTGGGATTACAGGTGTGTACCACTCTGCCCAGCTTCCAGGCCCATTTTTAATGCTTGCACAACAGTTCTGGTTGGTGTGGTCCTGGGGCCCGGGATGCATGGCATTGGACCTGTGGCTCCAAGGTGGCTTTTCTTCTCAACACTCAACTCATGTTGCATTCCACATGGCCCAGACTGTGGCAGTCATCTCATAGCCATCCCAGGGAGAGTCATCGGAAGCCCTCCTGGCTGCTCAGAGGCAGATGCCCTCTCTGTGTACAGAAAGCTTTTGTGCTTTGCATTTGTTGTAGGGACTTCTCAGGGCCGGCGCATTGCCCGTGTACTTGGTAGAAGGAAGAGGTACTTCTGGGGTTCCATTTTGGGACCCCTGACTTGAGTGTGGAAAGAGATGAGTCTGGAACATGCTCCTTCTGGAGGTCTGGCTGAGGGTGAGGGGAAGGGACAGTGGTGGAGGGTATAGAAACAGCAGAGTGACCATATGCCTTCCCCTCCCCCAGGCTGGAACGAGCTGCTCATTGCCTCCTTCTCCCACCGCTCCATAGCTGTGAAAGACGGGATCCTTCTTGCCACTGGCCTGCATGTACACCGGAACAGCGCTCACAGTGCTGGGGTGGGCGCCATCTTTGACAGGTGGGCTCGGTGGCACCGTCTTTGATAGGTGGGTAGGGTAGGTACCATCTCTGATAGGTAGGTGGAGTGAATGCCGTCATTACTACATGAGTGGTGTGGCATCGTCTTTGATGGCCTGGTGAGTTGGGGACTGTCTTTGACTGGTAGGCTAACTGTAAATTATGTTCAACAAGCAGGTGGGCTGGGCGCCATCATCAGTAGTTGGGCCATCTTCAATAAGTACATTAGATGGGGACTATCTTTGACAGGTGTGGGACAGGCCCCTTAGTCTCCTCCTGCCCTGCTGGACACAGCCTCTGCTTAGGAAAGACATTAATGTGGAAAATGCAGGCCAGACATGTGGAGACTGCTGCCTGTGGAGCCCAGTGTCAGGGGAGTTGAGGCCACAGGCAGCCTTCCTTCTTTGTGATCTGAGTATCCCCAAGTATCACATAAACAGATTATGCCACTGGTGTGGTTTTCCAAGTGTCAACATTTGGCACATCTCAACCATAAACAGTGTTGCAGCCCCAGGGTGACCTGTGACCTGACCTATCACTCACTGTATGACTGGTGTTTTTGAAGTGCTGCTCCTAACCCCCAGTGGACCTGGATGCATGCCTCTGCACATATCTTAGAGACATGATCAAAAGAGCCGGCTGGCTGGAGTGCAGCCACATCCAAGGGCCACCTGGCCTACCCAGTTACGCTCCTGCCTGTCTGGATAGCCAGCCCTGTGTACAAGCTGAGGGCCCATGCCGGACCTCAGTGTTCTGGGGACCTGGATGTCAGTGGTTGCCAGCTCAAGCTGAGAGGCTGGGGAAAATGCAGAGGGCATAGGGTAGAACAAGAATGGGCAGACCCACAGGAGGAAGCGAGGTAGGGGCGGGGCAGGTGAGTCCCCAAGCTCCTGAAGTTGGAGGTGAGCAGAGCCACCCACCAGCACTCTGGGACAGTGAGGACAGTACACAGACTGAGCTCTTCCCAGGGAAGGCCAGCTAGAACATACAGCAGGTGTGTGAGTACAGAAAGGTGAATATGGGGCAAATGCTAACCTGGACATGCTGCCAGGCACTACAAACCTTTGACAAGCTTATGTGTGGGGCCACTCCGCGGGGGAAGGAATTGGGTCTTAGCCCTCTGGGGTCTGGTTTGGGGAAATACAGTCCTAGGCACACATGCCCAGCTAGTAATGAAGTGACAGTATAATGGTACTGGGGGCTTATGCTTATTTGTTTTGGGACTCCAAGCTTACCCTCACTGTCAAAGCAAGCAGACAATGAAGTCTGACCCAGGGCTCCTTGCTGCTGAGGTCAGAGAGTGGGGCCTAGTATTCTTCCAGACTCCACATGTGTTGAGTGGGCTAAGGACACTTGAGGGCCCCTGGAAGGGGTCCCTATCTTGCTGAGGAGGCTATGTGATACCTAGAGATGAAATAGGACTCCCACTAAGAGGCTTTGTCCCAGGGAAAGTCTAACCTGGAGCTAAGGGAATGGAGGGCAACCATGACTGGCCACTCAACTCTCCTTGGCTCAACAGTCTTGGGGTTCTTCCTCTGGGCCCTGGTTCTCAGACAGCCTTGGGAGTGTGGAGGACCCCATCCTTCAAAGGACTGTGGGCTCGTTCCTTCCTATGGCCCTGGCCTAGCCCAGTGCATCCAGCTACTCTCTGTTTACCTCATATGGCACAAGAGTCCAATGTATCTTCCTTGGTGGGGCCCTGGTAAGGACATGTCTAACATGGACCCTGGCGCCTGCTTTTTCCTTCAGGGTGCTAACGGAGCTGGTGTCTAAGATGCGTGACATGCAGATGGACAAGACGGAGCTGGGCTGCCTGCGTGCCATTGTCCTCTTCAACCCTGGTATGACCCTCTTGCCTCCCATGTGGTCGAAGGCACTCGCATCTTCCCAGCTGCTCTGCCTCATGCTTTGAGCTTCAGGGGCAGTGTCCCCATCACAGCAGACATTAATCTTGTGCCTCCCCCTTGTCTGAAGACTTACTGGAGAGGCTCAAGTGGCACTCTGTTCAGCCAGAGTATGCACTTGGCATTAGTGGACTCCAGCTGAGCCTCATGGGCTCTGCTGTCCACATCTGTCACAGTGAGCTTCACAGTGAGCTCCCAGTTTGGGCCTGGTGCTCAGTCCATCCTGTTAGGTGTCCTGACAGTAGCCAACATCATCTCAAGCTTTGACTTCAAGGGTGCATGGGCTCAGGGCGGAACAGCCTCCTGGGGATAGCCATGTCCCTTTTGTGGCTCTGGAGAGGCAGTGTTTGGGGCCTCCAAGCCATTGTTGTCACAAAGGCCAAGACAGTGTCTTCTGTGTGGTGCTGTACATGGGAGGCTGTAGTGTGAGGAGTGGACCAGGCCTGTACTCACAGCTCTGGGTTAGTGGCAGGTGCCACCGGTGTCCACTCCATATGGTGATGGAAGCATAGTGCTGCTGAGACGGTGGGATCCTTCTGGCAAGAGGTTTGGGGATTCAGGGAATGGCCCACGGGTTGTGGGCAGCTCTGACTAGGCCCTAGGACGCTGCTGAGCCTGGGACTCTTGGTACCACAAGGAGTGTGTGGGCTTTTGTGTTTGAAAGTTCATCCTTGCTGCTGGGGAGGGGGTTGCATGTGGCGGGTTGGAGGCTTGGCCAGTGGAGCGCACCTGCCCTGTCCATGGTGTGTAGAAGATAAGGAGGGACAGGGGCACAATCCTCCACCCTGATTAGCTCACCAGAATTCCTGAGCCAACCTGATAGATCCCAGGTTAGGTCTGAGTGGCCTGGCTGGACGCATGGCAACCAGGGAGACCCGGGCCTGAGGCTGTGTGGAAAGGAGGCACTGTCAGGAACCAGGTCAGTTAAAGGAGTCTGATGTATTCTAAGGATCCCCTAGACCCAGGCCCCCCTCAGTATTCACACTGGGATACTGTGCCCTGATGGTGCTGTAGCATTTCTGCAGACTGGATTGTAACCAATGTCTAGTCTCTGAGGAAGGGCTTCTGGGGCCTCTGCTCATGGTGGGGAGATACTCAGGGAGGGGCTTGCAGCTTTCTTCCTGTCATTGGGGATGGGGCTCAAGGTTAGTGAAAGCATTGGTTATCTCTTATGCCAGGTGGAGAAAAATGGGGAAACTAAGTCCCTCAAAGTCAAGACACTGATTCAGGGTCTCTTGACTTTCAAGAGGTAGAGCGGAGGCATGACTCTAGAGCACCCATCCCCCTGGTCTGAGAGCTTTGGGTCAGCAGGGCAGCCATGTCTAGCTGTGTAGCATATACATTCTCTGCTGTGTGTGCAAGTGGCTAGGATACAGCCTGGGGGCTCTGACCTGAGGCTACTTCTCTCTACAGACTCCAAGGGTCTCTCAAACCCTGCTGAGGTGGAGGCGCTGAGGGAGAAGGTATACGCATCGCTAGAGGCATACTGCAAACACAAGTATCCAGAGCAGCCCGGCAGGTGAGCTGTACCTCCATTCCCAGACAGCCCCCTGCCTCCACCGCTGGCCTCAGCAGCACCTCTCTGAAGCCCTTTGTGTGCCACAAGACACAGTGTCCTCCTCAAGACCAGCCTGGGAAGCTTTGTAGGCTCTGACAGGAGCGAGGCAGCTCTCAGGCTCATGGGCTCTGAGGACAACCTGCTTTCCTCTGTACCCAACTGAAAGAATTGATCCAGTTTCCGGTGCACAGTAGGTGCTTGCCTTTGTTCAGGAGTGTGAAACCTTCTGTTCGTCACCTGTTAAGTGGCCACAGTTTGGTGCTTTACAGCTGTGCAGAGTAGGTGGCTGAAGCCGGAGAGCACATTTTGTCTACAGGCCTAGGGAGGCCTGCATGTGCAGGTCCACAGTGCTGGGCACGGAGCTTGTAGTGTTAGGCACACTGTAGGTGTCCAGGAGAAACCATGCATTCCTTGGATTCAGTCTGAAGTTTCAATTCTACTTCTTCCCTTGTAATCTCCCAGTCTGCAGCCTGGGAGTGAAGGGGGCGGTGGGAGACTGGGCAGACAGGCACACCGACCCATCTTGTTGCCTGGCACACACATAGTTAACTGTCCACACTGCTGTTTAGCCCTCATCTGGTTTGGTTTAAAGTGAAACTTCCCGGAGGAGGACAGGAGGGTGGCAGAGGCTTGTTTTTCCTGGCTTCCTGCCTTTAGCCCATCTCGCCAGCTCAGCAGAAAACAGCCTGTTCTCTGGCGCCTCTCCAGCCTCCAAGCTACGCTTGTGCCTTTAAACTGAAGACTGCAGGGCAGCCAGCCACACGGCTTCCTCCCTAGAAATGAAGGACATTGTTAATAATTAATGAGGCCCAGAGCCCCCTCCAGTGTATAGGGAGGCCCCAAGCAGATACAGAGGTCACACGTGGGACCCCAGGTCCTGTCCCCACACCACACTGTCCTCTCTTGTCTGCCGTAACTAATTGGCCTGGATGTCCATCTCTTGAGCCGTTAGACTCCTTTCCCATGCCTATCAGTCTTGCCCAGGAAACACTCCAGAGGTAGAGGAACTCAAGGGCCTCCACAGTGCCTAGTAATCCGGCAGAGCCCTCTCTGGAGAGGGGTCTGCACAGTATACTGGGATTACTTACGGGAGGCTGGCATTCCTGCTGGAGCTCAGAATTCCCCAGCTCAGTCTGGCCCCACCTCTGGGAGGGGTCTCCACCCTGTGGCTTTTCAGGCACTGAGTACCATGCCTATTACTACCCATGAGGCTGTGCACAGATCTTTCTGTTGCCTCTTCCCAGGACATGCCCCACTCCCGCTAGAGGGACAGCTGCTCTTGCAGAGGCCTCTCTGATGCAAAAACACGTTCATGCTCTTACCTGCTCAGATTTTTGTAGTGCCTCCCCATCGCCCATGGAGCAAGCCCACACTTGTAACCTCTCTCCCAAACCCTGTTGGGCTTGTCCTGGCCAACAGGAGTCTTCCATTGGTTCTTCCTTTCATACCAGGGCCTCGTGGATCTTGATTTACCTCTCCTTACCCCACACTTAACCCTTGTGCTCTTTCGTCTCCCCTTTTAAGTTCTCATGCCTCCTCCCTGAAGGATCAGCTTAGGCAGCTTCCTCTGCAGTCCAGATGCAGGCCCCAGGCTGCTGGACTCAGCTGGTCTCCAGGGAAGTTGCAGGTCACAGGTACAGAGGAGAACATTGCCTTCCTCCTTGCCTGTGCTTATTCTCTACTATCCTGCAGGTTCGCCAAGCTGCTGCTTCGCCTGCCTGCGCTGCGTTCCATTGGGCTCAAGTGCCTGGAGCACCTGTTCTTCTTCAAGCTCATCGGGGACACGCCCATCGACACCTTCCTCATGGAGATGCTGGAGGCCCCACATCAAGCCACCTAGGCCCCTGCCACCCATGCGCCAGTCCCGCGCCCTGCCTTGACGCAGCTGCTCAGCTCCAGCCCTGTCCCTGCCCTTTCTGATGGCCCATGTGGATCTTTGGGGTTCAGTGTCCCTTGGTCCCAAAAGATGCGTTATCACCCTCGTCATCTTTATTACTGCTTGCCTCTGGCCCAGGGCCACGGCAAGAGCTGGTGTGAGACCCAGCCAGACTCCTTCCCCACATCAGCTCTTAGGCTACACTGCTGTCACCCTGAGGGGCTTGGGGTACTTCATGGGGTCTTCAGCACCTGAAGCTGCAAGAGCTAGGAGAAGGGCTTGTCTGGTTGCTGTTTGCTGTCGCTGGTTCTCGACATGCCTGTGTGGCACCTCTGTTTGGAGCGCCCCATCTTTGCCTGTTCAGAGTCCTGGTTACCCAGCTAGGGTGGGAATCCACCCAGAGTCAAGAGGGAACAGGTAGGGGCAGGTCTTATCCTCCTGGGGCATAGCTAACCTGTAAAACCTGTTTCCAAAGATACCCTGAGATATCACCCCAGCCACTGTGCAGGATTCTGGGACCACCTCAAGGCTGTGTGGGCTAGAGGTCCTCTGTCATGTCCCTCAGTTCCTTTTTGTGTCATTGTTCCCAACTATATGTCTCACCAACCCAGGGTTAGCTGATGGTAGTGGCCTGGCTTTTCCCTATCCCAAATCTTATTTTGTGGTCTGCAAGATGGCACCTAGGATCATCCTGGAGGGCTGCCCCTGGCTCATGTAGAATGGGGTTTCCTGTGGGAAGCACATGGGCTGTCCTTTTGCTGGCCTCTTGTAGGACACTGGACATCCTGAGGCTCAGGGAAGGGAGGAGAGCTGTTGTCTGGATTCTGAACAGGGGTCCTGAACAGGGGATGAACCATGCAGATGTGACAGGTGACTGTGTCCTGGTGTGGCTAACTCTCCAGGCTTTGTGCGGGCCCCTTCTTGGACTGGTCGCTTCTGTTAGGAATGCTGACGGGCCTTTCTGGGACTCCCCTTGGTATGGTGTTGTCTGTGGACAGTGTATGTCCAGAATCTTACCCAAGGGCTCTGTCACACCCGCTCGGGTGGCAGGCTATGGACTTGGGCTTCAGCCCTGTCTTGTGTAGCTCTGAGTGTGGCTCTCCAGTTGAGCAGTCTTGTTTGCACTGTAGGGCTTTCCTGGGTCCTATGATCTAGTCTCAGACCCAGGGGCCCAGGTTTGTCAGGAGCAGGTGCCTTAGTGGGTATGGCCGTACTGCCTCCCCAACTTCTCCCACTGATGCACAGCGGTAGGGGAGAAAGGCCCTCATGGACCTCAAGGACCACCTAGGGCACTGGGCCTGGAGGTAGTGGATGGGAGGAGCCAGTTTCCTGGGCTTTATGGGGAAGGGCACATTTATTTTCCACCTTTTCAAAGTTCTAAACCGTAGCTAGCTGAGGCACCTATAAAAGATTCCAGAAACATCTTCCCTGTGCTCCTTCTCTCCATGTGGTGGCATGGGAGATGTGCTTGGTTAGCCGCACAGTTCCCACAGTCTGCCTGCCCCTTCTCCCAGGCTTTCCTAGAAAATCTGTCCATCTCTTGGGGCTGGTAGTGCCAGGCAGAGCAGCAGATTCCCCAGTCCATACCCAGCACTGTGCCTTCTACAGACCTCTGCTCCCACTGTTCATGCTGGCCCTGTTTTACGCTGTGCTCTGTGGTCCTCTGAGCTGCTGAGGACCATTGGTGGCTCCAGCAGAGAAAGTCCTGGGGCTGACCCTCTGGAATGCTGCCATGTCTGGGCTTGGCTGGCTGGCAGGCACTGGGGCCTTGGCCCCTAGCCCCGCTGGCCCACATACACATAGCCTCACCTGCCACTGCTTGTCACTGTAGATTCCCTGGTGAGCTTCCTGTCCCTTTGGCCTCATTGTCACCATTGTTCTCGATGGAAGTGTGGGCATGGTGTCACTAAGGAGAGAATTGGGCGTTGTTTAACCAGACCTTCAGTCGTGTTACCAATCTGGCTCAATTAAGGTGATTGTAATTATTATTGCTATTATTATTTTGGTGGGACAATCTTTAATTTTCTAAAGATAGCACTAACACCAGCTCATTAGCCATCCTGTGCACACACCCACCTTAGCCTGGTTGGATAAAAGCTGCCACCAATGGTCATATGACTTCCACAACTGCTGCTTCTGGGCCATATTCTTCATCTCTGTCACCTCCCTGCTTGGAGATTCATTTGGGGCTCTCCTGTGGCTGAGAAGTGAAGATGACCACAGGGCCCGTGGCAGCTGCTGGCCCGTGTCACCCTGAAACAACAGTCACTGGGGGAATTTGGTCCCACCCCCACCCCCCAGTTTTCCAAATTACAGCATCCCCAAGGATACTGGGCAGCTTGGTGACAGTGCCAAGGGACACCCAAGCTTCCTCATGTGGGATCCCAGGGGACCTGGCCAAAGCAGGCAACCATGGCTAATCATCGCCGTCCCCATCACAGAATGGGGGCGTACCATCTGGTCCCCGTACACGAGTGTGGTGTGAACGTGCATGTGCTGGACGGACGCTGCGCAGAGGCTGCACGCCAGCGACGGGAGATGCGGCCCAGTTACCGATGTTCTGTGTTCTTTTTAATCAAGACTTTCCCATTTTCCTGTATATTTGCTTCTTGTGAGCAAGGACCTGAGATCCCTTCTGTGGGGAAGTCGGGCTCTGGTGACTCTGGAGGCAGGAGATGCATCTATTTTCAGATGCTGCAGGGCTGGAGTGCCCTGATCTCTAGCCATGCCTTAGCTGGGATGCGCGGCCGCTGTGGGGAGGATGCCGCGGCCGCAGGGAGTAAAGATAGAGGAATGTTTAATGCACCGGGAAGGGTAAATGAATCTATTTTTGTACAAATGTAATTTTATCCCTCATGTAAACTGGATGGCATGGCGGGGGGACCTGTTTTGTTTCTGTTTTGAGTGTCAAGAAGCGTTGGCACACCCTGATGCCGCTGAGCAGAGGAGGCCTTTCCGGGGAGGCTGAAGACTTGGGAGAACAGCACAGACAGACACTTCCTTCTGGTGGGAGGGAGGGCCGCCGCCAGCAGGGTTTCCTTCCCCTTCTTGGTGATTTGAACAACCTTGCTCTGTCCTCGGTGCCTGCCTGCCAGCCTCGCTGCAGCTCGTCTGACTGTGAAATGACTTCCCTGCGTAACTGCTCTCTGGGACATTGTGGCGCAGCCGCTGGGGGTTGATGAACAGCAGTCTCAGGATTGTAGAAAAGAAACAAAAACGTGAGAGGAGAGACAAATATGAACGTTTCGAAAATATATCTCCATTCGGTTCTCATCTGTCCTGTGTGGGGGAGTCCTGTCTTGGGGGTTCCAGACGTGCGGGGCAGTGGGACTGGGAGGCCCTGTGGTCAGCTCCAGGCCCCAGCTTCCTGCCTCCGCCTCTGGTGGGCTTCCCTCTTCCAAGTCTGCTCTGCTGTGATGCTCTACCCTGGGGCCTGTCAGAGGCCTGTTCAGACCCACTCTCTAATCCATGCGTTGCTACCTGCCCCAGCCCTGGCCTTCCTGCACCCAGCTTCTACTTCTGTGCTGGCTGCAGTGGGCAGGAGGTTCACACAGAAGGGCCCAGATATGTGGTGTCATGCAGCCGCCCGATTAATTACAGGTCACCAGTTCCCCATCTGTGCCATCTCATGATAAATGTCCTTTGTCTCCGTGCTGTCTACAGGTTGGGCTGCATCCGACCCCAGGTTTGGTGACACTGCCCTGTCATCTCATGCCTCTCCGCCCAGATGTGTTCACTCCTGAGAGGCACCGGGTACCAGTGTATAGGTGGGAGCAGGGCCTCGTGATGGTGGGCCCCTATCTGTAGCAGCTGGCCGGCAGCCTGCAGAGCCACACCCTTCGAGGCACACCATCCCATGTGCTTTCCTGCACGTGTAGCTGCAGAGCCCTATATATCGCCCCCTTGGCTGCAGAGGGCAATGGGAAGCTGGGCCCAGTGTGTTGGGGCTCAAGACCTTCCTAGTACTATTCCCACTTCCTCAGACACACAAAAAGAAAAAAAAAAACAGCCCCCCCCCCCAACAAAAAAACAAACTGGTGGTGTCTGAAATAGCCTTCCCCAGGTCCCTAGTTCATGAGACCTTGCAAGGTGCAGTTTCCTCTTTTCACTAAGAGGGATTTTGTCCTGAGCCAGGTCTTTCCCAGGTTAGAGCCGGGAAAGTGAACTTTCGGCAGTCCAGAGGTGGGGCCCCTGGAGGGTCCCTGGATAACTGAGCTGCCTACCTGATGCCTCTGGGTGATTGCAGGAACTCCACTAGCCCACGCTAGTCCTCTGTGGTAAATTCTTGTGCTCAAGGATCCTGCTGATTGGTTCCTTGGTCTGGGTCACCTCTGAGAGGAGTAGGGTCTTGTCTCGGCTTCTGTGTGGTCTCTATACTGACTTCAAGACGCATTAGAAGCTAGGGCACTCCTCTGTTGGCCCTCAACCTTCCACAGAAGTCTAGCCTCAGGAAGGACAAGGGACCCTGAAAGAGGCTCAGGTCAGGGGCAGAGCGCAAGGTGAAGCTGCCAAAGGAAGCAACAGCAGAAAGGACAGCTCTCAGGGTCCTTCATGCTGGTTTTTAGTGACCCACGGTTCGTGGGATGAGAGGGGACTTCGGCAGGTGAGTCCAGGTGGGGCCGGGCTGGCCCTAGCTCAGGTCTCCCTGGGGTGGTACGTGGGACCGAGCCCCTCCAGGACAGTACTGCAGAACGCTGTGCTAACCGAGCACACCCAGGCTGCCTGCCGGCATCACTTGGCAACCTGGTTGAAGGCTGCCTTGCTGCCTCTAGTTGCCATGGCAATGCCTGCTCAGGGCAGTCCCTCTGGACCAGAGATGCTGGGCTTGATAAGTTTATCAGCAGCAGAATCAGGTAGTGGCAGGCTGAGCCAGCCTCTAGGCCTGTGTAACCGGAGAGGCTAGGGTGGGGGCAGGGCCTCAGGTCTGGGGACACATGATGTTTGCTTGGATTATCACCAAGCCCCCAATCCCTCCCGCCTTGGGTCCTATGGCTGGTACTAGGAGCTGAGGGATAGGAAAGAACAGACCCTCCTATGAGCAAGCCATGGTGCTGTAAAAAGGGTGTGTGTGGTGGTGGTGGTAGCGGGCGCATCTGGGAGCAAATGGGGCTAGCCCTGTCTCCAGGCCCGAGGACAGCGGTGCCATGCAGTGTTTAAGTGTGTCAGCAAAGTTAGGTAGGTAGAGGTCAGAGCAGTGAGGGAGTCTGGGGATTCACAGAGGGGAGTGCTGTCTGGCTGAAGTGAAGAACTAGTTGGTCATCTGATGCAGGGGCCCAGAGAAATGCCGGGGGAGGCTTCATAGCTGAAGGCCCAGCTTGCCAGTCCTTGCAGAGCCCTTGGGGGGAAGAAGCTGCCTGGAGGGCTGTGCCAATGTGGATTAGAAGCCTGAGGCTGTGGAGGATATGCTGGGTGGCCCAGGATTGACCCAGTCATAGGCAATTTCCAAATGTGAGGTGGCACTGCCCCCTGCTGGACATATTTGGACAAGGCTGATTCCCTCCAGGCCCTTCTGGTCTCTCCTAATGCCTTGAGCTCTGCAATACACACTACCCCCCTCCCTGACCCTCCTCAATGTTAGAACACTCCAGGTGCTGGCCAGTCCCAAGGCAGACAGTTCACCATGCTGGCAAGGGCAGGGTTTGGCAGGATTGTAGCCTCTGGAATGTTCACCAGCACTCTGGGGAGTGGGCTGTGTGCAAAGCTAGGCTCATCCTATCACTAGTGCCTGATTGGCAGCAGGGCCAAAGTTGGGTCTGTTTCCTCATCTCTAATAAGGACAGGGTCCCCATGCCTCGGTCCCTGGTAACAAGAATCCTAGTCACTTGGAATGTAGCCTTTAGGTGCCACTTGCCCTTCCGCTAGTGTAATGAGGCTCTGACGCTGGCACTGGAACAGGAGTTTAGACTCAGATGCCAGCCTTGAGATCCACTTTGAAGAAGATTGGGGCTATGGGTTCAGGTCCCAGGAAAAGGCACCATTTCCCTTGCTTACTGGAAGAAGGGTCAGTAAGATGAGGCACTGTGACACCTTCAAAGGTGGACAGCGAGTTGTGGAGATCCAAGGATAGATCAGGGCTGCCTGAGGAGGGCAATTAAGGGAAAGCTTGGGAGCTGTGGAGACTTTGATAGCTCCCCTCTCTATCCATCACTGTGTCTCTCCCGCCTTCCCCTTTTGTTCCTCCTTCCCTCTCTCTTTCCCTCTCTCCCCCTACTTCCTCTCCCTTTCCTCCAACCTCTTCCTTCCCTTCCTTTCCCTCCCTTCTATCCTCACTCTATCTTGCACTTCCTTTTCCCTCCCCTTCTCCTTCCCTCTCATCCTTCTTTCATCCATTTTATGCATTCTTCCTGTAGCACATCATTTTTTTTTTGTTTAGCCAACCATTCACCTGCCATCTATTCTTCTGCTCTTCTCTATGTTCACTCAACCATTCATCCTTCCATCTGTCCATCCATCTTTCCATCTACCCATCTGTTGACTACCCATCTGTCATTGCTTAGGCCTAGGTCCTGTCCTGATGGGGTTTTACTCTGTCCCTCCAGGACAGATCAGGCACCGTAGGCCTGAATCCCTGAGACTCTGGGTTTCTTTCCTCTTGGCCCTGTCACCATTCAGTGGTGTGACCACTGCTATGAGCCAGCTCCAACATCCCAGGTACTGAAAGACGAGGGAACTTTGTCCTTTGGGGCAGTCAGCTGGAGCATCATCTTCTATCTTCCTGCTGTCAGCAGCTATCACTGTGTGGCCCAGCTTGTCTTGGGGGCAGTGGTACCCTAGTCCCTAGTGTGAGGGACAGGGAGACAGGCCTGGGGCTCAAGCCCATCTCCTGGAAAACAGACAGTGTTATTTCCTTGGCTTCAGCCTCCCACACCGTGATGTCAGGACTGCCGTGGTTAATGTGTCCTGAAGACTTATGAGAGCGACACAAAATGAGGCCTTGCCAAAGAGTAGGGTAATGACCTTCCAAGGGTGGTTAACCCAGAGATCAGGATAGAAATTGTCCAGGAGCAAAGGACCCTACTCTGGGCCAGCTGAGTAGGCCTTCACTTCCAGGCCAATACTCTGGATGAGAGCAGGTCTTGGAGGACCTCACAACTGTGGAGAAGGAGCCCTTCAGTTAGGCCCTGAAGCCCAAGGCTGGCTCTGCTTAGACGGCCAAACACAGAGAAAGAGGGCAGGATCCTCAGGATGGGTGAGGAGCATAGTTGCGGGAGCCAGCGTGTGTGTGTGTGTGTGTGTGTGTGTGTGTGTGTGTTACACACTCTAGATTCCCAAGACGAACTTGAGGGTTCAGAAAAAAGAGGGGCTGCTGCAGCTAGAGGCTTCCCATAGTCCCACTTGCTGCGCGCCTGAGGGCAGCCATTGGCAAGCAGGTTTTGAAAGACTGAAGAAGGCCCAGCAGTCACTATCCAAGGCAGGCACCTCACAGGTCTGAAAACTTACACCCACCAGAAACTCTCAGCATTGATAACACCTTTCCCCTAATCACTCCAAGCTAGAATGACCAAGATGTCCTTTGATGACACCTCTACACCACAGCATGCTGCTTAGCAATAAATGGGTTGCGGGTAGGGCTGCTAGCCCTGGACACACATGGAAGTGGCCTAAATGCGTCACACCACAGAAAGATCAAAGAGACGCCTCCGTTGAGTAACTGCATTTGTGTGCTTGGTGTTCTGCAAGGAGGAAGTCAGAGTTGGTGAAACCAGGTGGCTTTTTGTAGGGTAGTGAAGTTGTTCTGGGCTATCCAGGGTCAGGGGACACTTGTCAGCACCTCAGAGCTTTCTGGCACCATGAGAGGTGCTGTACTCAGGAGGTCAGGGACTCAGAGAGTGGAGGGTGGGGAATGGCATGGTTAGCCTGTGTCATAGGAGTAGAACCCCTCTCTGAAGGGCAAGAGAGATGGCTAAGCAGGCGGGGAGGCTGAGCAGTGGAAGTCAAGAAGGCCATGCTGGGATGATG
This sequence comes from Psammomys obesus, assembly GCF_907164565.1. Lineage (NCBI taxonomy): Eukaryota > Metazoa > Chordata > Mammalia > Rodentia > Muridae > Psammomys > Psammomys obesus. The sequence goes on along the minus strand of NW_026585895.1, from coordinate 52,928,297 downwards.
CAGTAATTGGATTTGCAGCTAAAAGTTTGAAATCCACAAGGCTGAGCTCAGTAAACAAAGGATTGAATAAATAAACAAAGAGTGGGGAAGAGGAAGGGAAATTCCAAACAAACTTTGCCGCCCTCAGGAGATACGGAGTGGAAGCTTCCGTTCACGCCTGAGTGTGGGCCCAGCATGGTGACTTCCCTGGAGGAGCCTGGTGGGCAGGGGGGAGAAAAGTTGTCACCAAGGGCCACACTCTCTGTGATGTCACATCCACCATTGCCTGGATAGTAGCCTTTCTCACTTGACCAATACCTGAGGGAAGCAAGTAGAAAAGATTAACTTTCACTCACTTTTTGACACTTGGGGTCATGGTCCATTGGTTGTGCTGTTTCTGGGCCCATCACAGGGGTGGAGGTGGGTGAGGCAGAACATGCTGTGTAAAGAGCTGCATATCTCACAGCAGCTGGGAATCAGAGAGGGAGAGAGGGAGAGTCCAAGTAAGCCAGGTCCTTCAACTCAGGTCCCCTGGGAACTACTTGCACCAGCCAGCCAGCCAGCCAGCAGCTCCTGACTGTCCATCTAGTGGGTTAATCATTCACAGTTAGTGGCCTCAAGATCCGCTCACTGCTTGGTACTGTCACTAGCTGAGGACCACACCTTCAATGCATAAGCCTTTGGGGGCTGTACTTTATATAGAAGCCAAAACATTCCACCCAACGGCTCTTGTAAGTCTATCTCTAAGAGTCCTGGAAGTCTGAAGAGATCCAGCGTTGCTCAAAAGGCCAAGTACAAGCTGGGCATGGTGGAATACTCCTGTAATTCCAGCACTTGGGAGGCTGAGGCAGGAGCATCACCATTTTGAGACTAGGCTGAGCTAAACAAACAAACAAACAAACAAACAAGCAAACAAAAATCCAAGGCTCCCTCAGCACAGGCACCTGTACATGCTTCCGCATGCAGAGGCACGACAGAAACTGACCCAGAGGGATACACCAGATGAATCCCAGTGGGGCATTGCAAGCACCTTAAAGTCATCAACAGAGAGGCCTTGAGAAGCCCAAGGAGACACGGTGCCAAAATGTAACCCAATGACTTGATCTCAATTAAGAGGTGTGATAAAGATGGAAGAGAAGGGAGAGACTGAAGGAGGAAGAGGGAGAGGAGGAATGAAGGGAGGAGAAAGAGAGAAGGAAGGGGATGGAGAGACGGGGAAGGGAAGGGAAACAGACACTATGTACAGGCAGAGTCTCTGTTGTCTGCAGCTCTTCAGCAAACGTAAAACCATTCTAAAGTTTAAAAATGTATTATGGGGTGTGGTCATTATACAATACCTATTGCATGCCCTGTTGGAGCCACCAGGAACTAGGGCACATGCCAGGCCAGGTGTAGTGGCACTCACTTTTAATCCCAGCACTCAGGAGACAGAAGCAGGCGGATGGATCTCTGTGGGCTTGAGGCTAGCCTGGTCTACATGGTTAGTTCTAGAGAAATTGCTGTCTGCATATTTCCTTATGAAGAACAGCCTGCTGATTGAAGACCTTCTGTGTTAGACCCTAGCGATTATAAATAAGGACATGGCTTTTCTAAAAGCACCCATGGCTTTGTTCCTATCCAAGAGGGAAAGAGGTGGGGGAGAGAAAAGAACATGCATTCTGTGGTGTGGTAAGAGAAGAGTAGGTTTCCTGAGATAGCCCATACCTCCTCTCCTTTCTCTTTTGCTCTGCTCCCCACTTCTCAGGTTAGGGTCTAAATGACTCTTGCTCAGGACACCAGCTGCTTTATAAAGTGGTTTCTGGCTTACGGGTGGCCGCAAGGGCCATCCCATCACCTGACCACTCCGTCCTGTGTGTACATGATTGGCACACACAGAGCCTATTACAACTCAACTGTGTTGAGAATAACAGTGCCGTGGCAAGGGGCCAGAGGTGTCCATGGTGTGGGACATACTCCAGCACAGGATGGAGGGGAGTGCAAGGTGGGCCTCTGAGGCTAGAGGGGCTTGCGGTGAGCAGGTGGAGGCTTGAGGGTCCCTGTATTGGAGGACTGTGATCTGCCAGGGGCGCTGGGTGGGGAAGTCAGTGGGAAAGGACCAGCCTGGTCATGGAGATGAATGCCGGAGGACTGCCTGTGCTGCAGCTTCAGGACTGTGGAGGGCTGAGTGTGGACATGAGCTTAGCTGTCAGTGGCATAGCCTATGCATTCCAGGAGTCAGATCTGACTCTGCCACCTCCCTGGCTCCGGTGGTCACATCAGTCCCCTGAGGAACCTCTAGAAACGCCACCATTTCTTATCTGCCTTCTCCCTGGCAGAGACTGGCTCTTCTGTCTCCAGAGTTTTAACTGCCTGTCAAGCTGGGGTGCAATTCTTGGAGTCAACAGCAGGCTATGCTGCCTTTCACTTCAAGCTGGACTGAAGCCAGCTTTGATTATTGCACTGAATGAAATACTTTTGAATGGAAGAGGGACTTCACAAACTCTTTATATCTTGTAACCAGATTTTTTCACTTGATGTCACTAGGGGCTAGAATCACCACAATCCTGTTTTATTCAACTTCTGTCCCAGAGAGTCCCTTGTGAGCTGTGTGTTTTCAGTACACCTGGGGCCTGTGTATCAGCTGTCAGCACCCATATCTACCACCAGAGGGCAGCATCACTTCACTAAGTGCTGGTCAATCGCAGCCCCATGTTTCCTAGCAACCACTCCCCATCCCCTCCCGTTTTCAAGGCCCAGCTGAGTTCACCTATGCTGCCCCAGAGGCAGGGGGCCAAAGCCCTGCCTGGGAATGGCCTTGGAGGACAGCAGAGCCCTTTCTTGCCCCTTGGTGGTGTGCAGGGGGCTGGGGGGTGGGAGAGGCAGGAGTGCAGAGCAGGATGGCATTATCCCTGGTCCTAGAGCATCAGTCCTTCAGCAAGACTGGAAGTGTGCTTGCAACCTTGACAGCCCCTTGCTGTCCTGGGCCCCCAGGGCCCCAGTGGGGTGATCGGATGACTGGGTTGAGTGCAGACCCAGAGAAGAGTGCCTATGGTTCTGCGGGCTTGGCTAGTTGTCAGTGCTTGGCCAGGGCGTAGTTGCCCTGCAGTTAGCCAGGTCTCAGGCAATGGGAGACATTTGGCTCCAGGCACTGCTTGCCCATATATTCATCCATTTACCCACCATCAATATCTCCATCTGCCCACCTACCCACTCGTGCATACACCTACTCATCTGTCCATCTATCCACCCACCCATGTGCCCTCTTACCTACCGATCCATCTATCTGTCTAGCTTCCCACCCATCCACATTCCAGTGACCCAGCCCATCCAGTCACATACCCACCACTATCACCCATCCACTCATCCATTCTCCATCTGCTCACCCGCCCATCCATCCGTTCACTCAGCAAATGCCATGTGGCCAGGACATATGTGTGATTCCAGGAGAACGCAGTTTTTTGTTCAGCAGAAAACTCACGTGAACCGAATATGCTATTGAAAACTGAAAACTTCCTGCTAGCCACATTAAAACCCGTTGAAATGAAGTTCATCTTTTACTTACCCCAATATGCGAAACAGTTTCCATTTTCACGAGCAATCAATATAAGTCATAAACGAGGCATTTTAACTCACATTTTGGCACCAAGTCCTCAAGACCTGGTGCATACTTTGCCACAGCAGCACATCTCCATTGCTGCTGCTCAAGTTCTCAAGGCACATCTGTTGTGAGATGAGGGTCTGGAGGCTCTCACAGGCTGCGTGCTGGCAGTAGCTACAGGCTGAGTGGGCCGTCATAGTGACACGATCCTACCAGAGGGCAAGGAGACGGGTAAGTCATCCCATGAGGTGGCATTTGAGCTTGGCACTGAAGGATGAATAGGGCTTCTTCAAGTACAGAGCAGAGAAAAGGAGACCTTTAATGTCATTTCTGGTTAGGTCTCCAGAAGATCACCGACATCCTGAAGGAATCGGGCATGTTCATCGACCTTCCCACCAGGTGCTGCAAAGTGCAGTCCTCTGCCATAGTTCCACACCCACACTGCGGACCATGGAGCCTGGAGTCCCTGTTTAAGCATGTCTCCTGGCTGCTGCCTGCCTGGCTCTGCCCATGCCGCTGCCATCTGGGTGGAACAGAAATTCATTCTTTCTCCTGCAGGTGGCACCCTAGATACCAGGCAGAGTCAGTTGCCCGACACGGTTGGAGGCAGATCCAGCCTTTACTTTCTGTGTGTTGGAAGGGGTGTGGGCTTGTCTGACTGGGTCACTGGTTAAGTCACCTGGTCCAACTACTGTTTCCTAAGGACTTTCTGAGGTTGGCAAGGTTGTGTTATGCTTGGGAAGCTTCCAGAACCTTCTCCCATGTGGTTCATACACAGAGGGAATTCCTGGAACCTGTCTGTAAGCAGGCTTGACCACTGGCTTCTGCTCAGGCAGTCTTCCTCAGGTCTAACTGAAGTCCCTCTTGCTGCTGCTTCAATGCACTCTTCTTGTGGGACTGGCTCAGCAGCAGGAAGCAGGCAGGTGTCTGTCCCTAATACAGCCCTCATCTATAACAGGGCTTCCCTCAGCTGGAAGAAACAGTGCCTGTCCCCTTCCAGGGCTGAGATGGCCCATCTTCATCCACCTGGGGGGTCCTGGGAGGGAACAAGTGAGACCCCACTAATAATAGTGGTGGTAACTATACTCTAGTCCAGAGTCCACCGTAAGTAAGGGAAGAGATTAGGCTCCTTCTGAGGAGGGGCCAGATCTCTTGCTCCAGAGGCTTGGGGGCGGGGGGAGATCAGTTGGATCTAGGTTCTTTCATAGGTGGTCCTGGGCCCTGGGCATGCCGTGGTCTCGATCATGGCCACCCACCTTCCTCCTACACCACTTCAAATTTCCTCCAGGTTTCAACATCTTCCTCTCCTGCTGCCCCCACAGGGCTCATAGGAGCTGAGCTGATGGCCTCCCTGCCCACCTTGCTCTGGGGTCATGGACACTATCTAATCAAGGGTTAACTTGACAGGCTTGGTCTAGCCACACCCTGCACAGTCCCCACAGGATGGCTCTGACCCAACCCCTGGTAGATGACCTCTGACCTCAACCCACTTGGAGAGTCTGGCCTGCTAGAGTGTCTGTGTTTGCCTGGCGGTCTCAGGTCACCCAGTGGTCCATGCTGACAGTGTGATTTATGGTGGGGCCTCAAGCCATGCTGTCACTCGATCTCAGAAGGGCTGAGACTACAGTTCTCTGCATGGTGGTCAGACTTGTCAGCACTGCCCATTCCCAATAAAAACGCTGGCATGGGGGCTGTGTAGGCTGACCTGGCTTGCTCATACACATTCAGGAGGCAGTACGATCAGCATGCCTTCTCTGGAGGGGAACCTGTGAGAGTGCAGGCTGGTCTCTCCTGGGCCCTGAGCTAGCATGTGTCCTGTCCCTAAGCAAGTCCCAAGCATTATGGGAACCGTCCAAGGCCCTTGGCATATCCCTGGGTTTGAGGTGATCTCGGAGACCCCAGGCTCCGAGCATTTCAGTAACTGGTTGGGAAGACCAGAGACAGGGAGGTGTCACAGGGCCATTCTGTCATAGCCTGTGTTTCACAGGCCCTGCGTTACAGGTGTCAACCCCTCTGACAGTTTGCTGATCCCTCCTCTGGTCTCAGCTATATCTTTCCACTCTGTCTGTACTAGGTAGGGCTGGGGTCTCCTAGGGCAGCACTGGAGCTCACTGTTTTGGGGGGGCAGTAGAGACTGGCCGCTGCTCCAAGGAAGGTCTCATTGGCATCCAGGAATGGTGGAATAAAGTATGTGGCACTGTGAACAGCTCTCCCAAAGTGCCTGTGGTCTAGCATTTCCAAGTCCAGCCCTGAGCCTTTGGGATAGCCAGCTCTTCTGTATGGAATGCCAGCCCCTGTGTGGTCCCGTGTGGCCCCATGTGGCCCTTGCCTGCCTTGAAGCATCAGGTGATGATTGTCTCCAGAGCTGTAGAGTTCACCTTCTCTGCTCTGCTCTTGCACCTGGATAGCGGCTGCATCTGCCTCCAGGTGCTCTAGTCCAGCTGAGGTGATCCCAGCTGCCAGCTCAGGAATAAAGATTGATCTTAGTTAAAGCTCTAGCCACCACCTCCAAAGCTCTAGCCCAGAGACCCTGTCTACACACGCTGCTGGCATGGTGCCAGCTCAGTCTAAACCTGGGGCCTGCTCTTGACCACAGTGCCCCAGTCTCTGCTCAGCCACAGCCTGGCCAGAGCCACCCCATCTGGGTCAGAGGCTGTCTGCGAATCCTGAGGCCCAAGGCCACGTCCCCTGGAAACAAGACACAGAGTGGAGAAGACCCGGCCTTTAAAGGGTGTCAGATGTGCCTGATTCTTAGACCGTGGCCGCTCCCCCGCCAGGCCTGCAGACGTGGCTGCCCCCGCCCTGCCACGTCGCCACTTCCACCCTAGCCGGCAGGAAGCTGCGCGCTCTCGCTCCCTTTTTGTAAATTTTTGGAGGGTTGTTGTTGCAGGGAACATCTGGATGGGGCCCAAGGAACATAATAAAAAGGAGAGGAGGCCTGGGGGAGGAGTGGGGGCTGGAGGTCGGAAAAACCATCTGACTTCGCTTTGCGGAGACAGCTGCAATTATGCTGCCGAGGCTCTTGCAGCCGCTTTAGACCACGCCGCTGACGTCAGTGGGAAAATATGAAGCTCGCCATGGTTTGGTGACACACAACATGAAATACATCCCAAGCTCTCTCCTAGCCTTGCTTGGGGTGGGATGGCTGACGGGTTTCCCCGGAAGTGGAGACTCCAGGGTCTCTCTCTAGGGATCTAACTGGGTTCTCTCATCCACGCCTTCTGTGTGACAGGAGGCTGAGCGCATTGGTTCAACCCCATGCTCGCATTGCTAGTTCCAGGGATAGAGGCATTCCGGCTTTTTTTTTTCCCCAGCAAGCTCTGTCATCCTTCCACCATCCCCAGGGCCTGCCAAGGGTGTCCTTCTTTTGGTGTCCTCCAGTTCCAGCACAGTTCAGGGTTGTTCTGCTGTTTAATAGGACCTCTCATGGTGTCCTCAGATCTTGTCCCCTGTGTAGTATGGGGAGGACTGTGTACCATCTTCTGTCCCTCCTGGCCTGGAACAGTTCTGAGCTAGGTGCTTTGTCCATGTGGTCCTCATTGTATGAGAAGACATTGCTAAGATTCCAGGGGCTCCTAGGTGTGCTGGCACACCCAACAGGGCCCAGCCCTCCAGGAGGGGTCCATAGCCTCCCTTGCAGGCCTGCTCAACTTCCACCACTGCAGCCAGGCTCCATCAGGGTAGAAAGGCCTGCCTCTCGTGAATATATGTGAGACACAGATGCCGCCATGTCAGTGCATGGTACAGACATAGGTCTGACGAACAGCCTCATCTGGTGTCTTACCCACATTGGTCTCCAAAACATGATCTAAAATTAAATCTGATAGAGGTGCCCACTGTACAGAGCAACAGAGTGTCTGTGGAGGGCCAAGCCCGGGAACCAGCCCTGCAGGGCTCAGGCCCTACAGCCGAACTGAGCAAACCTGTGAGTTTTTAGGGTCCTATGAGACACTCCACCGCTCAATGGTGCTTTTTATATGTGGGAAGCTGGAGTTTCTATGGTCATGTCATTTGTCACTGGGCTTAAACTGTCTGGTCCCCTCTGACTGCTGCTTCTACCAGGATGAGGGGCCTAAGTCCTAGGGGCTATGGAGCTGACCTGAGGTCCCTGCTTGGAGCAGCCCTAGCTGTGACAGGAGCCAGGGCCCAAGCAGTCTGACAAGAAGCCATCTGGCAGCAGAGGTCCCTGAGTCACAGCTGGGATGTGAGCCTTTGGAAGGCCTGAAGGAATTTTTTTCCTGTGGAAATAGCTGTGGGCTCCTGAGCTCTTGACCCCTCCCACGGCCTTTGGGGGCCCTGATGTTGAGCTATGCTGCTGGGCACCATTAGTGGGACTGACCACCTCTGTTGGACTTTCAGTCAGCCTGAGTTGAAGCCAGAGCACCAGCTGGGTGGCAGACAGCTGGACTTGGGCCCTTGCCTCAGCAAGGGCTTCTCCTCGGAGCCTCTGTTCTGGTTCCTGTCTGATGGAGCAGGCAGCACAGTGGCCATATTAGACAGGCATACAAAAGGATTAGCCTGACTAAAGGTGTCTCTTGTGACCTGCTCAATGAGAGGGAGGGCTGGTAGGCCTTAGGCAGTTGCGCTTGCTCTCCTGAGGCTGGTATCAGTCTATTGCCTGATGCTACTCCTGGACAAGGGGAGCAGCCTATCTGAAAAATTTCCCAGTGAAGTCCTTTCCCTCATTGTTGCGGGAGGCACCTGTCTGTCTTGTGTTCCCACCAGTTGTCTGCTGGGGTCTCTGAATGGTCAGTGAGAGCCTCCATTGTGTGCTGGGATCCAACCGTGTTTTCCTAGGCCTGCTGATGCACTTTGGGTGATACTGAGCCTGAGGCAGGGGCCTGCAAGGACCAGGAATCAGCAGGAGGGCTGAGAGACATGCCCACCCTCTTGTGACTCCTAAGGCTGTCAGGGGATAATGGGTTAAGAGGCCGCTCCAGCCTTTGAGTACCCATGGGAGCCATGACTACAAGAGAGAGAGGAAAAGTTTAAGGGGAGTTGGCCTATGTGGCGACCACCAAGGTCTGCCCTCCTCCAGGAAGCTCACCCACGATGTTCCTGCCAGGCCCAACTTCCTTCTTTGCAAGATTCTGCCGAATTCAGCAGATGGACCACAGGGTCTGACGTGTGTCCTGCTAATACGGGCAGGACATCCTCCCTTCAGCACTGTGTGCGGCACCACACAGAGTGTGGTTCTGCCCCTCTGTGCACTGTGCACCTCACAGTCATGACCATCACTTTGGGTCTCTGGCAGTGGTTTGGGGCTCACTGCTGACCTCATTTTTGAGGACATACTCCAGAAAGTGGGGCATGGTTCAGAATCAAGTCTGGACCCAGAGCTGGGGCCTACTCTTGGTCCTTAGGAGCAAGGAAGCCACATGTCCCATGTTTGAGTATGTACGTGTGTGTGTGTGTGTGTGTGTGTGTGTGTGTGTGTGTGTGTGTGTAAGGACCTTCTAGAGCTGAGTCCTTAAAGGCCAGCCTTTCTGCAGCTTTGAATTCAATCCTTCCAGAATGTTCCAGTACTCATCCTATACATGGTACCCACTCAGAGTCCCAAAAGGTTCTGTCGCTTTACTCTACCCTTTTGCAGTGGTCTCCTCCGCACTCCAGGCTTCAGGAATGGCGTGGTTGGCAGGTAGGCCTGGCTTCTGACTTTCCAGAAGGCTGCAGGTGTTACCAGGCTGCATCATCTCAAGGTCAACCAGGGTACTTCCAAAGTACCCCAAAGTCACCGTGTGGCTGGGGCTCCCCACAGCTTCCTGGAACAGTTGACGTGCACATAATATGGTACTAACCTTTCTGGCTCAAAAGTCATACACTGTCACCCCAAAGGGTTCTTCTGGTCACCTGACCCCTCAGATTGTCTTCTTTAGCTCAGCAAGGCCACAGTAGTGGCCTTCTCCAAGGTGGCCTTTATGGCCATGGCCCATGTAATGAGTGCTGAATCCCCTCTTAGGCAGGAAGAGCCAGGTGTGTTTGAGTTGGCTTAAAGCCCAGGCTTCCCTGTGTGCCTTCTATCCAGGGCAATAGAGCAGGTGGGGCCTGAAGGGCCTTTGCAGGACATGTTGTGGCTTGGAAGGAATATCCAACCAGAGGGATGTGTGTCCCAAAGGTGGCTGAGTATCCTCAGCCTCCCGAGCAGGGTGACAGAAGTTGCCATGGATGCCAGAAGCTATATGGTATCAGAAAGATATCCGCCAAGTACATGGGCAGTGTGGCCTTATAATTCCAGCAGCCAGGCTGTGTCCTTGGAGAGCGCCATGGGGAGAAGGCAGGGCAGGGCTCCTCCCTGAGAGCTTACTACCAGAGACTGTGGGTTCTGAGGAGCTGATGAGCCCCACTGCCACTTCTGTCTCGTTACTCCTGTCCCCTCATACAGTCAAGATGACTCTATGCTGCATCTTTTTTTTTTCTGCCTGCAGACAGATGATTGTTTGAAAGAGCTGAGATATCAATTTTGCTAGAGCAAGGTATATAGCAACTTAACCACAAATACACAAGTCAACAGAGCACCCATTGGCAGGAGGCCACAGAGGTGCCACAGTGACACAAGGCAGGGTCTGGTCGCCCAGGCCACACCCTCCATAGGTTCTGTGTTAGTGAAGGCTACAAGTCCCTGCTCCTGACCTTTCCATGGCAGGGATGCACACACCAGCTCCTTAAGGCTTCTTTACATTGAGATAAAAACAGAACGACAAACAAAAAAAGAAAGAAACAAACAAAAACCTTAAAGAAAGGCAAGAAGGCTCAGCTTGGACTTCAAAACAGCCTGTGATCTCTTCCAGGAGCTCCTCTGCCAGTGAGGAGGTGGGATGTGCTAGCTGCCTGAGATCGCTCACCTTCCTGGAAGTCAGTAGAACTGCAAGTAGCAATGATGGCAGCAATGTTCCTGTTTCCCTTCTGGTCACTATACTCTCCTCCCCAGGCCAGGCTGTAGGGACAGACCACTGCTTAGAGTGAGGATGAGAGTGGCCATAGCCTGTCCTCAGGCTGTCATTTCCTGCTCAGATGGGGCCTCCTTAGCTGTATATGCACCTCTAGCCAGTCAGCCTGACATATTCCTGCTCACCCAAACCCTTTATAGTCACTATCTCATTTTCAGAACATGCTACTGCTTGTGTTTTGGGTCCTGGACCAGAAAGTGAAGCTAATGTTTGATATTCTCACTATGTATGGCGCAGGTGAGGCTACAGGGAATAAAACAAGTTTCCCATCAGGATTTGAGGACAGGCTGCCCATGCTTATCACAGGCCCAAACCCCCACAGGCTGAGGCTGTGCCCACCTTTATTTACCTATCTATTAGATGCTTAGATTGCCTACAAGGTCCCTCCTGATGTAATACCAATGACATGGAATCTCAGCTCTATCTAGACCCCTCCCAAGTCTCAGCTTCTAATCTGTGAACTGAGGTGACAATGCCTTCTTAGCATAGGTTAACACAAAGGAACAAGAGCAAAGGTGACATGGGTTCTGGGTGCCAGGTTGGTGCTGCTTCCACCAAGTCTGACCTGCTTGCTGGGGGTGGGGTCAGGCCGTCTCCAGCTGACCACTACTTGACCCTGTTGAATTCTCTCTGGACTTAATTCTGCTCAGCACCCTGAATATGCTCTACCAACTAGACTGGGCCTTCTCCTGACTCACGACATCAGAGAATGAGGTCATCAACCTGGGCGTCTTGTCACGTTTAGGATGACGTGAGAGTGCCAAGTGGCTGTGGAAGATCTGAAAGCCACTGGTAGGAGTGATACATTCGCCTGTCTGCTCCTGTGTCCTGCATCTTGGGGAGAATGAGTCTGGGAGGTGCTGAGTGGGTGGCAGTTGGGGGAACTAGCTGGATAGTAGGTGAGGTGAGGGCCTGGCTACTGGCTGGGGACCAAGACTCTGGGTCAGGCTTTTTTATGTCAGGATGTCTTGGGCCATGGAACAGAGGCAGTGTTGCCAAAACAAGGTTTAAAACATCTCAGAAAATGTGTGGGGCTATTTTCCATGGGCTTTAGGCCCAGTACTGGCTTTTGTGGGGGGAAGGTGAGGGTCTAGGGGAATAGGGAGGGAGAGGAAAAAGAAGAAGAGGCCCCCAAAGAGGTCTGGGGTCCATTGTAAGCCTGTCCTGTCTTCTGCCCCTCTTTATGAGGTCTCTACCATCTTCCCAGGGCTTGGGAGCACTGGTTTTGTCTCTTCCTGACCCCACCTGGCAACAGGGCCCTCCTCTACTTCTCAGATAAGCAGGAGAGAGGCTGGTTCTGGACCCACTGAAGAATTTGGGGAACCCAGCAAAATGTTAATATGCAGGCCCCGAATCCAAGGCAATATCACCAATAACACAGAGAAGGTGGTTCCCGAGCATGGAAACTAGGCAGGGCCTTCTATGCTTGGGACTCTCCACACAGATGTTCTAAACAGCACCTAGGGGCCAAAGAAGCTCACAGGACAGGGCTCCAGCTGCCCCTGTATTTACTGCTACTCTGTGCCCACTGTCCTGTGCATGGCCTCGGAAGCTGTGTGGCTGGCAGTGAGTCCCAAGGTTATGCTTATGCCCAGCTCTCAGCCTGGGGCATGTGTGTGGTCTCCTGGGTTCTCTTCTGCTTGGCTGTCCCTGGGGAATGAGCTAGGCTAGATCTGAGCCATGGTGAGTCCCCTGTGTGCCGTGGGGTTCTGCGTGGAACTTGTTTGGGGTGAGGTGTCTGGGGTTGGCCACGTGGCTTCCTGTGGGCATCCATCTGCAGCCTCCGGAGTCCTGTACCTGCGGCTCTGGGACTCAGCACACTCAGCATCTGCAGCCAGAGTCTCAGCTGTGGGGACCTGGTCCTTCCCTCTGTTCCCCACTCCTGTTTGCCCTTTATCTTATAAACAAGAGTGGCCTGAAGTCTAGGCTTCCCTAGTTAAGTGTGTGAACTGTGTCAGGGACATGGTGGGGAGTTTTCAGGCCCATTTCCACAGTGACTGATGCCCACCATGTACGCATAGTGTTTATTCTGTGTTCTTTCTTTCTTCCCCTTTCTTCTTGGCTGAGATATGCCATGGCCCCTGGAGTCAGGCTGCAACAGTGGCATAGGAAGAGGGTGCTTGGGTAAGGAATCTAGCTTTCAAGTTTCTCTTGAGAGGTTGTGTGGGAAACAGGGAAACCTTCCCAGTCAGACGGGAAACTGGTCATGGAGGTTCTAAATGGACACGAAGGAGGCAGCACTAGGCCCTCCTTGGCCTCAGAGTTGTGGCTTTCCAGGTGCCCCTACCTCCCCCCGTCAAATGACCTCCTATTGGCTGATGCAGTCTCACGGGCTGCTGCCGCTGCTGATCAGTCTCCCTGGTGAGGAAGTCCAACCTCATGTCTGTTATATCTAGAACTGAGTGACATTTATACCTGGGAGTGCTGTGTGCCCAGAGTCCAAAGGGCTCTGGTTGCACAATTGTCTCAACTTGGTGCTGCCTGGTGGGGTCTGTGGGTCCATGGATTTCTCTCTCCATTGTCCCAGCCAGGGAAGCCACTGGGTGGGCAGCACAAGTAAGCTGGCAGGGCAGTCGGGAGGCTGAGCAGTGTGGCACAGACACAGGGCAACGTGCCACAGACACAGGGCAATCCATGTTCCTCCTCATGTCAGCTGGAGGCACATGCACACCTTTTCCAATAAGCCTGTCCCGACAGTGTCCACATTGACGCCCTGGCCTGCACACTCTGTCCTGTGGGGGCCATGGGGTATGGAGCAGGTGGCTGTGGACTGGAGCACCAGGACAGGCTCACTATGCATTTCCTCCCAGAGCCACAGGGGCCTACATTCTCACTCTGAGTGAGAGTCAATCATGAGGGATAGGCAGGGTGATGGAGGTGTGAATTCACATCCATAGGATACTGGGTGCTTGAGCCACTCCCTCGAATGCAGCCATCATGCTTGTATTTATTCTGGGCAATGAACAAGCAGGCCAGGGTGACAATTGAGCCTGTGGGAGAGATGGCCTGTCCTGAGATGGCCACTGGAGGTCCTCACTGCCCTCAGGGCTGCAGAGGACACCTCCTTAGACTCCATGGGTTGCCACTGGCCGGGTGTCTTAGTTACTTTCCTCGTCAGGATAACAAACCCATGACCAAAGCTGTTAACAGGAGGAAAGATCTGCTTCAGCTCATGATTTGAGAGGACACAGTGCATCAAGGTAGGGAAGAAATGGTGGCAGGAACACGAGGCAGCAGGTCACACTGCATCTGCTGTCAGACGCAGGGAGCAGACAGGAAGTGCTCCCAGGCTACGAATTCCAAAGGCCCACCTCCAGTTTCCTCCAGGGAGGCTCCGCCTCCTAGAAGCTTCCCAGCCTTCCAAACAGAGCCCACAGCTGAGGGCCAAGTTCAAACACATGAACCTATAGGAAGCATTTCATGTTCAAACCACAGCTTTTTGAACTTCCAGCCAGGGAGGCATCTGCAGATCCCGTAGGGTGGGAGATGCCAGGTAGACGTCCACTGTCCCCAAGGGCCTCCTCGTCTCTGTCATTTGCTCCCCGAAGTGTACCTCACTGTAAGGTGCAAGGCTGCTAACGGCTGCAGGGAAGCCAGACAGGGCAGAGACATGTTCTGTGTCATGCAGAGCTGTTTATTGAAGGCCGCGTTGTCTCACTGATGAGACAAAATACTTGATAAAGACAAATTCAAGGAAGGAAGGGCTTATTTTGATTGACGGCTTGAAGGCACATGGTCTATCGCAGCAGAGAAGTCTCTGTGGCAGGAAGCGCGTTCGTCAGATGGCATCAGCAGTCAGGAAGCAGAGGGAGGTGGATGCTGCTGCTCAGCTCACTTTCTCCTTTTTGTTTTGTTTTGTTTTTTTGGGACAGGGTTTCTCTGTGCAGCCTTGGCTGTCTTAAACTCGCATTGTAGACCAGGCCGGCCTCGAATTCACAGAGATCTGCCTGTCTCTGCCTCCCCGAGTGTTGGGATTACAGGTGTGCGCCACCATGCTCAGCCATGTTCACCTTTTAATTCAGTCCAGGACTCCAGCCTGTGGGGTAATGCTGGCCATCCCTAGTGTTTGTCTTCAGCTAACCTGGGAACACCGCTTAGACACACCTGGAAATGGATTTCCAGGGTGATTCTAAATCCAGCTAGGTTGATGATGAAGATCAGCCATTACATTTAGTACTTCCATATTCCTGGCAGCGGAACTGGGAGGCTGAAGACGTGGCCTCACTGGGGAGGGCCCCTGAGTCTGTCCTTGAGGTTGTCCAGAAGGAAGTCTGGAGATCTCTCCCTCTCTCCCTGCTGGGATCTCCCTGGAGGAGCTTTGGCAGGTTCATTTGTCCCCACTGAGACCTTTAGCCTGCTGAATCAGTCCTTCCGAGCTGAGAGGACACACAGCCAGAAGGATGCTCTACCCTGACACTTGGCAGCCATGAGCTCTAGGCTACTGTCTTGGCACTCACAGGCCCGGAGGCAGGAGGAAGATCCAAGGTGTCAGGGTCCTGGGTGGAGCTGTATTACTTTGGCCTGGACCCTTGTACTGGCCTCAGGAAGATAGACCCTCCATTGGCTCCATATTTCCACCTTTGCCCACAGGTTCACCTTGGGTGAGTTCTTCTCTGATGATACCTCACCAATACCCTTCATTTTCATGCCACTGGGTCCCCACCTTCCCCCTGAAAAACATGTATGGGTTGAGATGGCGCTCACCCTGATTATAGAGATAAAAAGCGTGGACTCCCAGGCAGAAGTCAGGAACCCACTTTGTATCTCAGGCTAGCTTCCAATTCATGCTCCTCCTACCTTGCTTAGCCTTTGAATGGGATGCAAGCCCAATCTTAGCTAGTTTTAACTGGAGGAAAAAGGGGTGCAGGGTTAAAGGAGACACTGATTCAGGAAAGCCAGGCCACCACTGATGGGGAGGAGAAGCATTTATTGAGCTTGGAAGGAGTGCTACCAGGAGGACAGCTGTTTAGGTGTATTTTCCTTATGATTTAAACAAGACATGGATGAAGGTTAGTGCCACATCCTGCGGCAGACCAGCGTGTTCTAGGAGGCCTCCTGGCCTTATCTTGTGCCTGATGGGCTTGTCCTTTGTGGCCAAGCCCAACTGCACTGATGCCCCGGAGAGAAACTCTCCTCTTTGAGGACAGCATGTTCTCGTGAGTCAGGGCCTGAGGGGCCCCTTTGTCCCCACAAGCACACCCATCTTCCACTTCAGGAGCAGGGGCAGGCATCCAGAATGACAGGAAGGAAAGTCGAGTGATAGGTTAGACAAAGGGGGTCTTGCCCCATTCACTTAGGGCCTGCAGTGGGCAGAAGGTGAAGGGCTGCCTGGAAACCGCCACATGTCTGGAAGGAGCCTTCTCCCAGGTGAATTTTCCTCTTTCTGGGCAGCTCCTGCAGAGGCTATGGCTCCGTAAATAGCCAACACTGGTGGGAGGTGGCTCGGCAGAGGGTCTACCCCATCCCGTCTTTTCCCTTGGTCTTCCAAGGACTCCAGCCTTACCAGGCAGTTTGCCTACTCTGCTACCCACAAAACCAGCCTGTGTGTGAGTTGGAGCTGAGGTGACTTGAGAGAACATCCATGGTCAGAGTACTTGACCCACACTATCAAGAGCAGGGCTGAGCAGGGGGGTTCTCTGAACGCCTGGATGTCTGCGCTGAGCAACATGGTCTGGAGATGACTGACTGGAGTGAAGGCAGGGCACAGACCTTGGTGGATGACACACAAAGACCTGGCTCCCAGCCTCGGGCGAATGAGTCCTCTTCCCTTCGTGCTCCACTTTCCCTGCATGTAGAGGGGATCTCATGCCTTTCTTGTGTTAGATGTTCAAGTGGTGGTGGCTACTGTCCTGTCCACCCTGGTCCCGTTTACGACATTCCAAACCTCAGCCCACAGGCAGAGCATGGTGCCAGGCAGAGGACTTATGCTCATGGCCTTCTTGAAGGGGGAGGTATGAATAAGGACAGCTCCCCACATCTCACTGCTACCCATGCTCCCTTCTCGGGTGTCACCCTGAGATAGGCTGTCCTTGCCAGCCTGGCCACCAAGGGGGCTAGCTGTGGCCTGGATGTCTCTGACACGGCTGGGGGAACGTGGCTCGGGCAGCTTTCTTGGCTGGGCCCTGAAGAACCACCGCGCCCTGGCGTGGTCTGGGTGTCCTGGAGCCCAGAATCTGGGGCAGGAGCAGCTGATGAAATAGCTCAAGCTTCAGGCTGGCCCCTCCTTTTGGAGGCAGACACATGTTCTCGCTCTGTGTCTCTCTAGTCCCTCCGCCCTCTGGCACTGTTTGACTCACTCCGCCCTGGTAAATGTGCTCTGGAGCTCACTTAAAAATGAGGAAAAATTCTAGCTCTCTGTGAAGATTTATTTAGGAAATACATAAACCAGGCAGACCAAATTAGCTGTGTGTAGGTTTTATGACGGTTGCTACGTGCATTTAAAAAATGCTTTGAATGCAGTTCTGCAGGCTCCTTTCCAGGGAGGTGAAACATGGTCCTTGGAGACAGAACTTAAGGGAAATTGAAGGTGGGGCCCCGGGATAAGGTCTGGGGAGCTTGGGGCTCTTCCCTGAGCTTTGCTGAAAGAAGTTGGGGGAGCAGATGGGGCCCAGATCCTCCTATAAGGATCAGCATACCAGGGTTAGTGACCACTTTTCTGCCACTCAAGGCCTCCCCTAGGTGGACCCAGAGAATGCTGCTGCCTGCTTTCAACTCTTCCTGCAGAAAGCTCAGCCACACAGTACTCCAGCATGGAGGGACCATGTCCGTCAGAGAGTGGTCCCCCACTTCGCCCGGAGTGGGCTTCAGTAGGGCGGAGGGATGAGCATGCATTCATGCAGCTGCTTTGTCACTTGTCCTGTTCACCCCGCCTCCATGCAGGAACAAGGGGGTACTACACACTGTGAGGGACTGTGGCAAGGGGTGTCTGACCCTGGTGCCCGGCGTCCCCTAGCCAAGTTCTCATTCTGCAGAGTGGCTTTGCTCAGCCATACACCCATTGCTGCAGGTGGCGCTCCTGCAAGGCCAGGAGGCCTCAGGTTGTTCTGCCAAAGGACTTGGATGCTTTTCTGAACAGGCACAAATCCTGTGGCCTAGGAAAGCCATATGTCATATGAGCCTGAACAGTCTTAGGACCAACACATTGGAGCTTCACTCCAAGCGGGCTCTCCATTGCCCATCATCCCTGTTGTGTTGTTAACTCTACTGCTTTGGAGTTCAGCTACCTCTTTTTCACCAGCCATGGTAGGACTTAGCCTTAGTTTTGGGCAGGAGGTGGCAGCAGGTAAATCTTAGCAAAAGGACTCTCCAGGGTCCTGGGCGCTGGCAATCTACTTCTGCTTTATGATGGGCATCACATCACCCCGAGGGCTCTGGGGAACAAACCCCCTCCTTAGGAGGGCCCAAGAGCTCCTGACCAGATCTGGCTCTGGATCCTGGACTGTTCCTGGATCTAGCTAATGTGACCTCTAAGTGTTGGGTTTGGTCCTGGGAGCCTCTACCTGCAAGCTCTCTGATGTCCACACCTTAAAGAGACTCACTGAGGACCAAATGAGACATTTCGGGATTCTAAAGGTGCATGTTTTCCTCTCATGGGGGAAATACTGGGGCCCAGAGAGAGGATGGAGGGAGCAAAGGTCACTTGGCCTGCAGCCCTCAGGCTGGACATCATTGGCAGAGAGGCACGAAGAGGTTGGGGAGGGACGAAGACCATGCCCCTGTGACCTCTGCCAGCAAGCAGGGAGAACTGCCGTTCCTATTTGCTTGTTGCCCTGGGGGCTTTTCCTTGTGTGAGGTTGAGTGGGACGTTAGAGCCTGGGTGCTGGAGAGGTGTAGGGAAATCTTACATTCCCCAGGGATGTACGGACTGTGCTGGCCCAGCTTGGTCTGGTCCAGGCAGAACTTCACTTTGGTTGACTCCTAGCAGGTCGGCCAGAGTTCTCCCGGGCTTCATCTCCAGTTGGTTTGAGGGTTAATACTGACTGTTAACCTGACTAGACCTAGAATCGCCTAGAGTGTGTCTTTGAGGGATCATCTGTTGAGATGGGAAGCCCCATCCTCACTGTGGAGTGCACCATTCAGTGCTGGAGTCCTGGACTCCAAAAAATGGAGATGGTGAGCTGGGCACCAGTATTCATGTCCTTCTGCTCTTCACTGTGAGAAACAAAGACTCCCTTTCTACCATAGGAACCCTGGAGCTTCCGCTCAGGGCAGGGGAAGCGAGGCAGCTTGTTTATGACTGTAACGCTTGGTGTCACTCCAGGATGGGAAGGCACTGACAGTTTTGTGACCCTGGATGCAGGTCCTTCCTCCTCATCCTCACTAGCTGACTAATCAGGAGAGTACAATCTTACATGTCACCTGCTTTTATCTTTTCCTATGTTGCTCATGTTTGCCTGTTTCTTAACAAAGATCATACGCAGGTGCTGGAGAGGTGGTTCAGCAATTCAATTCCCAGAACCTACATGGCAGCTCACAAGTACATGTAACTTCAGCTCCAAGGGATCCAACACCTTCTTCTGGCCTTTTGGACCCCAACCATGCAAGTAGGGCCCAGACATACATGCAGGAAAATCCAATACACATAAACTAGAAACACTAACCTAAACAAAACAGAAGCCAAAGACCATACATGGGTTCCTCTACATTTTTTTCTCTTCTTTCTGTTCCTCTTCCTCCTCCTCCTCTTTCTCCTTTAGTCTCCATTCCTCCTCCTCCTTCTCCTTCTTTTTTTTTTTTTTTGAGACAGGATTTCTCTGTGTAGCCTTCTTTGGCTGTCCTGGACTCCCTTTGCAAACCAGGCTATCCTCGAACTCACAGAGATCTGCCTGCCTCTACCTCTCCGAGTGCTGGGATTACAGGTGTGCACCACCCAGCCCAGCTTACATCTATGTCTTACATTCTCTTTATTTTAAAGCTTGTCAGGTGTGTGACATTGTCATGTCTGCAGGTCTTTGAGCAAGCTTGGCATTAATAATTTCACATCTGAACTTTCAGTTTGTGTGTGTGTGGGGTAGACAGCATAATTTGTCTTGGGTTGTGGTTAGTCTATTTGTAGCTGGATTTCAAAAGAGCTTTTGAAAATCACCACTATTTATTTATTTATTGATTGATTGATTTATTTGTGTGTGTGTGTGTGTGTGTGTGTGTGTGTGTGTGAGAGAGAGAGAGAGAGAGAGAGAGAGAGAGAGAGAGAGAGAAAGAGGGAGTGAGAGAGAGGGGTGCAGTTGCCTATGGATGTCAGAAGAGGAAGGATGTCAAATTCTTGGAATTGAACTTGTAGACAGTTGTGAGCCGCCCATTGTAGATTCTAGGGACCAAATGGGTCCTCAGGAAGAACAACAGGTGGTATTAAACACCACGCCATCTTTCCAGCCCCTATTTTTTAATTTCTTACACTATGATGTGATATAATTGGCTGTTTCAGGATAATACTGTCAGGTTTTCCCCATCGTGATGAACTGTGTACCCTCCAATCGTGAGCCAACAGCGCCTTCCTTCCCTAAGGTATTTTTGTTAGGTGCTTTTGTTAGGTATTGTGCTGCTGTGTTTTTGCCACCTGTCACTACCACCCTAACTTGACACAAGCTAGAGTCATCTGGGAAGAGGAAACTTCAATGGAAAAATCTGCCCCCACTAGTTTGCCTCTAGGCAAAACCTATGAGACATTTTCTTGATTAATAATTCTGGGTAAATATGTAGGAGAGCCCAGCACTGTGGTGGTGCCAGCCCTGGGCAAGAGCTCCTGGGTGGTATAAGAAAGCCAACTGAGCATGCCATAGGCAGCAAGCCAGAAAGCAGCGCCCCTCCATGTTTTCTGTTTCAGCTCTGGCTTTTCTCCCTGAGTTGGTTTTGATTACTACAGCAGAAAGCAAAGTAGGACAGGTATTTCATCCCAGCACCTGGAACAGTGACTAATCCAAGTGGGACCCAGGGGTGATGAACATGAGGTGGATGACACTACAGCTGGGATGTGGGGAGCATTCATGCCGGGGTACGAGCCAGCTTTGTAGGTTTTGCACTCTGAGCGGGATGTGAGATGTAGGATGGCCAAGATACATCATCCAGGGTCAGCTGTTGGGACTGAATGTGCTACCTGTTGCTGTCAAGCAGTCTTCTCCCAGGGAAAGCCACTCATGCCATGGGCTGTGCACAAATGTGTCTGCAGAATGATATTCCAGACAGCCCACACTTAGAACCCAGCTGTGTACTCACAGGAAGGCAGATGTGTTCATAGATACCAACAGCATTAAGAGGAGATCTTTACATATGGACAGACACACGTGAGTCCAACTAATGTGCAGAACCACAGAGGAACCCAGAAGGGACACTGCTTGTCTCATGATCTTCAGATTGACCACTGTAAGTCCTGGGTTCTCAAGCCAGAGAAAGCCGATGGGGCACAACCACAGGGGCTGATCTCTGATGAGGAGATAGTCCCTCTAATCTGTCCCCCACTTCAGCCATCCTAGCAAGAATGAGGATGGTCTAAAGAGACACATCTCCCTCTTTGCCTATCAGACTATGGAAATAATGGTCAAGAAGAAATTGACACTTGCTGGGCACGGTGGTGCATGCCCAGCACTCAGGGAGGTAGAGGCAGGTGGATCTCTGTGAGTTTAAGGCCGGCCTGGTCTACAAAGTGAGCCTAGACAGCCAGGACTACACAGAGAAACCCTGTCTTGAAAAACCAAAAAAAAAAAAGAAGAAGAAGAAGAAGGTAGAAGTCAGAGGACTAAGTCTCCTGGAAAGAGATTTGTGTCTGGTCAGACCACCTTGCCGGAGGGACTGGAGCTGAGACAATGGTGTGCCAGTGATGAGTAGGACCACACTTTGGGAATGTCTAGCTATGTATAACTCTGGTCCTCTATTTAAACCTAAACCACACGCCAGGGCCCTAAAGACGGATTTGGTGTATATCACTTAATTACATTTCCCGCCTTTCCCAATGTGGCTACATTGAATAAATCTCCCCTTTCTCCTTTTCACCATTTTAATTGGTTTATTAAAGATAGGTGGGTGAGTCCGGCTTATCAGGGCTGCCAGAATAATGCAAGAACAGAATCCTTACAGAGGACAGGAGTGCCTGCCCATCAAGCCACCGCAGGGAGCCAGCACTGACAACCTCCCCAAACCTCCTTGTATAAATGGAGACCACTGCATGGACCAGGGCAGAGGTGCACATGACGCTGTGCTTCCACTCTTAACCGCCCACTCCCAATTTCCCCACTGCGGGTGGGTGTGGATGCTTAGGGTGCCTTTAGAGACCCACAGAGGAGATGGTCGGTAAGGCCCTGAGCCTGTCCCGGAGTCCCGTACCACACCTCCGGGTGCACTGGTTTTGTCATGACCCAAAGTAGACTTAAGCCACCCAGACTTTGGGTTTGTATGGGACAGAAGGGGCCAGCAAACTGTATGAGGACCATATCTGGTCAGTTTCTATGTAATGTGTGAAATAAACTTAGAATCCCTTTCATATTCTCTTTATCTCACCTGTTTTCTTTTTCCCCTTTCCCCTTTCCTTTCTCCTCTCCCCTCTCTGTTATGAGGGTCAAACCCAGGGTCTTGCACCTTCTAGACAAGCACACCAATAAGCAACATCATTAGCCCTCCTTTTACTCTTTGAGTAAAGTTGCCCAGGCTGGCCTTGAACTCACTCTGTAGCCCTGACAGGTCTTGAACTTGAGATCATCCTGCTTCAGTCTCTCCAGTAGCTGGGTCACAGGCTGTGCCACCAGACACAGCTGGTTTTCACGGTTTCCAAGGAATGTATTTCCGGGAGCTCTGGGCATGCGGTTCCCCATGCTTCTCTGGCTCGGTAGGAAGAAACCGGCGGCAGTGGTATGACTAATTTAAACTAAATTCCCACCCAGCAGGCTCTGAGGGAGTGAAGGCAAGTGTGCATAGTTTGGGGCTATGGAAGGAGGATGGAAGACACCCAGGGCCCAGCCATAGGGACATTATAACGGTGATTCAAATGCTCCCTGGGGGTCCCACCCAAGGACAGAGGAAGCTGGGATATTTACCCTCTATAAGTTTCCTTGATGGACCAAAGATGCTTCTGAAGTATTGGCTGCTTGTCTCTTCTGGCCTTCCCTGTGGCAGGGGCTGAGTCAAGTCCAGGAAAAAAGTCCATCCTAGGCTTTGGGGGCAGCGAGCAATAAGGGAAGAGACAGCTATGAGCTGGGCTACTTCTGGGCTGTTAGGAGCGAGCCAGGGGTGCAGAGGCGAGAGGCAGACACTGATTCCAGCTCTGCTCAGCTGCAGATCCATGGTGCTCAGCCCTCACACTCTGTTGCCTTGCTGAAGTACTGCTGGTCCTGGGGTGGGGCGGCCACAGGAGTGTTGGGTCTCAGTGATAGAGATCTCCCATGGCGGCCAAGGCTTTGCTCCTCAAAGCTGGGAGACTTATCATCACTTCAAGAATAAACTCCCTGGCCTTGGACTTCATTATATCCTGCCCAGACCCAGGGCCAGAGCCTAATGCATCCCAGATGATCAGAGGAGGCCTTCAGACGTGGATTTTCCATGTAAGGCCGGGCAGTCACAGCATCGTGCCAGGCCTGGCTGGCTGGTGCTGTGGGTGTGTGCATCACGTCTCCATGGGGCTTCTTGGTTTTGAAACTCACTTCTTGGTCCACAGCGGTGGGAGCCATAGAGTTTATCCAGGGATAATGACCATAGCTCATGAAATCATAAGATTTCTGAGGCTGGGCGAGACCTCAGACAGCTCTCACTCTTACTGGACAGACAGGGAGAGCACCACAGTGAGGGAATGGCCCACCCGACACCGAATCTTCCAGCCCCTTTCAGGCGGAACTGACACCACCAAAGTCAGATGCCACGCCTGGCCTTTCCCATGAGGCAGGGTGGATAGGGGAGGGCTGGTGGCATCTGCAAGCTTGGGTGGCCTGGGACAAGTGTGGAGGGAGGTGCTGAGTCTGAGTGTCAGTGTAAAGATCACCTCGGAGGGCTCTTCTCTGGAGTAAGACCAGGTTGCTGGGGCCAAGTTGCCTCCAGCATCTTGTGGGAGACTCCATCATGGTCACCCACCTGCCAGCTCATCAGAAGAGCAGATTGTCTACAGAAGCAGGTGTGCTCACTGTAGACAGTCTATACAGTTGGAACAGGGTTACAAAGGATGAAATGTGGCCCCAAATCATGGCCTATTGGTGTCCCCAAGCTCTTGGAGTTCAGCTGCCATATCTAAAGTGGGGAGAGTTCTACCCCATTCCTAGCTCTCCTTTCCAATTGCTTGCAGTAGAAGTGAGCGCTGCTTTGGGGTCACAAGCAGTAGTGGGCCAGGTCCCCTCTCCTGCTCTGCAGAGGGAGTGTTGGAAGCTGAACCTGATGTCTCTTTTGAACTTGGCCATCTCCCTGCCCTCTCTCTGCTTTGTGTTCAAACATGCCAATCAGGGCTCTGCCTCATATTCCAGGAGTCTCCAATGGTGGAGCATCTCCAAGGCTCAGAGCCCGAGACAGTGGCTCCATTCTGCTATGCTGCTACTTCCTCCACTGGCTGGATAAAGTTGTCACTAGTCAGCCACCTGGGGTCCTCTTCCTCCACCCCAGTAGACACTGTGGGTAGGCAAGGAGAAGCTCTTCAAGTGTTAGTCTTTGGGAGTCTTTGCATCTCTGTGTTTGACAGCTGTGAAGGTGGCAGTAGGCAGGTGGGAGCAGTGGCAGGTGGTGCCCTCTAGTGTTAGGGCAGCTCTCACGCAGGCCTTGGGCATCCAAACTCTTAGCTTCATTTTCCAAAAAGAGTGCCAGAACCCAAACTGGGCCAGCAAACAGCTCTTATACAGGTCTAGGAAATAGGTTCCCTAGCCCCAACAGCAGGCAGTGCGGTAGTTCTTGGTCTGGGTGTCTGGGGTACTCTGGCTCTGAAGACTTGACTGGTCTCTGGAGGATCTTTGGAACACTGGGCAATTTTCTAGTGACCAGGGTATGACATTTCTTTTCTCTGGCTCTTCACCTTTCTCTCCCTCTCTTACAATACACGTCTCAACTTGTGCTTTTTTCTTCTTCCTGCCCTGATCTCGCTCAAGCAGTTCAGCTATTTCTTTGGCTCTCAGGTAGCTGGCTGCCTTGCTGCTTTCGAGGGTAGGCCGATTGACTGCTTAGCTCCATCACTACTGCTGATCTGCTCCCTGCTGCTTTCTTCATGTTAGCAGCTCAGCCCAAACTACTGCGGGTGGTCAAGAAAAGACCACTGGAGGGAAGCCTTTTATAGCACCTGTTGCTACAACACATGGAGCACTAGTGTTAGAGTGTCTTCCACCTGTTGGAAAAGAATAATCTTAGTGTCCTACAAAGAAATACACACAAAGGGAGAGTAATCTGCCTTGGCTGAGGTTGCACCTCCAGGAACAGGGGCTGCAGCTGTGAATTTTCTCATGATACCTGGTAATTTTTGTTCAAGTCAGCCAGGGAAGCACAGGTGTCAAAGAGTTGCCAACTGTGGAGTCCAGTGGCCATATCCCCAACACTGCTGTTTATTTCAGGAGAAGAGAGTGCTCACAGGAATATAAAGAACACAACACTAAAAAGAGCAGTGATTCGAGTAGTGTTATTAAATAGTGTTTACCATCCTTCCAGTGCTCCAGGGAGATGTGGGTCTGTCTCATCTGACTCAGAATCAAAGCCAGATCGGAAACAGGCATGCGGGTCCTAACAGGCTCTTTTCCCCCTTGGGGACCTCTCCCTTTGTGAGTGGGGTGGGAAGCAGGAGTAGTCTTAGATGTAGCTATTTTTCCACTAGTTTTCACTCTGTTGTAATAGATACCACAGACAACTTAGCAAGGAAAGGGTTTGTTTGCCTCACACTTTCACATCATCACAGGTGCTCATGGAGGTAGGAACGAAGCAGAGGCTATGGAGGATGCTGCTTAGTTTGCTTGCTCTGAGATGCTTGTTCAGTTTGCTTTTTATATAGCCAAGATTATTCACCCAGGGGTAGGACCACCCACAGTGGGCTGGGCCCTCCCAAATCAATCATTAATCAAGAAAATGCCTCCAGACTTGCCTCCAGGACAACCTAGTGGAGGCATTCTCTCAGTTGCGGTTCCCTCTTCTCTATGACCCTAGCCTCACACAGCACCCAGGAAGAGGCCCTTCACAGGTCCTTTTCCTTCCACCTATTACTTTGAACCTGGCTCTCTCTGTCTTCAGGCTCCACCCACAGGGCTTCTCCAAGTCCTTTCTGAAGAGAGTATACAAGGCACTCATGCCTCACAGAAACACTTTGATCTGGAAATGATCCACAACATTTCTGTCTCCTGTCCTTTGGTCAGATCCAGGGGTCTGAAAATTCTCCCTGTTAGTCAGCTGTGTCCTCCAGTGGCCACACCACAGCCTGACTACCACCACCACAAGCTTGGCTCCTGGAACCTCAGGCTGGCCTCACTTCTCTGGGAGATGTGAGCTGCTTGTCTCGTTTGCCGCGTGCTGTCTTCATGGTCAGGTGATCTGTATTCTGAGACTCCCATGTCTTTTCTCTCATCCCAGTGCAGGATGAGAGGGTGTGGGAAACTTTGGAGACTGACCTGTCTTCTTGCCTTGATGATACAAGTGAGTGACTGTTCCACCTCCCTCTTTGGGTGTTGTACAGGTATTGGAGGACCAAGCCAAGCAACCGCCATCTTTGAGTGTTCAGCTGTGACCTCTTGAAAGAGATCATCCTGACTGGGCTTGTTGGCTTTCTTTATACTCCCCCTCAGAGGGTCCAGAGGGTCGCAGGATCCTCACCTGAGCAGCCAGCTGCTCCACACCATCCGTTGTATGCAATCCTGCCCTAATTGTGCATGGCCTTTGGGAGGAGCTAGAACATATAGGCTAAAGAGGCTAGAAGAAGGAGTCTCCATCTATATGGCTGTGGGAAAGCCCTCATCCCTTCTGGGTAAAGGCTTTTCAATACAGCTTTCTGTGAGAAGAGCGCCCATATTCAGGAAGTAACCCTTCACCTGTGTTATGGGACTCAGCTCAATAAACTCACTCGTTTATCAGAGTAAACTTTGGTGGGCTCTATGTCAGTTGGTTGTTGCAACCTTAAGTAGTTGGATAGATGTTACATCTCTTCAGGAAGGAATTACAGCCAACAGTAGGTGTCTGCAGGGTGTGCCTTGGGGCTATAGTTTGATATCAGGTATCTCCCTTGATTGCTCTTTAGTTTGTTTATGTAGGCAGACTTTCTCAGTGAAATTGGAGTTCATCCATTCAGCTCCTGGCTAGCCCACTCTCCTTGTCTCTGCTCCCTGAGCCTGAGAGGACAGGTGGGCTGCCAAGCCTGATGGCTTTTCAGAGGTTCTGGAGCTCTGACGTGATCGGGCACGTGCAGAGTGGTATGTTTCTGAGACTCTGAATCCAGGTCCTCAAGTTTGCGCAGAAAGGGCTTTGCCCATCCTGGCTTTGTCTTACCACTTTCTCTTCCTCTGTGGCTGTCCTTTGCTTCCTGCCAAGAAGTGCAGTCTTCCCACAATCCCACCACCACGATGCTCTGCCCAAGTCTGTGGAGCCAAGCAAGCAGGGACCAAACTCTTTGAAAAAAGGAGCCAAAATAAATATTTCCCCTCTTAATTTTTTTTTTTTTTGTTATATATTTTGGTCACAGTGACACACACACACTCCGGAACACCTCCTCTGTGACAATAAAGTCAATTCCTCCACTAACTTGGTCCTCTGGGCTCTCCCACTTGGGTAAAATGAGCACAGAAAGCCTGTGGAAGGTTCCAGTTGAGAGTCAACTTGTATAAACTTCTGTGAATTCTGAGTTGTGAAAAAGGGCCAAGGCTATGGGTGTCACAGAAGGTCTGGCTCGAATCCGAACCACTTCCTGCTGTCCTTCCTGTGAGGGTTGGTTGATAAGGGAGAAAGCCCGGCTCAGTGAGAGCAGGCCCCCTGCTGAAGCCCAAGCAGCCAGTGAGCTAGCTTCTTCTGGAGAATTTCCCATAGCTTTAACTTGAAGTTGGCTGACACCCTGCCAGGCATTTGCTATTGGAGCAGAGTCAACCACAGCTGCCCAGCACCCCCAGGGTGCATGGGCTCTGAGTCAGGATAAAGGCACTTTCCAGGGGTCTGTACAGTCTCTTCTGATAAGCAGGGCACCTGGGATCTGGAGCAGAATTCCTGTGTTGACGTGGTGTTCCAGAGGCACTCGCACAGCAGAGCCGCGCTGCCCACTCCTGCTTGCTGCTCACCATACTTGGGAAGAAAGTCGTCAGAGGGACCAGATCAGCAAAGGCTGGATTCTATTCCTGCCTCTTTATTTGTGGCCCAGGCCTTCGGGGATCCACTCTCACTCCCTCCTGGGCAAATGTGGGCTACAAGCACAAGCGGTGAGGGAAAACAAAACAAAACAAAACAAAATGAAAAAAAACAAACAAAACAAAAAAAACAAGCAAAACCCAAGAGAAAGGGGAGAGTTGTGCAATGCCCAGGGACCCAGAACTCAGCACACACATGCCCATTGTAAAGAATGTTCACCGTGGGGTTCTGGGCCGTATGGCCAGGTCACAGACCAGACCCTACCTAGGATCAAGAAGGCCTTTCTGGAGGAAGAGACGCAGGCAGGCACGCACGCACACGTGCGTGCATGTCCTTACAGCAGTGGGTGTTAGAAGCGAACTCTCACCCTGCTTTAGCAATATGCCGTTGCTTACAACCCTAGCTTGTATAATCAGTTTCAAATGCTGGATATTTGATCTCACTTTGAGGTTTTGGCTAAAGTCTTTTTTTTTTTTTTTTTTTTTTTTTTTTTCTTTTCGAGACAGGGTTTTCTCTGTGTAGCCTTGGCTGTCGTGGACTCGCTTTGTAGACCAGGCTGCCCTCGGACTCACAACAATCCGCCTGCCTCTGCCTCCCTGAGTGCTGGGATTACAGGCGTGTGCCCCCATGCCCGACAACTTGGCTAAAGTCTTAAGGAGCCATTTAATCATCCCCTTGGCCCTCAGGCTCTGGGTGATGAAGAGCGAGGTCATGCAGGCCCCTAGGTCATGGCAGCATTGTGCAGGGCACTTTGGTTGTCAGTGTGGAACTCTGTGAGATCTCATGAACCAAAGGGAACAGGTGTGTGACAGTAATGACAAACAACAGACTGGAGTACTGACCAAACCCAGAGGGCCCAAGGAAGTAGCAAGCAGCAGAAAATCTCATGCTTAATAGCAGTGGGGGGGGGGTTTATTTCTCTTTGTATGTGTTGTATGTATATGTGCACACGACGTGTGTACAGATGTGCTTATTTTTGCATGGTGTGTGTGTGTGTGTGTGCATGCATGTGTAGGTCATCAGTCAATCTTTATCACTCTCCACCTTATCTGTCAAATTTTATTTTATTTTTATTTATGTGTATATTTGTGTGGTTATGCGTGCACACGAATGCTGATGCCTGTAGACGCCAGAAGAGGGCACCAGAGTCCCAGATCTGGAGTTGAAGCAGTTCCGAGCCACCCGATGTGACTTCTGGGAACTGAACTTCAAAGAAAGCATGTGCCCTTAACTGCTGGCGCATCTCTCCAGCCTACCACCTTATTTTTTTTAAGGCAGGCTCTCTCTCAATGGATGTGGGGTTTGCTATTCTGGCTGGGCTGGCTGGCCATCAAATCCAGGGATCTGCCTGTTTCTGCCTCCCCAGCGCCCAGTGACTGTGCCTTTCCCTTGGTGCGGGTGCTGGAGACCTGGCCTCAGTTCCTGATTCTTGTGTGGCAAGCACCTCAATGTCTGAGCAGTCTCTCTGGCTCCTCCTTCGATATTTGTATGTGATGTGGGTACATTTACAGTCAGAAACTGAATGGAATAGAAGGGAGACAGCTATTCAAATCAGGTATGTAGAGACATACCCCACTCTCCTCCATCACTCTGCCTATCCTGCCCCTGGGTCCTGAGGGACAACTTGGCTTGTGAATTCTGGGACTTCTTCGGGGGCATTAGACAAGGCTTGTTAAAAGGCATTTAGGAGTTTTCTCTAATAGAAATTAAACATCCTGTCTGTCCACTTTCGCTACTGTTAGGTCTCAGAGAACCATGGGACAAAGGGCTAACTGAGACGGCTATTCACATACCAAAGCAGCTCTAGCTCCTCTCCGCACTTCTCACCCCACCCCTAAACCTCTCCAGCTCCCGAGCTTCCTTTCCTTCCCCTGAACTTTTCTTTCCTCGATAATTCAATCATTTTGTCCCACCCTCTTCTTTCTTCCTCTCTTGTCCCTCTATCCCCCATGGCCGGGTCTATTCTTCTGGCCGTGTTCCGTATGGACTCTTCCAGATGCCTCTGGCTGTGCTCTCCCTCACAACCACAAGAAGCCTTCTCCTCAGCCATACGTTGGAGCAATCATTCGCCTACCAAGGGCTGACAGGGCAGGGTGAGAATTTGGTGCCAGAGATTCCCGAGTTGGATGAAGGAAGGTTGTCTCTGTACCTGCACCCTCCTGCCTCTGCTTTCCCCAAGTGTGCAGGAAAGAACCCCAGGGCTCCTCGGAAGGGAGGCATGCCTGCTTCTCATCTCACTGGGCTGGGGCAGTATTGAGGTTAAGGCTGTCCCACAGCCCGAGTTCTAATAGTCCTATCCAGTGTCTCCCCCCAGAGGGTCCTGTAGGCACTACCCAGGAAGACTTTGGGAACTCAAGCTTGTGCCAAGGCCTCAGGCTGAGAAAGGTTTTTAAGTTGCTATGGGTGCTGGAGAGGTGATTTAGTACATAAAGGCTCTCACTGGCAAGCCTGACAACGTGAGTTCGATACCCAGGACCCACATGATGGAAGGAGAACAGATTACAGCTAGTTGCTATCTGGTTTCCACATGTGTGCTGAGACACACGCCCTTTTCCTCCAACTAAATAAAGTAAACAAAAAAATGTAAAAAATTCAATCCCTTTTTCTTTATTGGTTTTTATCGTGGCTGTGAGGGAGAGCACAGCCAGAGGCTTCTGGAAGAGTCTACACGGAACACAGCCAGCAGAATAGACCTGGTGGGTGGAGGAACAAGAGAGGAACAAAAGAGAGGGCAGGGCAAAAGGGTTGAATTTGTTTATTTAAAAATGGACAAGTAAAAGCCACCACGGAGCTAGCACACACCAATGGCCCTTAGCACAGGGTAGACCTTCATCCTCCTTACACAGGACACCAGCTGGGCCTTTTCTTCCTTCCGGTATGACATGCTCACTAGGAGAAGCCGTGGTCCTCTGTACCCAGAATCCAGAGGGACTGTGGAGGGCTGAGCCTTGGGTTGGGGCAGACAAAGGGTCTGGTGAATGCCGTCCCTCTGGGCAAGCTGTGTGTCCCACCATGAACACGTGGTGGGTAGGCTGCTCTGAGTGGCTTTGAGTAGGTCAGCTGCAGCCAGGGGTTATTCACGGGCTGCCTTACCCATATAGCCAGCTGTCAGCTCTTCCATGGGGGCCTGTCTGTGGCGAGCCCCTAGCGAGGGTGGACTAAGTGCTCTGGGCGGATATGGTTGCACGTCTCTGGGACCCAGTCTGCCTCTTTCTTGCCTCTCAGGCCCTGACTTGGCCGCTCAGGAGCTTCCTTGGCCCCTGTTGTGGCTGGGTCCTGGGCCCCATTATGGAGGCCATCCTTGAATGATGGGGTGGTCCTCAGGCAGCCTGAGGCGGGATATGAGGACGTGGCATGTGTACTCTCACTGGCCAGCCTCGCCTGTGGGAGGCCCAGCTGGCTGACTCATCACTACAGAGCTCATAGCAGAAGGGCGCAGCTGTCTGCAGCGCTTTGGGGAGGTGCTGTGTGACTGCAGTGGGAGGGTGGAAAAAAGGCCACAGGTCACAGCAGCCCCCAGTCTGGCAACCTCTGTGCAGCTGCACTGTCTTTGCGAGGGTGACCGCTGCCCTCCCCAGCCCTGGGCTGAGGGGCTTCCCAGGACAGGAGCTTCTTAATACAAATAGAAGTGTTGGGCAAAATCATAACAGCTGTCCTCCGGGGAAGGGCAGTCACTACCTTGACGGCCTCAACAGTGGGGAAACAGGCTCACAGGAGCACTGAGGAAATCCCATAAGTGCTTCTTCTGGCCAGCAGGATGGAGCAGCCACTGGAACATTCTGGTCAGGTCTTGGTAGTCATTTCTATGTGACAGGGACTGGAGGACACTGTGATATGACAATTGGGCTAGTCAAGGGCATACAGGGTACTTCCACCTCTGGGCTTTGCGACCCTACTGCTTCGTTTGGAGGGCAGCTCTCAGCCTCTCCCTCCGGAAGTCCTTTCCTAAGTCCAAGTCCACCTGCACACGCCTTTTCCCTCAGTTATGTGTCCTCCTTCACATACATAGTCATCTGAGGCCAAGGCAAGCTTCCACGGTCTTCCCTGTCTCAATTTCCCCATCCCCACAAGTCGTAGAGACATACCCGTTCCCCAGATACCGTGAGTTTGTTTATTTCCACCTCAGAGGTGGGTGGTAGGAGAGTTCTCTCCCACACCTATTTTATCATTATAAGACCCTCAGCCACGGTCTCACCCTCTGTCCAAGGCAGTCAGCACTCTCTCTGCTTTTCCTCTGGACAGTAGGGTTGGCCTCTTCTGTTTCTGCTACAGGATCAAGGGCTACAAAATCAGATTGCACCAGGTTAAAGTCTTGCCCTGCCAATTCTACACCAAACAGCAAGGATGCCTGCTGCCCCTGATGTGACCCGCCAGGTATGTCTCATCTTCCCTGAATCACCGTCAGCAGAAGCACTTTTAAGCCAGGAAACGGAAGGCCAGAAAGGAGAGGAGAATGTCTGGTGTCCCCAGCTAGCTCTGTTCTCCAGAGGTAATCTATGGGCACATATGTGTCCCCTGCCAGGTCCTGGGCAGTGCTTCAGAACACCTGGCCTTGGGAGTTCTTAGTGTCTTCTCTCTGATGTGGGAAGCCAGGCTGCTGACCCAGGGCTTACCC
Source organism: Psammomys obesus (assembly GCF_907164565.1). Classification (NCBI taxonomy): domain Eukaryota; kingdom Metazoa; phylum Chordata; class Mammalia; order Rodentia; family Muridae; genus Psammomys; species Psammomys obesus. The sequence goes on along the minus strand of NW_026585895.1, from coordinate 52,895,920 downwards.
ACAACTGCTTCAGGCCCCTTCTGAGGGGAGGGCTTGCTAGCTGTAGGCTGGAGATGGTGGTAACCATTGTGGTTTCTGGGGTTCCAGCTCTCATGTTTTGCCATTTCCTTAGCCCTTATTACTTTTCTCCTTTAAGCAGTCTGTCTGGTAGTGAAAGTCTGAGATACGAACGCTGGGGGTGACTGCCATTTCATGCCAGACCCCGACACTGACTGAGCCACTTCCAAATTTAAATCCCCCTGAATTCCTGACCCGTGAATCCAGGTGACCTTTCCATGTGGGTGTCCAACAGACCCCCAAGGCATGTCCCTCCCAAACATTGTGTCTGTCCCATTCTCCATGGCTGAAGTTACCAAGCAGCTAATTAGCAGCCAAAGTTCTGAGTCACTTTTTACCCTTCCTGGGCTTGTGGGCGGCTAGATGCTATTTGATTTCTTGCTCATTTCCTGCGTCCGTGAGTAGAAATGGATTCTATTCTGTGCTGTCTAGAATGGCTGATGGGACCAAAGAATCTGGTGTGTGTGTGTGAACGTACATGCATGTTTGGACAGGATCTCTCCATGTAGTCTTGGCTTGCTATGTAGATCAGGCTAGCCTCAAACTTACAGAGATCCTCCTGCCTCTGACCACTGAGTGCGGGATTATGGGTGTGTGTTACCATACCTGGCTTGGATAGAAGAATCTGGAACCTTGAAGATTTTCTGTCTGTACTATCCAGGCCGCCTCCCACCCCTGTGTGTGTGCCCAAGCGGGTATGTGTGTGTGTGTGCATACACCTGTGTGTTTGTGTTTGGGGTTGCTCTTCCCATGTGTGAACTTGTGTGTAGAGGGCACAGGCTGATGCTGGGTGTTTCTGCATTGCTCTTCACCTTTGCTTTTTTATATTTATTTAATACTGTGTACGTGTGTGTGTGTCCTTGTGTGAGTGTGTGTATCGTGTGCGTATGTGCTCATGGGAGTGGAATTAGAGTTGCAGCCTGTTGTGAGTTGCCTGATGAGGGTGCTGGGACCAAACCTGGGCCCTTTGCAGGAGCAGTGGGCATGTCTTTACTGGTGAGCTCACTCTGTAGCCGCTCTCTACCGTACTTTTTGAGAGATGGTCTCTCATCCATTCATCAGTTCTTCTAGATGCCCTGCTTCTCTAGAGCCCTGCTTGTCCCCCTGACCCCAGAGCACAGTTACAGGTATGTGCCACACCTCTGGCTTTTTATGTGGGCCCTGGGGGTCCGAAATCAGGTTATCATGCTTTATAGCTAGTAATTTACCCACTCAGCCATCACCCCCGACCCAGCTCTCATCTTTTAGACAAGAAATTGAGCAGAGACAAATACATTCCGATCTCCATGCTTGCCACACTTAGGATAGATTGCACAAATACAGGCAATTGAAAGTACAGGTGACCTCCAACTCGCGATGGCTTGACCTGTAGCCTTTCAACTATACTATGGCTCAGACCCCATAGGATCCCTTCAGGGAAGTGGTTTGCTGGGTGCAAGGTGCAGGGTGTGTCTGACCGCGGCTCCAGAACACCCCACCATGGCTACAGGGAATGCCCTGTAATCTACGGCACATGCTCCTAAGCTACAGCGCGTGGCAGGTCAGGAGTAACAAACACATTTCTACTTACAATGCCGTGGACTCACCCTGGCTCACCAGAAACTCTGTAAGCTGAGGACCATCTGGACTCCCAAAGTGAAAAATCCCAGCAGCCAGTAGATGGAGAAAGCTACTCAGAACACTCTGCTTGCCCCAGAAGCATGCCTGCCTCCCCCAGCACACAGCCCTGCCATTGCCCAGAACAGCTGAAGCCTTGTCCTGGGTGAGAAATATATTTTGTTTTTCTTTGGGTTTTTATTAGTAAGCTATTTTATGTGACCAATGTTCGGTTTTATACACACACATACACGCACGCACACACACTATCAATGGACTCTAAAATGGACTCTTGGTGTATCGCTGCTGCTTTTACAAAGTGTGTGCAGCAGATAAAGGTACGCATGCGTGCATGTGTGTGCGTGTGCGGAGGGTGTGTGTGCTCGGGCGTGTGCAAGTGTAATCGCCGGTCTGCGTGTGGAGCCAGGGCTTGGCTTTAGGCGCCCAGCCTAATCACTCGTCAATCACTCGTCACGTTACTCTTTGAGGTCTCTCACTGGACACAGAGCTCACTCAGCTGGCTGGTCAGCAAAGCCCTGGGGTCTGCCTGTGTCCTCATCCCAGCGCTAGGATTGTAGATGCACACCACTGGGCCTGGTTACACATAGGTTCTGGGGATCTGAATTCAGTTCTGCACACTTGTATGGCGCAAACTCCACCCAATGAGCCATCTTCCTAGGCCCTTGTTGCTTCCTTTCCTTTTTTTTTTTCATTCACTTACTGTGCATGTATATATGTATGTGTGTGTGTGTGTGCGCGCGCGCAAGCTCGCCTGTCTTTGACTATATTCGTACATGCATACCACAGAATGTGTGGAGGGAGGTCAGAAGATAACTCTCAGGATCTGGTTCTCTCCTTCCATCATGTGTGTCCTGGGGATCCAACTCCAGTCATCAATTGTCAGTGAGCCCCTTTATCTGCTGAGGCATCATGCCCGAGGCCTTGTTCTGGCTAGGACTGCCTAATAAGTTTTTGGTGTGATTCAGCCATGCAGTCTCATGTTCTTTGCTGGGTAGTGCTTTAGTCTACGGCTGTCCTTGGCTTCTGGTTTATCTTCATTGTGGGACTGTGAATAGCCTGGGTATTGCTGTTCAGATACTGATTGCAGCTGCAGGTATGGGAGGTGGAGACTGTGAGACAGCCACAAGTTCAGAGTGAGAGATCACCTTTGATTGCTTCATGGTGGGTTTAGAAATTTATGCTCATATTATTAATGAGATTTCCCACTGCTCTGAAATATTACCTAATTAGTATTTATGCTTTTGGTCAACTTAGTAGTGTGTATTAGAATCCTGGAGTTTGAAGCTGGGCCTGGTGGTGCACTCCTGTGATCCCACCACTAGAGGAGGCAGAGACAGGTGGATCTCTGTGAGTTTGAGGTCAGACTAGTTTACAAAGAGAGTCCAGGACAGTCAAGGCTACACAGAGGGACTCTGTCTCAAAAAAACAAAACAACAACAACAACAACAAAAAACAGAAAACAACAACCAACCAAACAACCAACCAACCAGCCCTCCAACCAACCAACCAACCAACCAACCAACCAACCAACCAACCAACCAACCAACCAACCAACCAACCAAATGAAACAAACAAACAAAAAAGAATCCTGGAGTTTGAATTTAAAGTTTCTTACTTCAATCTAATAGTCCTTGTTCAAGTGTTTTCTTTTTAATCATGGAGAGTTTGATTTGACAAGGTCGCTGTTCAATTAGTACTCATTTTTATATTGCTAACTTTTAAAAGTTTGGCTTAGGCTGGAGATACAGTTCAGTTTTAGAGCCCTGGCCTCACTGGGCAAAGCCTTGGGTTCGGTCCCAAGCACCACACAAGCCATGTGCGGGGTCACATGTCTGTTGCCCCCGCAACCCGGGAGGCAGAGGTAGGAGGAACAGGAGTAAGGCCAGCTTCAGCTACATAGTGAGTTTGAAGACAGCCTGGGAGACGTGGGAGACCTTGCTTCAAATATATATATGGGCTAGAGAGGTGGCTCAGTGGTGCAGAGCATTTGCTGCTCTTCTCTGGACCTTAGTTTGGGTTCCTAGGCAAGTCATCCACTTTGGGTAGCTCACACCTACCTATAACTCTGGCTCCTGGGATGCAATCCCTTCTCTGGGCCTGTATGGGCATCCCCATGCTACCTACATATGCACAGATAAGAATAAAACAAATCTTTACAAATATATAATAAACGACTCTAGTAACAAAATAAAATAAAATGCTGGCTCTATGCAGAGCCCATGGCTGTGCCCTGAGTGATTTATGTCTACAGCTCCTTCTCTGGCCCTGGCCTGTGCCTTCATTTTCCTCATGGTTCTTTGGGTTCATAGACATCTCTGTCCCATGGTTTCTTGCTTGAGAAGAGCAGGCTGTTTTCTAAGTCACCATCATAACACCACAGGGCTACCTGGCACTGATTTTCATTTCCTGTGCCAGATAGGGTGCCAATCTCATTTTCCCTCCTGGCATGCATGGGTGGGCGGTCAGTTACTGACAGGATCGTTTATGGTGTGTCTCTTTCCTGCTGAGCCCGAGCGTGTGCCTGGGGAATACTGTCTCACTTCTTGAGCTCTCTACATTGTGTCTTTGCAGTTTCATCTGTTCTTGCCCCAGCTTCACACCTCCATGGTTATTAGAGCTTAAATCCTCAACTTGGTGCCTAGAAGGAAATGTAGTCTTTTATCTTTCATGTCTTCAAGAGAAGTTAGCTTGATGTCTGGCCTTATAACCACCACTGTGAGTGTGATTAGTTATGTATTGACAAAGGCTAAGCTCAGCGGGGAAGAAAGGTTTGATGAGGGATTGTCTACATCAGCTCCGCCTTCTGGCATGTCTGTGAGGAAAATCTGCTTTGCTTTAACTGATGTGGGAGGATCCGGTCCACGGTGGGTGGCACAGTTTTCTAGGCAGAGTTTCCTGAACCACATAAGAATCAAGCTGAGCATAAGCTGGCCAGAGTGAGCATGCGTGCATTTGTTTATCTCTGCTCCTAACTGAGGGTCTGACGTGCCGAAGCTCCATCCTTGACCTCCCCACGCTAATGGTCATAGTCTGGACTACCTCCTGAACTCAACCCTTTCTCCTCTAAGTTGCTTTCTGTCAGGGTGTTTTATCACAGCAACAGAAATGAAACCAGGGCATCTGCCAGTTCCACAGGTGACCATTCTCTCAACCTACCCACCTCCTTGGGACAGTTCACATGCTATCAATATGGAGTCTTCCAAGCCATTAACACATGTATAATAGATTTACAGCTCAAAGGCTTATCATATTTTCCAACACTCTTCCTAAAGAATTTTCTTTCTAAACCTGTCTTTGGTGAATACATATTCTCTGCACTTCATTTTTGATGCTCCTGTGAGTATCTTTTTTTAAAGTTATCATTTCATTAATAAGCATGTGTTGTTATTATACAGACATGTAGTTAAATTGTGTGTGTTAGGTTTGGCACACTGACTACTCTGCTAAACTTACTTTCTGTTTTCCTTAAACATCCATAAGATCTATGTGTCGCAGTGTCTGCAAGGGGTGACGGCTTGTTCCTTTTCAGTGACCGTTTCAACGCCTCATTAGTAAAGCAAGTTCTTGCAGAAGAGGGTTGCTTGATCAGTACTGTGTGTGGTTAAAGAGCTTCTCTTCTGTGTGTTTTTTTTTTTTTGTGTATTATTAAAGAGACCTTTCATTTAAAAATATTTAATTTCCATTTTAAGTGTGGGGGATGATCATGTACCATGCATGGCATGCACATGGCAGTCAGAGGACGACTTCATGAGTGTTCTTTTCTTCCACCTTTCCATGGGTTCTGGGAATTGAACTCAAGTCACCTCACTGAATCACCTCACTGCGCCTAAAAAAAGAAAAGAAAAGAAATCACATTAAATATATGTTAAATTCAAATAGTTCTCTTCACACACAGAGAAGAGCCCTCCCCTCTCTGTGTGTGAGGGGATTATGAACATGTGTGTGTATGCATACTATACAGGCACAGTAGGGGACACAGAGGTCAACAACAAATCTTTGTCACTCCCTCCCTTCCTTCCTTCCTTCCTTCCTTCCTTCCTTCCTTCCTTCCTTCCTTCCTTCCCTCCCTCCTTCCCTCCCTTCCTCTCTCCTTCCTTCCTACTTTCCTTCCTCTTTCTTTCTTTCTTTCTTTCTTTCTTTCTTTCTTTCTTTCTTTCTTTCTTTCTTTCTTTCTTTCTTCCTTCCTTCCTTCCTTCCTTCCTTTCTTTCTTCCAAAAGGTTGTCTCACTAAACTTGATGTTCACCTATTCAACTAGGCAGAAGGCTTCTCTGACGCTAGGGTGACAGGTGCTGTCATTCCCAGCTTTTACAAAGGTGCTGGGATCTGAACTCAGGTTCTCAGGTCCTTCCCTGGGCTGGGCCTGTGTTTTATCTCTAGCTGTCAACATAGCAGATAGCAGCCTGTCTTTTGCCAGTTAAAATCAGCTAGCTTTGCATTCCTTAGTTAAGCCCACTGTGGTCATGGTCAACCTCTATATGTGGTTGGTTTTAGATGATTAAATTCCATGTGCACTTCTGTTCCTTGGTAAACCTGATGTATATTGGCCGTGGCTGTGTTGCTCTTGTCTTGCTTGTAGCATTCCCACTTTTCTGATTATTTGTGAAAGATGGGTGTTGACTGTGGATTCTTCTCATCCTTGAGGTTTCAAGTGTGGGAGCATTTTTAACTGATGATTCAGTTTCTTGAGTGATTATAGAATCATCTAGATCCTTTTCTTCTTGAGTCAGTCTAGGAATGAGTCAATTTTCTTGAAAATTTAAATTTATTAGCACACATCCCATGATGTCACCTCATTTATAATATCTCCTCATCATAATATGCACAGTGATTTTTCTCTTTCCTTATTCACGGTTAAGTGATTTATAGCCACTGTCATTTTTCTTCTCATTAGTCTTGTCAGAAGTGTATAATTTTGTTATTTAAGTCTCCTAACTTTGGTTTTTATTCTTTTTAAAAATATACTTATTTAAATAATGTGTGTATGTGTGTGAGTGTGTGTTGTGTGCATGTGTGTGTGTGTATATGTGTGTGCATTTGTATGAGTGTGTGTGTGTGAGAAAGAGAGAGTACACGCTAGAGAGAGTTCATGCCACTTGAGAACAGGCGCCTTGAGAACAGGTTTGGAGGCAAGAGGTGCTAGATGACCTTGGATTGCTGGTGAGCCACCTGATGTGAGCCCTGGAAGTGAATTCTGACTCTGTGCAAGAACAGTACATGCTGTTATGTTCTGAGCCATCTCTCCAGCCCCCCTGGCAATCCCCATTTTTGAGACAGGACCTGAGGCTCCTGCCTCAGCCTCTTGACCATCTGGAAATATAGTACTGCACCCCAGGCCGTGCTTTTCTCAGTTCTTGAGATCTGGACTCAGCTTAGTCACACCCAACTCTCTTTCATCTGTTGCATTCCCTGGTAGCGTTCATGTACTCAGCAGACTGCCTGTGGCTTGACGTGAATATCCCAGGGCACAGCCTACGGTAAGACTGTGCTTGAATTTTTCTTGAAAACAAGCTGTGTCTCAGGGCTTGTGAACTCCAAATAGAGGGGCCTCCTGTTCATCTTAAGTTGTGGTCAGATAGCACACCCTGATTATCAGTTCCTTGAGATGTTTGAGCTTGCTTCTTTCTTGGGACAGAGTCAGTTTCTCCAAAGCTTCCACATGAGCTGCAGCCACTTAGGACCATAACCACTGGAGGCCACAACCACTGAGGGACCACAACCACTTTGAGGACCACAGCCACAGAGCCACAGAGCCACTGAAGTCTGACTGTTCGTTCCTGATTTCCTGAGACTTCCTGTCCAGTAGTCTGCACCAGGACCTCTCCTGGGAGTGCAGACATAGAGGGTGTGGGTTTTTACATCTGTTTTTTAGGCTGCCTGGAGTTCACACAGATTGCTTTTGTTTGCCTTTCTGGGTGAGTTGTTCTTAGCATGGAGGATGAAGTATGTGTGCATTTTATCTTATGACATATTTTATTTTGTATCCTTTTCACATGTTGCTCTTTTTGCGTGTTGTAAACCTAGGCTCTTGCTGTGTATCCCAGGCTGCCTTGGAACTCAGCATCTTCCTGCCGCAGCCTCTGGGATGGTTAATCCCAATGCCAATGTGAGGTCTAGAATCACCGGGGAGGTGAGCCACTGTCCATCGTGAGGGTACCATTTTGATTAGGCTAAATTAGGGGGGAAGACCCACCTTGCCCACTATGGGTGGCACCATTTCCTTGGCTGGAATCCAAGACTGCACTAGAGGAGACAGAGAGCTGAGTGCAAGTACTTGTACAGCCTGCTGACTGTAGCGCGACATGACCAGCTGTCTGTTCCTGCTGCAGTGCCTTACAGTGGACTGTGAGCCAAAATAAACCATTTCTCCTGTACGTTGCCTTTGTCAGGATACTTCATCACAGCAACAGAAAAGTAAAAAAGACAACTCCCAAGTGCTGGAATTCCAGGCATGTGGCCCAGCACCCAGCACCCGGCTCCCAGCACCCAGCACCCGGCTCCCAGCACCCATCGCCCAGCTTGGCTTTCTTTTTGCATTTATAATCTTCTATGCATTCTACTTCCTGTCTGCAGCCCTTTCTGTTTGGGGTGCTTCCTGTAAAAATCGATGTTTGAGTCTCTCCTGTTCCAAGTCTGTTAGATTTCGTTTATTCTTTAAATTTAATACAATCACTTAGATAACAAGGTTCATATCCACCACATTTTATTTGCTTTTTAGCAGTTCTATGCTTCTTTTTTCAATATGAATATGAATATAAATATAAATAAATAAATATAAATATAAATATAAAATTTTTTCCAAGACAGAGTTTCTCTGTGTAGCCTTGGCTGTCCTGCACTAGTACTTATATAGTTTTACATTTTGTAAAATATTCTGTCTTATTGGTTTATGCTCAGTTGTGACCTGGTGCTACCACAGCATGCACGTAGAAGTACCTCGCTGAAGCTGGTTACCTCTTTCCACCCTGTGGGTCCTGGGGATTGAACTCAGGTCTTCAGGCTTGGCAGCAGGCACCTTTCCTCCCTGAGCCATCTCACCAGCCCCCACTGCTAGGACCTTTGGGGGATCATTGAGCAGCAATGGCATTCGCCTTCAGCTTACTGTGTGGGCTTCCCAGGTGCTTAACAGCGAACCAAGTGCTTAACACAACAGAGTGTTTTCTTCAGTTTCTAGAGAGGTCTGACATTAAGTACCCTATACTTCCCATGCCTCCGCCCCCACCCCCACCCACATCCTGAACTTTGAGGCGGGACTCCTGTCTTGCCCCTCCCATGTCTTGGGGCCCCAGGCATGCATGGCTTGTAGATCACTCCAAATGCCACTTCCATCTTCTCCTGGCTCCAAAGACTCTGGTCTTCTCCTCCTCCTCCTAACGAGATTTGTCATTGGGTCCAGGGCCTCTCAGGCCCAGCATGCGTTTACCCTAGCCCTTCCCTGTCTCTTCTGTAGAGTTTCTTTCTAAACAGGGCTTCATTCTGAGTTTCTTAAGGCAGGCTCTAGGCTTCATGTTGGGGACAGCCGTCCTGGTACCTTTGATCACCTTGGATCCATTCTGTGAATGGTGGGTCATCACAGTGGGCTGTTCCCAGAAGTTTCCTAGGGTGCCCTGGCCCAGGACAGAGGCTGACATCTGCTTCTACTTAACTGCTTCACAGGCCAGAATGATGTCATCACAGCTCATGCCGGGGGGAGCTGGCGTCTGGCCACCAGTGACAGCTCAACTGGGAGCCCTCAGCTAATGAGGAGGGGGCCTTGGCTGCTCTGGCCTGCGTGGAAATGCTGTCTCTAAGCCCAGAATGGGGCCCCAGTCATAGAATCTGGGGCTGATATGTAGGCAGAGGACAAGATCAGTGGGAGGGCGGAGTTGGCTGCTGTCCTGGGTAAAAACTGTGCCTGGGGTGAGTGAGTGTCCCACTTTGGTGAGTGGCTGTGCTAGTAGGGGCTCTGGCTGCATCCAGGATGCACTTCTTGGTGCTGGTAAGCAGGAGCCACAGAGGGAAAGCCCCTTTCCTGCCATGTATGCCTTCCTGCTGCCTGCTGCAAGTGGACGTAGCCTTTATCTGTTGCTAGGTGCACACAACTGAAAAGTTTCAGGCTGTCACTGGCTATGTCCTGCAGTAAAGCTGACACCCACAAAGAACAAACAGTAAAAGCCATGATGTGGAGCCTGAGGCCTCAGGAAGAGGTGAGTGTATGTATATCAACACCAGAGGCACATGGTTGGGCTATGAGGTGGCCTTATTGGACTTTAGAAAGCTCATGCCCCATGAGATGAGGGTCTGCTTTGGAGATGAGGAACCTGAGGCACAGAACTCCGAAACTCATGTCCAGCTGACCCTTGGACTAGGTTTGAGCTCTTGGATGCCAGGTCAGCACTGGCACCTCTTCTGTAGCACATAGCTCTGAGGATTAAATATTCTCCAAGTCAATGTCTTCTCTCATAAGGAGATGCTGGGAAGATGAGAGGGTGTAAGATGAAGTCTCCCATAGGCCGCCCTGTCTCTTTTGAGCACTGGGTCAGGGGAGGCATCTGGGAACATGGCTGGAGCCACTGTCTAGTCAGCAGGAGTGAGCAGCAGGGGCATAAAGATGAGGTCAACCACATGTCTCCAGAGTGCTCCCCCTCCCCCAAGCAGCTACACAGCACCGGCCACCTTTTCCCTGGTTGGTGCCAAATACCTATGTCATCTCCTCTGGTACATCTGGACCCCTGCAGGATGTTCAGACAGTGTATGTCAGTGTAGACTGGACAGCTCTGGGTGGGGCAGTGTCAGCCTCCAGGAGTCTGGCTTGTAACTGTGGGTGTCACTGCTTAGTTATTAAAGCTGCTGGACACACCACTACCTGTCATTTAGTTCACATTGTTATTGTTATTGTTATTATTTTGAGACAAGGTTTCTCTGTGTAGCCTTGGCTGTTCCGGACTCACTTTGTATACCAGGCAGTTCAGTTCACATTATCTTACCAGGTCTCTTGGAGATGCAGAAAGCTCTCATCCCATCCTTCTTTGTTTCTGCCTGGTTTTGCCTCAGGCAGATGGCCAGTAGACTAGCCATTCTCTCCTGTCGAATGTTTATGTGCTTTGAATCTTTTCTCTCTATGTAGCCCAGTAAACCACACCTTTGTATGATAAGTTTCCTGACCTAATCATCCAAAGACACCATTTTCTCCTTAGCAGAGTTTGAGGGGCACACACCCCTGTATTCCCTTCAGTGTGTCATCATAGGCCTCTGGCTGACAGCAGATACGGTATCCATTACAACCGTGGCTTAGCTGCCTGGCTCTTGACATGCTGTTCTCATGTTCTGCACCACAAGTGTGTCCCAGATCCCTGACTTGACTGGCTGTGTTCAAAGTGTCTTCTTTGTGTTTTATTAATAAGAAATAATTTTGCTTCATTTTCCCTGAGATGGATAGAATGTCCCTCTCATTGTTCTAGTCTTCTTGATTTGGGTGATCTCACTCCTGCCCCATGTGCCAGGTGCCCAGTGTAAGGTGCTCTGCTCCATTGTGACCCAGGTGCCCTTTATGCCTGGAAGCTTAGGTGTGATGGTTTGAATGGGAGATGTTCCCCATGGGCTCATGTATGAGCACTTAGTCTCCAGTTGGTGGTGCTGTCTGCAGAGGTTTAGGAGGTACAGCCTTGCTGGAGGAAGTGAGTCACAGGGGCAGAGTGTGAGATTTCATAATCTCACCCCACTTACAGAGGCTCTCTGCTTTGTGTCGTGGTTGTAGATGTGATCTCGGAGCTTCTGTCTCAGCTGCCTGCTGCCATGCCATCATGCTAGCACGGTGGACTCTCTCCCCAGAGCCACAGGCCCAAATAAACCTTTTCTCTGTAAGTTTCCTGGGTTGTGGTGTTTTATCACAGCATCTGTGATGGGTGACTAACACACTGTCTGGGAGCGGCCACCTGCAAAGATGTCCCCACACTCAGGGCTCTCCACATGAACGCTTATCTCCCTTAGACACTGTGCATCTATAGTCAGTCTGTGAGACACAGCTGCTGTCTCTCTTAGGAAGGGCATGACATTTGGTGGCCTTTGAGGTCCCTTCATTACCTTGTTCCATCCTCTTGGTTCTGTTTTCTCCAGGCCCGAGGCTACATGCCCTTGTTCAACGAGACCAAGACTTGGCTGAGAAGTGACTGTATCACAGAACTGGCCCTCAGCATCTGTGGCACGGGGTGATCCAGGCCTGTATCAGCAGCATCTCTCTCTCTCTCTCTCTCTCTCTCTCTCTCTCTGTGTACGCAAAGTCAGGCTCTGTTTACACCTGTCTTTTCATCTGGATGACAGAGCATGGACTCTGTGCATGCATAGAGTGTATTCAGGACTCATTGGGCCTTCCAGCTCTGCTTGGTGCCTTTGGCCCACAGGTCTGACAGATGCCCGGTACAAGAGCCTCCCACACCCATGAAATTCCAAATAAAAACAGAGCGAAATCATAAAACAAGTGGCAACACGGTTAACATAGCTTGTTTTTTTTTGTTTTGTTTTGTTTCCCTTTTTTCTCTAAACATCTCTTTTATTAACATTTTACTTCTGCTGGCCCTGCCTGTGGAGGGCCCCCAAGCTCTGGGCTTGGGCCTCTGGGAGCTGAACACTTGGCCAGGCGTGACAGAAGCCGCAGTTCCTTGGAACTCAGGCAACTAGGCCCTGAGTCCGTTTTCCCAAACCTGGGTCTCCCTTCCCTTCTTCCTCCCTTCCTAAGCTTCTATCTATCTATCTATCTATCTATCTATCTATCTATCTATCTATCTATCTGTCTTTTGTATTTGTTTGAGGTACTGGGACTGAACCTGAGGTTTTGCCCAACCTCAGGTACTCAACTGCCTAGTTACATACCTCTGTCCTTCTTTTTCCTTTTTTTAAAGTTTGAGACAAGTCTTCCTAAGTTGTCCAGGCTAGCCAGGCAGAACTGGCTCTGTAGCCCAGGATGCCCTTGAGCTTGTAACCCTTCTGTCTCAGCTACCTGAGTAGCTGAGGAGGCAATCCTGAGCCACCAGGTCTGAGTCCCGTCTTCTTATGAGAAAAAGATTTCAAACACCAAACATCTCAAATAAAAATCCAAATCGCACTGTCTGGTTCACCCTATTGCCATGGTCTAGATTCAACAGAAGACACAAGAATTTCTTAGGATTCCCTTCGTGCAGTGGCCAGCTGCTCAGGTAGGTGGTGGCACCTGGGCAGAGGTAGCTCAGCTCCTCTCAAGGGACCTTGTGCACATAGCTGTGCTCAGCACCCAGAGCCTCGCCTTTCCCCAGCACCAGCTTCAGATCGGAGCCCAGAGGACTAATTTGATGATGTCAATTTCTTCCTATAGGCTTTCCTCACCTGTCTATACCAAGTGTGGATTACAGCCCCCTTCTTGAAGACTATAGCTGCCGTCAGTCTGTGCTTCTGCCTGGAGGCTCAAGATGTCTATGTGCACCCTCCTCCCCACCTGCTCTCACATACTTCTCCCTCCAGCATAGTGTGTGTGTCTCCCTGTTCCTCTTCCCTTTTCTCTCCCCATTCTGTTTCTCCCCCATCCTCCAAAACAGTTACAATTCTCTTCATAACTGTACCCTCAGTCTCCCCACCCCCATCTCCTCACATTGGTGATGTACAGCCTCTATTTGAATGTCCTGAGTTGCTTGAATCTTGACTTCTGGTGGTTTCACCTGGGATAGGATGTGCTTTGTGTTTACTGACCTAGCTCTGTGTCATTTTCTCTGGCTGCTGCCCTCTCTCCCTTTCCCCACAGTTCTGGACTTTCTGAGGATCAGCAAGTGCAGAGCAGACTGTTATCCTAGTATCTTTTCCCTTGTTCCTCCATCCCCTGCTTGTCAGCTCCAAGGATGCACCAGGTTTGAATCCAGCCTCCCAAGGCCTGCTCCTAAGGAGGTGGTGTAGGCTGAGGAGCCAGGCACAGGTATGAGGTAGCTGTCATGGAGCCACCATCCATCAGCTCAGGGAAGAGGTTTTCTCAGACTGTTGGGCCTGAGGGAAGTCTGTAAAATGTCAGGTACTCAAGTCTTCCTCACATGACCCCAGAGAGGAGCCAATGGTAGTCCTGACTTTGAGTCTGGGGCCAGCAGAGGACTGATACTGGAGCCATCTTGCCACAATTGTGTGGAGATATTGGGGGCTAGTGCACCTCAAACCCTCCACATTGCACTATACCTCAGCACTGGTTTGTGAGAAGCCTTCCTTCTCAATGTGGTCCCTAAATTCTGAGTGGTCTGTTCTGGTCACAACTAAAGGTAGCATCAATGGTGGGTCCAGGAGTGGACGGTGGAGCTGGGAAGTCTGTATTCCCTCTACTCCTCCCCTTACTTTTCCTCAAGAGCTACCTTGAGCTCCTGTGGGCTACTGGACTGGGCTGGAACGATATGCCCTTCATCCAGGGCCTCTCAACAAGGAGCTACCCAAGGCACACAGACAAAGGGCAACTCGGATCTGGGTCAAGGATGAAACTTCGTGTTTGAATCTCAGCCTGGAGAGGCAGCCAGAGCTGTTCAGATGTTTCCACTCAGCTTCTAACAGAGACAGCACCAGGAAGGTAAGAGCAGAGGAGACAGGAAGCTGCTGGAGAGCAGAGGGGAAAGGGCAGAGCTGCTGTCCTTGAGAGAGGGCTCCACAAAGGTCCTCTCTGGCTGTCCCCTGGCCTACAACATGCCTGTAGAATCACAGTGATGCTGGGACTCCTCACGGTGCTGGCACACAGCCCTGGCTGGCTCTTCTGGAACTCATCCTTTGCGTTACATAGAGCTCGTCCATACATCCAGGGGGACAACATTTTTATGTGTAACCCAGGGAAACGGTGATCCATAGTCGTGGCAGCCACAGGGGGCCCTGAGAATGGAAGCCTAGAAGGTTCACAGCATCTATGGAAAGAGATGCTTTACTGCCAAGTTTGAGAGAGAAGGATGCAGTGAGCCTGCCAACGGGCTTTGTGTTCCCCGCGTGTGCGGGAGTGTTAAATGTCTGAAACAGCCCAGACTCGACTGTCTAACTTTAAATGGGATCATTTAAACTCAGGTATCCATCTGAGTCACTCCCTGGACACCAGGGGTGGATCACAGGAAATAGGTCCAGCTGAGTGTGGAAGTGGGGGCTTGATGTTGTGGGGACAGATAGTCACGGTCATGGTCACGATGAGGTTGAACACCCTGGAGTCACACTCTCTGAAGTGGTTAGGAGGGTAAATTTTGTTATGTGTATTTTTTTTAACCACAATAATAGAAAAGTTTATTTTATTTTATTTTTTTTGTCTTTGTTTTTGTTTTTTTAAAGAAAAGAAATGACAAAGGAATAACCAACTCAGGGTCACAGAAACGAAAAACTCAAGTAGAGAATAAAAAGAGGAGAGAAGGCAGGCCTGGGATAACAGGCTTGTCATCCCAGTACTGGGAAAACCGAGGCAGGAGAATCCCAAGTTCAAGGCCAACATGGGGTACATAGTGAGTTCAAGGGCCCAGCTGGGCATTTAGTGAAACCCTGTCTCCAAATGAAAAGCTAAAAGAGGATTGGTGATATATCACAGTTGAAGGGTACTTGCTTAGCATATATGAAACCCCAGGTTCAGTTCCTGGTACAACAAATAGGGGAGGGGCAGTGACTGAGGCCTCCAGCTGTACAAAGACCTGAGGTTTGCTTGAGCCCACTGTAGCATCCAAAGGAAGAGCCTCCTGCTGACAGTGTGGATGGAGTTCCACTACATGTTAGCCCCAAACCGCATTCATACCACAGCTGTACAGTGTTGTGTGTGTGTGGCGTGATACTGGTTGTTAAGGTGGGCATGTTCAGGGGAAGGGTTCTGTATTAGGTTGATTGAGGAGGGAGGAACCCTACTGTGAGCAGCGTGTCTGTTGTGCTGGGATCCTGAGCTGAACAGACGGAGACAGTGAGCTGAGCACCAGTATTCGTCTCTCTCCCCTGACTGTGGACACAATTCCCAAGCCCCTGCTGGCAGGCCTTCCCCAACATGATGAACTGTAGTCTCGAATTATGAGCCAAACAAACCCTGTCTCCCTTAAGCTCTTTTTGTCAAGTATTACAGAAACAGAAAAAGCAACTGATACAGAAAACTAGTACCCAGTAGAGAAGTCATTGCTGTGCTAAACCTGACCATCTCGTTCTCAGGTTGTTGGAACTGGTCTGGGGGAGCAATGTGGAAAAGTTTGGAGCTTCAGGCTGCTTCAAGCAGAGACAGTGGGTCATTTGGGTATGATCTTGGAAGAGCAAGATACCAAGAGAAATGTGGACAGCAGAGACCCTGCTTGTGAGATTTCAGGGGTAAACAAGGAGTCTTTCAAGAACTGAGGACTGGGCTGTTTTGGATACTTTCTGGTTACATTCTGCTCATGTCCTGAGAACTTGCAATAGGCTGAATTAAAAAGTAATAGGCTAAGCCTGGCTTAGTGGTGCTCATCTATAATCCCAGCACTTAGGAGGCAGAGGAAGGTAGATCTCTGTGAGGCCAGCCTGGTCTACATAGTGAGTTCCAGGACAGCCAGAGCATCATAATGAGACCCTGTCTCAAAACAAGCAAGCAAGCAAGCAAGCAAACAAAAAACAACAGCTCACAAATAGACACCCTCAGGATCCCCTTTCCTGCAAAATGAGCCATGTCCATTTATTGGAATGGACAGAATTAGGACATCTCTGGGGTGCCATCATGACGTCTATTACATGGATGCATGATTGTGACCTTCAGGATAACTAGGGAGAAGGGGTTAGGCCAGGGACAGGCATGTACAGGTATAGCTGGCCAGGGCTGCTTCATTCTTACTGTTCTTTCCACCTCTGTCCCCCACCCTCAATGTTCCTCTCTGAAGTGAGACAGAAAGATAGGAAATTTTGGGGGACATAGGAATGGCAGAGGAGCCGCCTCACCCAGGATATGGTTGCAGCCTCTCTGCAGTGGAGACACAGAAAGTCCAGGACAATGAGCAACTGCTTACAGTTGTCCCTTTCTAGGCACAAACCTCCAGATTTCTAGGAATCTCACCAGAAAGCCCATTTACAGGCAAAGGACACATGCTAAACCCTTGCAGCACTAGACTTCTTGTTTTACTTTATCAGATTGTAATTCCATCTAAGGCACCTCCAGAGCCTCCCCAAAATGTCACCTATAAGAAGAGACAGGAAAGGTTTTCCAAGCTACCTTTTGAGAGTCATCAGGTAGTATTTCCGGCTAAGCCAATGGATCGGGGCTCTCTTGAAGAGCACTCAACCACACTCAGGTCTGTCTTACTCTGTACTCTTCTTACCCATGCTTTCTGGGGTGTTTTACTCTCTTCTGAGCGCTTGTCTTTCTCTTAACTATATTAAAGTATCTTTAACGACTTTAATCCCAGCATTCACAAGGCAGAAGCAGGTGGATAGGTGGATTTCTGTGAGTTCAGGGCTAGCCTGAACTGGTGAGATCTTATCTCAAACAAAACAAAACAAAGACCCCCCGCAAACAAAAATATCTTTAATAAGACCCCCACCTCTGTTTCAAAAAAATTTGCTAGTCCTGGGTTTCTTTTCAGTGTCAAAGACACAAATCCCATTTTGGCTGGAGTCAGGGTCCCTACAAGATTAGGGTTAGTCATCAGGATGCTGAGGGTATCAGTGTGGAAACTTGTGTCTGTTGTCCCCTCCCCCACACTGAAACACCCCAGACAGCCCAGCCCCAGTGTGAGAGCCATTTAAATATATGTGCCTAAGAGGCCTATGAAACAAAAATGCCTGTTCTTCTTTGTTGACCAGGGAAGGTGCAGGGCTTTCTCTCTCGAGTACTGCAGTAGGTGAGGGGCAGGACGGGCTCTCTTGTCTGCTGGAGGTGGCAAGGGGTGAGGGGGACATCTTTCCTTTGCCCGTGTCACCGTACAGTAGACAAGTGGTGGGGCCAGCTCTCCCACATTCATACCCACAACTCCTGCAATGTGCAGGGCCAGCTCTCCTGAGTACTGCAATTGGCTAGGGGAGGGGTCAGTTCTCCTGATCTCATGTGCAGCTCTCCCACGATGCCCAGGCAAGGGGTGGGGCCAGTTCTACACAGCCTCAGACATCAACATGTCCCCAGGTGGCAGCCCAGACCAGGGACATCCGGCTGGTTTTTGGTGCCACAGACCCAGACGTGGCCCTGGGTGGCAGCACAGGCCAGGACCCCACTACGGGCTACTCACATCGGGCTGTTTCTCACTATTCAGTTCTGCCTCTCTCATTGTGCCCACACCCTTCTGCTTTTCTTTCTCTTCCATTTATCCACCACTTACTTGCTCCTCTTAGTTGCTCCTGGAATCGTTGGGTGTCTGGGGTTATCTCAGGAGTGGTCTCAGGAGCACTGTGACCCACTCGTGCATTGTGGCAGCTGGCAGGGATCATCTCGAGCATGGTCGGTTCTCCCAGGCCTGCAGGGTGCTGAACTGGTGGTCATCTCAGGCTTGCTTTCTTCAGGGAGTGTTAGGCTACTCGTCATTCAGATGCTCAGAGGCCAGAGCACTAAGTGTGGACCTAGCCTCTCTCTTCTCTGCCACCCACTGACACACTTGTGACCCAACAGCCACACCTGCACTGCCTCCAGGGGTGGTGGCGTTGCCTTCTGAAGCCTCTGCAGTTGTGACTTGTTATACTCTGGGAATCCCAGGTATGGTCCTGGCCAGTCCATCATCCCGGCCAGTATTTAACTAAAGCTTGCTTCAGGTTTTGCTCAAAATGTGATAGTGTTCTTATTCTCACCTGGTAGGGCTAACACCAGCCACTGACTCCCCGTCCCCGCACCTTGCTGTCACACCAGGCCCGGGTGTCAGTGACTTCTCTCGTCACTGGGACAGACTACCTGACAAAAGCAACATAAGACAGGCAAGGTTTATTTTGGCTCATGGTTTCAGAGGGGAAGGCTGGCCACTCTGTGGCACAAGTGTGCGGTTGCTGCTGCTCCAGTGCTAGCCAGGAAGCAAAGAAGGGAAATGGAAGCAGAATGGGGCTATGAACCTCAGAAGTCCAGCCTTAGTGACTCACCCTTGCCAGCCCAGCCTCTCCTTATAACAGTTTTGGGACTTCTCAGGACAGGGCCAACAGCTGGAAACAGGTGTTCAAAGACCTGGTGGGACATTGCAATCAAACCATGACAGCATGCAAATATCTCAGCTCCTGGCTCTGCGGGGAAGGGACTTCTACCCCTCTCCCCTACACCTCTCCATCCGTCAGGGTGCCTGTAACCCTGTGGTAACTGGTGCCTTTCTCTCTTTCTCCGCCTCTCTCCCTCCCTTCCTCTTTCTACTTCCTTTCTTCCCTCTCTCATTCTCTTCCTTTATTCTCTGCTCTCCTCTCTTTCCTTCCCCTTGTTCCTCTCTCTATACTCCCTAATTGGAGGTAACCCTCACATAGCATGACATTAACCATTTTAAAGTAAACAATCCTGGAAGCTGGGCGAGATGGCACACACTTGTAATTCCAGCACTAGGAAGGCTGGGGGAGAAGGGCTCGAAATTCAAAGTCAGCCTAGGCTACCTAGTGAATTCCAAGGCTGCCTGAGATTCTCAGAGAAACATGTTTTAAACAAACAAACAAACAAACAAACAAACAAATGAAACATTCCCATGACAACACAGCACCCTCACAGTGCTCTGCAGTCCCTGCCACTTTCTGATTCCCAAACATTTTTATCAGCCAAATAAAACTCCATATGCCAGGTATTTTAACTGTCAACTTCACACCATCACCTGGGAAAAGAGTCTATGAGAGACTGTCTAGGTTGGCCAGTGATGATGTGTGTGTATGGGGGTGGGTGTTTGACTATGTTAATGGATGTGGAAAGCCCCAGCCCACAGTGGGCACTGATCTCAAGACAGTGGAGCCTGGGCTGGTGGAGTAGAGTAGGTGGTGGGACTGAAGAGAGGGCTCCATGATTAAGGATGCATATCACTTGCAGAGGACCTAGGTTTGATGTAACTCTAGTTTCAGGGAATCTGATGCTTTCTTCTGGCCTCTGTGGGCCACTCACATGCACAATATCCAGCTCCACATATACACATAATCAAAAACAAAAATGCTAATTAAAAAAAGGAGTAGAGCTGTTGAGCTGAGCAGTAGGCATGCATGCATTTCTCTCTCTTTCTCTCTTTCTCTCTCTGTCTCTCTCTCTGCTGTTGACTGGATGTGACCAGCTGCTGCTAGTTCCTGCCTTGATTTCCCTCAAATGATGGTCCCAAACCTGGGATTATAAACACTTCCTCTCCTAAGCTGTCTTTTGTTAGTGTGTTTTAATCACCGAAAGAGAAATGGAGTGAGAGCTCCCCGTACCTGTTAGCTGCCAATGTCCCTCCTGGCTGCAGCCCCAGTCCCTTGCAGCCACTAGTGTGCTCTCTGTCTCTACATTTTCCTGCTTTGAACACTGTGTGAAACTGGTGTCTATCGATACTGGCCTTTTGTGTCTGCCCTCTGTTTCTGAGGTTCATGTGTGGCACTTCTGTTGGAGTCTCTTCTTTTTTTTCCCCAAAAGCCCTCACTGTCTACTAAGCTGCTCAGCTGGGGTGCACACTGGGGCTGGTCTCACCCTTTGGCTGCTGAGAATTGTGCTCTGTGAAGATTGGTCATATGGAGTTGTTTAGTCCTTGTCTTTAGTACTTTGGAGACGCTCCTTGCCTCTCCTTCCCTTTAATAAGATTTAGTTTTAAAAACTGCATGTGTGTGTGTATGCATGCATCCATGTATTTCTGTGGATGTGTGTGTGTGAGAGTGTGAGAGTGGGAGCCCAAAGAGGGCAGATGCATTGGCTCTCCTGGAGCTGAGTTGCAGGCTGAGTTCTGAGTTACCTGGTGCCATGGGTGCTGGGAATTGATTTTTGAGTCCTTTGTGCTCACTCTTAGCTTCTGGGCATCTTTTCACCCCTCTCCTCTTTTTTGGTGCTGGAGATGGAACCCAAGGCCTGATGCCCAGCAGGTAGGCTCTCTACACGAAGCTGCTCTTCGGCCCTGTACACATACACAGCTAACCAGATTCCTTCTCCTCCTGCCATCATCCTCTCCATCCACCAGAAACAGGACTGTCACAGAGGCATGAGGGATGCTGAGTCAGAGCATCCCTGCTGCCGCCCCCATGACCTGGTGCTGTACAGCAGCTATTACACAGACAGGCACTGAGTTAGGCTGAGCTTCACAGGCAGGTCCATGGGCACACTGTCTGTTATTCCACGTGGCCCATGTCTGTGGAACTGGACATGGAGGACATAAAACATCTCAGAAGGCAGTGATGGTTCTCTTTATTGTTTTGAAGATTTATTTATTTTTATTTTATGGAGGAGGGTGTTTGCTGGCACATACGTATGTATACCATATGTGTTCAGTGCCCACAGAGGCTAGAAGAGGGCATTGGATCCCCTGGAACTGGAGTTACAATGATTGTGAATTGCCCTGTGAATGCTGGGAATAGAAACCTGGAACAGAAAGTGTTCCTAATCTCTGAGCCATCTCTCCAGCTTCTGCTACTCACTATTTATGTTCTGTAATAGGAACACTTTCTACTAAAAGAAATGTCTCAAAGAACCCCTAAACAAATGACAGGAAAGTCACACAAGCCTGGAACCCCTGAGTGGAACGGGCAAAGCCAGGCCATGCCAGCTGGCTAGATGCGGCAGGAACTGGCCCGAAGAACACGTTCAGAGATCCAAAATTAAGGCTCAGCCCCTCGGCTGGTAAGTCCAGGGACATGGCTGAGGCTGGCCTGGGTGGGGTCAGCATACACACTGCTCTGAGCTTTTTTGGAGCCAAGTCCAAAGGCCCTCCCGAGAGCTGCACAGAAGTTGGCCCATATCTGTGCAGAAGCCAGGGGTACAGGGGTACAGGAGGCAGCACAGACTTGCTGTGGGAGTCATTCCTTCCTCCTGCTTCCAAGAGAGAGTTTTATACTGGGGCTTGGGCATTCATTGCCTTGTGGCCCTTCTGCAGAGACGTCTGGTCTGAGCAGGCAACCCGAAGGGCTTCGGAGGCCCCAGGGTCTGGAATTCCTTGTCCATGAAGTCAGTGGGTCCTTCTGGCTCCTGCAGGGCCAACCCCACCCCTATCCTGCCTCTCTCCTTTAGTGTTTTCTTAACGATCCACAGCTTCTGGAGAACTCGTGTCCTGTTGCTGCTTTAACACTCACGTGCCAAGTTTTAGCACTTCGTGGCTATATGACAACTCTGCAGGCAACACTTTTATGAAATTCATTTCATGCATGAGGAAACTGAGGCAGAAGGGAGAAAGGATATTCCTAAGGCCATGTGATCGGCGGTGGGAGGGCTGTCTCAGAGTCTACAGTCTTACTGCTAGCTTTACGACCTGTAGTGCCACAGTCTGGTTCCCACACTGATGTTACCTGAGGACACCTGCCTTTGAGCAGATGTCTTAAGTGAAGGCCAGCTATAGCCCTCAGCTTCTCCATGGCCAGGCAAAGTGGCTATGAGCTGATCAGGTGGGGCCTGTCCAGGGCAGCTGGCTTTGTGTCCAGGCCCCATGACTTCATGCTCTCCACGCCCTGTCCACACCCTTAGAGTGACCGGACTATCCCATTATTTATAAGAGGTCTTGAGGACACTGGAGGAAAACATGAAGCTACCAACACAGGGAAACACACAAACAGCATGTTCAAGATTCTCCCTCCTTAGGCTCGCAGGCTGCAGCGTCTTCCCCCTGCAATGGATGTTTCAGTCATATCCTAAGACATACTCCTAGAAAGCACCCCAACTCCCACCCTTTCAGGGCTCTTGCTGTTCATAGTAGGGCAGGGATCCATCTGAAGCTTGGGGCTGTTAGAATTTGGCTGGGCACTCCAAGGGAGAAAGTGCTGTTTCCACCTGCATGCTCTCTGTCCTCCTGTGCTACAGCGTCAGGCTGGAGATGATTAAATCAAGACTGTGGGAACCCATCAGTACAAGGGCGCCGGTCCTCCCGAGGCCCAAACGTGTGGAAATTAGAATTTCATCTTCCAGAGAACTAATGAAAAACGCCTTCATGAGGCAGCTGTTCTTGGGTGTAAACTTTTAAAGGATCCAGAGGGTCCAGAGAAAGTTGGACCAGCCTCTGCCATTGTGTCTGCAGGCCAAATGAACCCTGCAGGCCTTGGTTCAAGACGGCAGAATGATAGGCCCACATAACTTGACACCTCTTTAGGAGATGATCTCTAAAGGCTCCTCTGCTTTTGATGGACGTGGGAAGCACAGGACTGGGAACCACTTTAATGCCAGCTGCAGACGGTGGACTGTCTAAGATCCCCCTTTTGTAATAGCATCGACCGGATCAGCCTCAGCAGTGGGCTGAGCATTTCATCTTTGTTTTGGTTTCTTCAGAGCTTGCAACCACTTGTGGAATGCTTCTCCTGTGTTTACAGAAGGGGAAACCAAGGATCAGAGAGGTCACCAGAACTCCCGAGGTGGTCCAGTGGCACTGTGAACTGACCGCAGTGGTATGGGAGCCTCAGAGAGA
Source organism: Psammomys obesus (assembly GCF_907164565.1). Lineage (NCBI taxonomy): Eukaryota > Metazoa > Chordata > Mammalia > Rodentia > Muridae > Psammomys > Psammomys obesus. Next base: position 52,872,808 of record NW_026585895.1, on the reverse strand, counting down.
TGTGCCGGTGTAGGGACAGGCGGGGTTGCAGTAAAACCTTGTGTTGACTGCTGCTTCCCTATGGACTGACACCGCCCCTCAGTGAAGGACCCCCCAGGAGCAGAAGCAGGGAACATGTTCTCGGCTCACCAGCACCCAGTGAGGTGAGACTTGGGCTACCTGTCCTCAGGGCTCCCCTGGACTCCTACACAGATCAGACTAGAGATGCTTCCTGCAGGTGCATTTATCATCACATCACATTTATCATAAGGTGCAAAGTTCCAGCTGGAGCAAAATGCCCTCTTAAAGCAGAGAGGAAAGGGAAAAGGGTGTGGAGAGCTGAGCCCCTGTAGCCACCACAGAAGGACTTGAACTGGTGGCCAGGAGTGATCCCAGTGCCAGGCTTAGGGACACTGTTTTTCTGGGGGCGGGGGCAGAGCTGTGCTTGCCTCCTCCTCTACTCTTGAGTTTGTGCTTGTGTATTTGGGTCCCGCTGCACACTCTCCTTGGATGGTCTTCAAGCCTCTTGGAGACCTTCCCTTCCTCCAGTTCTCCTGACCTAACCTACCTGTTCCATGGTACCTGCCTTCCCCCTGTGACATATCATAGCCTTGGTTACCTCACTATCCCCTGATGGACCTGCAGTAAACAGCTGTCCTCTGATCCCAGGTACCCTAGTACACCAGAGAGATGTGCACAGAGGCCTGGCTGAGTCCAGAAGTTCTTGCTGAATCCTTGTGTGTTTCCATCCCATCCTCCTGTGGTTCTTGTCTGAAGGTCTGATCTTCTGGTGTGAAGAAGGAGGCAGAACCCAGTCCTCCCTGGAGCTTCCTCCCTCTAATCCCTGAGCCATTCGTCCCAAAATATTGACAAGATATGCCATCCTTTCCCAATTTATCAACACGGAAGCCCCACAGTCCCTTGAGTCATGTTTATGGGCTCTGTTCAGTTGCATGGAGGGTGCAGGTATGCAGCTGGTTAAGTAGCAGAGAGTGCTGCTGGGTCTGGGGACGTGATTCATGTGGAAGAGCGCTGGCCTAGCGTGAAGTCCTGGGTCTGATTCCCACACCCCACAAACTGGGGTGGCAGTGTACAGCTCTATCCCCAGCACTGGGAGGCTGGGGCAGGAGGATCAAGAGCTTAAGGTTATTCTTGAATACATAATGGGTTTAGTGCCAGTCTGGGTTTCATGAGGGAAAGGCAAGAGGGAGGGGGGAAGAAAGAGGGAGAGAGGGAGAGAGGGAGGGGAGGGGGAAGAGGAGGGGGAGAGGGAGAGGAATGATTAAGTAATGTTACATCTAGGGCACACCTGATCTCTTTTCACGAATAACGACTTTATTTTCACTAAGAATCATCTCAAAAGACCTGGAGAGATGGCTCAGTGGTTAAAAGCAAATAGCGCTCTTACAGAGGAGTTCAGTTGCCTGGACTCAGGTTAGGCAGCTCATAACTGTCTAGGAATCCAGCTCCAGGGGATCCAATACCTCTGGCCTCCAAAAGCTCCTGAACTCATGTGTACACAGACACAGACATAGACACAGACACATGTATGCACACCCTCACCCATGCATGCTCACACACAAAGTCCACTCTGCCTGTATCTACCACAATGAAGAATGTTGGTGAGATTTTAGACATCAGGGTTGAGTTTAGATAAGAAAAGGGCAGGTATGTGTTTCATATCTCTCCCTGTGAGGAATTTCCTTCTTTGTTCTTGTTTTGTATGAGTTAGTAAAATTCTAACGTCTACTCCACACAGACCTCCCACATTTCTTGTTGGTAGACTTAGCTATTACCTTTCAGTGTCTTGGTGGGCTCCATGCTGGCTCACTGCAGCTTTATAAAGTGCCTGACTGCTGTACAGTGGTTTTGGGTGAGGCCTTTGGGTAGCACACATGGCTAGCCCTTGGGCTCTGCCCCTTGTGGTTCTTTTGTACATAAAGATACATTACTAGTTACTTTTTGTTGCTGTGATAAAATACCATGTTCAAAAGCAACTTAGAGAAGGAAGAATTTATTTTGGCTTATGGTTCCAGAAGGGAGTTCCTAATGGCAGGGAAGTATGGCAGCAGGTGAGACCTCCTGTTCAACCACAGGCAGAAAACAGAGCAAACTGGAAGTGAAGCAAGGCTATAAGCTCTCAAAGCCATCACAGCCCATAGTCTGGGACCATACTTCCTCCAGCAAGGCTCCACATCCATAGTCTCCCGAAAGAGCCACACCACCTGGGACCAAGTGTTCAAATACATAAGCTTATGGGGAAACATGTCATTCAAACTACCCTCTCTGTGGCAGGTGGGACTTGGTTGAGAGTGAGTACCCATGCTGTAGAGGGAGTTTCTTAACTTTTTCCACTTATGACCACGCTTCTCTCAAGGTCTGCATAAGAAAGATAAAATATTTACTGATATCAAATCATAAATCAATTTGTTTTAAAACAGTGATTTGCTTTAATATAATTACACCACTTTATTAAAGGCAAAAGCAAGTTTACATACTAATGAGATGACTATATTTGTGTGGAGTGAGAATTCTGGAATTTTGGTTTCTTTAAAAACACAGAAATATTATAAGATTTTGTTTTCATTTTAGCCCCAGGTGTGGGGATATGGGGCTGCTTTGGACTGTTCGTAGCAGCTGGTTATGATTTGCCTTGTGCTCTAGCAGAGGCGGGTTTTGCCAGATGCTGATAGTTGCTGCGATTGTGTGATTCTGTGACATTGGGAATTCTGGGAACTTTTCAGAGGGTGTATAAATGCTAGAGCCCCAATAGGTGGGTGGGTGGTTGTTGGTCATTTAGGGAGGTTGGTTGTGGTTAGTAGTCATGCTCAAAGAAGAAACAAAAAGAAAGGGATTAGATTCAGAGATCTCTGTCTCTCTTCCCTCTCTCCTTTTTCTCCTATCTAGTGATAGAAGGTGAAACAGGATAAAGGGTGGGAAAAGAACCCACAAAGTAGCGAAGACTGGCTACACAAAAGACTTGCACTTTTGTATAAAGATTAAATCTTGGCTGAATCGTTGACAGGACACAGAACATCTTCAAAGCTTTGCTGAGTTGATTGGTATTTTGATTTTATAACCGTCAGTGCCGAGAATGGTGTTTCACATAACATTATAGTAAAAAGAACATAGCTGGAGTGTATTTACAGCCATTTAGAAGACTGTTGGCATTCTGTCTTTATTCCACGCCAAAATTCATTTAATACTATTTAAAAAAAAATGAAACTCAACTCAGCAATTCAAACAGCAACTTCTGGGATCAAACATTGTAACACATTACAATTCTCAGATATAACAAATTGGTACTCAGTGAGGGACAGAAGATACAAAAAGTCTGTCTTTCCCACAAAGAAGCCATCATGTTTCCATAAGAACAGAAAACTTTGCACATGGTTAGTTACAAACACTGCAGTTTGGACAGGGAGAGGGCTCAGCCAGTAGAAACCTCCAAGCTTGACAACCTGGGTTCTATCCCTGGGTCCCACCTGGTGGGAGGAGACAGCGAGCTTGCCAAGATTGTCCTCTGACCACATGCACAACATGACGTACACACACACTCACATGCAATAAGTAACTGTTTTTACTGTGATCATGGTCCAGATCCCGACCATGATGTGTCCTGTTTGTCTCCTGGCCCTCAGCATAGACTCTTGTCTGACCCAGTCCCAGCTCTCCCTCCCTGGAATTCACACAGTTTTCATTTATGTGTGTGTGTGTGTATTAGCCTTGAATCTGCGCTGAGACATCTGAGGAGGTGCTTGCTGGTGTTGTGTGGCATGACAACACGCACAGTGCAAAACTCATATTGTATGATTGTATGTTCGGAACCAGGGAGGCTGTGGCGTCCCTCGGAGCAACACCAACACGCACTGACAAGAACAGCTTTGAATTAATTTTTGTGTGTTCAGAACCCTTCTCCTGTTTCCAGATTTTTTTTTTTATGACCCTGTGTGGGGTTGTGACCAGCAGTTGATGAAGCTGCGGTGTAGATGACAGGGAGTGAAGGGGAGCAGGAGGGAACACCCGCCTTTAGATACTAGACCAGCTGACATCAAAAGGGAGGGCAGGAGGATGGGTCCTGTGGCCCCACCTTGGCCAGCTGTGGGTAATTAGCACAGTTTGTAGAAACTACAATTTCCCCACCCCCACTGGAGTCAGCCTAAAAATACCAAGGGCTGAGTCATACAAGAGGCCCTTCATCTCTGGAGGGCAACGAAAGGTGGCCCTTTGTCACATCCCAGCAGCCATCCAGGGGTCTGCAGCCTCCTGCCCTGAATGTCCTCCCTCGACAGCTTTGTAGGAGGGATGCCATCGCTCCCGGGAGGTGTCTGGCTTGATGGAGTTTGTGGTTGCAGTGACCAGATCCCTACTATGATGTGTCCTGTTTGTCTCCTGGCCCTCAGCATAGACTTTTGTCTGATCCAGTCCCAGCTCTCCCTCCCTGAAAGACACTCCAGCCTGCTTCCCAGCGGCGTGTTCTCAGTGCTGTGTCCCAGGCCTCTCAGCAGGCGACCTCAGCTGCACAAGGCAGGCAGTGAGGCTGATCTCCTTTTTCTACTTGTCAGGGACATCAGGAGGATCAGATAGCAAAGGGGTTAAGGAATAAGAGCCACACCCAGCCACGTGGGAAAACCTGTCCTCAAGGGGAAACAGACTCCAAATTCACTGTGTGCAAAGTTCTGCTGACAAGCTGTTGAGAGAGGGCAGTGGTCCCTACAGGAACCCTGAGGGGAACTGGCACAGGGGCCTGCAGAGAAGCCCTACTCCAGTACTTGGCCTGCCCTCACACATGAGATTCCACACACTGGCATTTTTTTTTTTAAAACACATCGTATTAAAGAAAAGGACTTTTGCAGGGCGTTGGTGGCACATGTCTTTAATCCCAGCACTCAGGGAGGCAGAGGCAGGCCAATTGCTATAAGTTCAAGACCAGCCTGGTCTACAAATCAAGTTCAGGACAGCCAAGGCTACACAGAGAAACCTTGTCTCCAAAAAACAAAACCAAAAACCAACAAAACAAACAAACAAACAAACAAAAAAACCAAGGAACAAACAAAAATGACTTTTAAAAGCCCTAGCATGGCGCTAAAGAGATGGCTCAGTGGTTATGAATACTCATTGCTCTTCCAGAGGACCTCGTTTTGGTTCCTATTACCCACTTCAGGCAACTCACAACTGCCCATAATTCCAATTCTTTTGGCATCTGTGTGTACCTGCAGAGTCATGCAGGCACACACACACATACACACATGCATATAAATAAAAATAAGAAAATCTCTTTTAAAAGTAAAGTTATAGACTGTATTCTGCTGAGACTCATCTTTCTAAATTGTGCTGTCCAAACCGGAAGCATCTGCCTCTCTAGGTCTCAGGAAATTACAGGCTGCATTTGGAATATCAATGACATGATGGTTGCAGCCATCAAAGGGACTCAGGGATGGAAACACCGCCTCAGAGCCTGGCCCTGCAGAAAGTCATTTCTTTTCATTTGAAGAGCCTCCACAGATTATTTTTAGCATCTGAAGTTCATCTTCCCCTTCCCTAAACTTAAACTTCAAGGAAGCAAATGTGTGGGCCTTCCCCCAGAGCACCAACAAAATGCCTGTGGCCTCATCCAGGGAGGAGACAGACACCCTTCACCATCCAGTCTGGGCTGAAATTTCACTCTGACGAATGAGTGCTGCGGTGGCTTGGCTTGATTACAGATTCCAGACCCACAGTGAGGCGCAGTTGTGTGGCCTTTGGGTCTCAGGAGATGCCAGGTGGCATCTCTGGGACCCTTGTTTGGGCAACAATGGCCTTTGGGTTGACCCATGCGTCTCATGCATGACGGGCAGGAGACCCCAGTCAGTCTGCTCCCCAGCAGCAGGGAGAAGCCTGGGGAAACTGCAGCGTCTGCTCCTTCTGGTGGGCTCTGCATTCTTTCCTAGTAAAGTAACGTGCTGGAAAACCAGAATATACGGTCAGCATTCTTCCTATAAACAGAGCGATTGTACATTGTGAAAGAGTCACTTAGCAATGACTGGAGGGTTGCCATGGTTACCCTCCCCCAGCCATGTGGTCCCAGCATACTGTGGACGTGGAGCTGGGCGGTTCCTGGAAGAAATGTGGCCATGGAGGCATGGGATGGCTTCTTTGCTGCTCTGGTACCCTTCAAGAGCAAAGCTGTCACCAATGGGAAATCCTGCCCTGGTTTTCCTCCTCTACAAGGTCCTGTTATCACAGAAAATCATGTCCGGGAGCAGGGTGTGAAATAGACTCAGATGTAGGCCTGAGCAGAGCTGGGAGAGCATGCTTCCTTACAGAGTGCTCCCCTGACCCCCCAGGACTTTGCTGAGATTGCTCAGTGGACTCGTTTGTCCCTAAGAAGCAATGGGAAAGTGATCAAACCCTTCTGGGTCCTCTGGAGGGCTGGCTTCTCTCTGAGATGAACTGCGTTTGAGAAAATTCACCCCAAGGCTTAGGGTGATGGCTCAGAGGGTAAAATATTTGCCACACAAGCCTAAGGACTGGAGTGCACATGCCCAGAGTAGGCGGAAGGAACTCACGAAGAGGTTGCATTAGCTGCTTCAGGATGACAAGGGAGCTTCAGGAACCCCTTCCAGCACAGTCCCCTCTTCCTATAGCCTTCTGTATTCAAATTCTCTTTTGCAGAGATCCCCTAGATAGGGATCACCAAAGCAGACTAGACAGTTCTGAGTTTAAGTGAGAGACTTAGCCTCAAGGTGTAGGTGGAGAGCAATTGAGGAAGAAACATACCTGATGTTACAATTTTTTTCTCTCTATTTAAAATTTTCTTTCCTTTCCTTTATTTCTCTCTCTCTCTGTTTCTCTCTCTCTCTCTCTCTCTCTCTCTCTCTCTCTCTCTCTCTCTCCCTTA
>NW_026585895.1:52859564-52865849 GCF_907164565.1 Psammomys obesus | reverse complement strand
TCTCTCTCTCTCTCTCTCTCTCTCCCTTTCTTTCTTTCTTTTTTTTTGAGACAAGGCCTCTCTATATCGCCTGTCCTGCTGTCCTGGAACTCACTCTGTAGACCAGACTGGTCTTGAACTCACAGAGATCCTCCTGCCTTTGCCTCCCAAGTACTGGGATTCAAGCTGTGTGCCACCATGCCTAGCCTAAATTTTTTCATACATGTTTTATTCATATTATTTTCCCTCTTCAACTCCTCCTAGATCCCCTCACCAATCTGCCTACCCAACTTCATGTTCTTTCTCTCTCTCTCAAACATAAAAAAACAAAAACACAAACAAACAAACAAACAAACAAACAATAAGACAGAAATGCCAAGGTAAAACAAAAGCCCACAAAACCCTAGAAATGCATTTTGTGCTGGCCAGTTACTCTTGTATATGCTGCCTGCCCTGGAGTGTGGTTGGTATTCCCCGGAGGCTCCATGGGAGGAAACTGGTTTTCCCTTCCCCAGTGGGTATCAATGGCAAGCATCTTCTTGGCTTCGGGTGGGACTTTGTGTCCACTTTCCCCTCTCACAGATCTGGCTTGAGTGCATGCAGGCCCTGTGCATGCTGTCAGAGCCGCTGTGACTGCCTGGGTCTGTGCTTCCCTGGAGTCATCCATCACTCTCAGAATCTCCCTTCCCATCCCCCCACAGACCAATCCCCTGAGCCTTGGGAAAAGGGGTTTGATGAAGAGGGCCCATTTAGAGCTAAGCGGTCCAAAGTTTCTCCCTCTCTGCACGCTGTCCTGCTGTGGGTCTGTGTTTATCCCATCTACACAGGAAGAAGTGTCACTGAGGAGCTATGTACAGATCCGAGTCCCCGTCGGGTGCAGTCACTGTAGATCGAATAAATACCTATGTTTAAAAAAGAAAACTTACCTCTGGCTTTGCAAACACACTCAGGCCTACCTGACCTTCCACAGGACGTGTGTCCCAGAGGAACACTGGCACGTGTACACGGAATTCCTTCTTCACTGGGTTTCAGCAGGAACTCACATGTTTTTGAAATAAAAGCCTGGCAAGAATTCCATCCATACTCTGAGGAGCGCTTTTGCCTCTTTGCACACAACTAGTCTACGTGCAGCTGATTCTTTCAACCACCCATTGAGATGGAGTCTCTGAACAATGAACAGTCAGTCCCACGTAATCCCAAGTAATTAAAAGCACACCCGCCGTTCATCGAGATGGGGCCATGCAGACAAGCCCTCTGCCGCTGGGAGTCACCAATAGCTGAGGCATCCAAAGAAGCCCCGGCCAGGCAGTGGGCACAGTGGTGGTGTCTGGGGGGGGGGAGGGGAGGTCCTGAGAGAGAGTTGCCTCAGAGGCTGCAGGGTGACAGGGGGCTTGACAGAGCCCCTTGCAGCATGGTCCCTTCCTCCTATGGTCTTCTACTTGCCTCCTCCTTACAACCAGTTGTAGTTTTCTGGTGTTGGTTTCCGGATTTGCTACAGAGGTGTGTGCAGATGGGTTCCCTGAGCCTGGGGGAGGGATTATGTCCCCCTGGGTGTGGGGGTGTGATGCTGGTAATAGGACCAAAAAGGCAGCAAGGGGCTCAGGCTTGGAAAGGGGGCAGCTAAGGTATGCGCAGCTACGTTGGGGCTCCATTGTCTCTGGGTGTCTTCTGAATTCATAGGTCCCTTTGGAGTAGTTCTGTGTTTGGCAAGAGGTTGGACCTCTGTCACCAGTAATCAGTTGCCTATCCCTGGGAAGGGCATGGCCAGAAGCCATAGATGGGTGCCATTGGCTGCCAAAGTCCAGGCAGGTGCTGAGCAAGGGCCTCTGTTTCAAAAGGCATGTTGGGTAATGGCAGCATCACTGCAGCTGCCCCCAGTTCTGCTCACACCACTCACTGGGCATGGCACAGTGGCCCACCTGGATGAGCAAGGACCTGGATTAAGACTAACCTTTTTTTCCCATCTGTCCCTCCCCCTTGCAACACTACAGTTGGTCTCAGAGAGGAACCCAGTGGCTCTGCCTCTATGCCATGTGCTGTTCCCTTCTTACACTGGACTGCAGCTCCCTCAGGCCTAGCCTTCCTTCTGCTGGTGATCCTCACTCTATCTCCTCAGGTTGGTGCCCAGGTCATTGGACTATTCTCAGGCTGTCTATGTACTGTCACATGTGGTCAGGGAAGGATAGAGATGATAGTTACCTTCTTTCTCTGTCCTCCAATGAAGGTCAATTATTTGACGTCCACAGGCCAATTTCCTACTACTAAGACCTATGGATTTCAAAGTGAGTTCTGTGCTGTCGGGAGGCAGCCATCATGGAGGTTTTGAGGTACTTCCTGTCTCTCATCAAAGCATTTCTGTTTGAGAACCTGGACTTGTAGGCTCAGAACTATGGAAATAAAAAGACAAGAGGTGGGAAGCTGATTTCGGGGAATGGTAGGTAGTGTGTATGTGTGTGTGGGGGTGGGTGCATTCGTGAAGGTATGTGTGCGTGTGTGTGCATGTGTGTATTCCCCTTCAGCCATCTTTGTTTCTTAGACCTGTTCCCTTAGGGAACGCGTACTATCTGATAGTCACTGGCTTAGGATGTGCCGTGTCTCTTCTTCCCTGTCTTAGTCTGTTCCTGCTGCTATAACAAAATGTCTGAGGCTGGCTGGCTAGCTTAACAACAGGTATTTATTGCTGACAAAACCAGAGGCTGAGAAGTTCAAGGCCCAAGCACATGCTGGTTTGGTATAAGCAGAGGGCTCAGCCTCTGTCTGCAATGTGGTGCCTTGAACATTGGGAGGGAGCAAGTGTGGTGTCTTCACGATGAAAAGCAGAAGTGCAAACAAGGTTTAGCCAGGTCCCTCATGAGGGCACAGATCCCGTCATACAAGCGGTATTATGCCAACGTAGCCACGGCCCACAGGACCACTTTATTTCTGTTATATTGGCCTGAGGGTCAGCATAAGAGTCTGGTGGCTGGGGCGATGGCTAAGTGGAGTACTCTTTACCCAAGCACCAGGACCGGAGTTGGGATCTCGAGAGCCTGCATTAAAGCTGGGCAGGTGTGGCCTGTAACCTCCGCACCCAAAGAGGCCAAGCTAGGGGATCCCTGGGGAAGGCTGGCCAGCTAGACCAGGGCGAAATGGTGAGCTCCAGGTTCATCAAAAGACCTGGCCTCACTAAATAAAGCCGAGAGCAACTGAGAAAGACAACAAGCCTCAACTTTGGGCATCTCAACACCTGTGCACACACATGCACATGCCTGCACATAACTACACACACACATGCAACATGGATGCAACACGCATGAACATCACACACACACACACACGAGAGAGAGAGAACACAAAAGAATTGAGCAGCCTTTATATGGTATGCCTCCAATGGCCGCCTCAGCTTCAAGGCTGCAAGGCTCTCCCCCAGCCTTGCCTGGCCAACAGCACTGTGCTTTTTATGGGAACCTATTGCGCCTGTCATTTCCCAGCTCCATCCTGAGTAGGAGCTTTCACACTTTGGCTGCTGGCTTGGGCTACCCAGGGACATACAGTGTGCCCACTCAGCAAGAGGGACAACAAGATTAAAGAATAAATAAGACAGACATATAAGCTGGGGATGGACCCCATGTTTTGCTCATGCTAAGCGAATGCTCCATCGCTGAGGGACACCCCTGTCGAAAAAAAAGGGGAAAGTAGAGTTACACTGGGTTCCTTTCCAAACCGTCTGGCACACACGCACATGCTCTGTTCTGAACTGCATGCTAGGTGGTGAGGAAGCATCTGCGCTCTGCACTTGGGCCTTGGAAGGACTTTCCAGGATGACTTGACTGCGATCAGGAACTAGGCTGTCCCTGGGAGCCTCATGGAGAACTGCCTGAGCTGCCTTCCCAGGAGCTCTTCTGCACGATTTCTAGCTGAGTCTCTTTGTTGCTCTTCAGATGTTTGGCACATTCATTTAAAGGGCCTGAGCCAACTATACATATTTTTTCCTCACCATTAAAAAAGAAGAAGGAGGAGGAGGAGAAGAAGAAAAAGAAGGAGGAGGAGAAGAAGGAAGAAGAGGAGGAGGAGGAGGAGGAGGAAGAGAAGAAGAAGAAGAAGAAGAAGAAGAAGAAGAAGAAGAAGAAGAAGAATTAAATTTAGAAAAAAAAGCAACCAGAAACTTTTGTTAAGCCACTGACTTGTACCTCTGGTTTGTTCCAAGACCCTGATGGAGGCCTCAGATCCCACTCCCATTTCTAGCACCATGTTGGCCTCTTATGCTTTCTGTACATACACAAAGCCAGCACCAGGGTGTGGTCGTCCATCGCCTTGTGAGCGGCCTCTCTGTCTAACCCTCAGGTGTCTCCAACCCTGCGTCTTGCATCTCCTAGAACCTGACTTTCCACCCCACCCCGCTTCTTGATGTTTAGGACACGTGTGTGCCTCTCCCACTTACCTGAATGGCCTCAGGAGAGGCCTTTTCTCTCTCTGATCTTCAGTTTCATTGATAGTGTGGAAAAACAGCAATGAGAACTTGTCGCATTGCCTCCATCAGTTGTGAGAACTGGCCTAAGCCACAGCCTGGATCCACAGGAAGGAGAGTGGTGGTTGATGACAATGTTGGCAGTGGAAGGAGAGGGAAGCAGGGTACATTGGCACCTGTTCTCCTCTGCTGCCCTCTGAAGTCCATGACTTCATCTCCTCAGCACTTCTGCATTCACCCATGCTGCCTCCTCAAAGATAAAGGTGCACCATGGGCTTGGGTTAGAGCTGAGGAGACTTAGAGACATGTAGTCAGGCTGGTGTGAGACAGAGCTGGTGTCTCCTTGTGGAAAAAAAAAAAACCTTCTTTATCTTGGAGTGAGTCATTGAGTTTTGGGGTCCTATGGTTCTGGACTTCCACCTCAAAGTGGAAAACATGGAGGTGCTGGAGCTGTCCTGCAGAAGCAAGTGTGGCCAGTGATGACGTCTTCCTCACTGTGGACCTGCCTCTTGCTTGAATGGAGGGTGAGGACTGCCTAGCTTCCCTGCAGCTGAAGGAGTACAAGGGCATGGAGTGGGCATCCTAGCCGCCTAGACATGTACAGTGTGGTTAGATAGGACACTGGCCACCAAGATATCAAGCTCTGGGTACAGCTGGTGCATGGCACAGCTCCAAAGTCCAGAACTTTCTCTTTCTCACATGCTGTCCTTTCCTCACAGAGGTTTAACCAATTCACCCTTAATATGCCAGGGCTCCATGGAGAATAGACCCCAGAAAGGTGAATGATTTTGTTTTATGCTAAGAGCTAAGTGAGAGCTCTATGCTACCACTTTCTGGTATGCAGCATCAAAACTGACAGAGGACCCCACATGCTGTCCAACTCTGGGGTGAGATAGCCAGTTCCATCTGGTTTTGTCTTAGAAAACCCCACCCCTTATGGAAAATGGATTAAGATGTATAGCTCTCCTCTGACCTAACTCACCACCCTCTGGTGGCTAGTCTGGGGGTGGGGTGTCCCACTCCTTTCTGGGTTACCAGCCAGCCCTCTCCAGAGCAACCTCCCTCCATGCATCCTTCAGGGAAGAGTTATTGGTCAGGTTTGCTCGTTCCGTTAACTGTTGACTCACAGTCTGAAAATGTGCTCAGGGCCCAGTTGTGGCCAGCGAGCCTCAGCGGACTTCTGTGGGAGGACTCCATTTCCAAGCACGTGCCGTCGTCAGCGCCTTCCTGCCAGCTGCACAGCAACCTTCCTAACGGGACCCTCCTGTTCTAGCTTAGCCTTTAGCCACAGGCTTTGGCTCAGGACCTGGTAGAGGGGGACAGAGGGAGAAAGCCATCTGGAGAGGAATCAGTGTTCAGACAAGAAAGGAAATTGCGTTGGGATGATCGAGACAGCAAAAGGGAGGGAAGCTTGCAAAGCCAAGTTCAACAGAGGGGGACTGAAGTGAGCAGGCTGGGGCCGAGTTTTGGCCACAAAGGGCCCTGCTCTGCTCATGCTGGGGTCTCTTCCAATCTAGACAACTGGGGAAGAATGTTTCTCCTTCTGCCTCCTTAGGCATCAGGAGTTTAGGCAGGCCCACATCGTCACTCCAGAGATGCTCTGGATCCCCAAAACCATAGCAGAGAAGGCCAGAGTGAATCTATCTAGTCTTCAATGTAACCCATAATAACTAAGTCGCCCAGATGGGCTCCCAGCCTTGCTCACAGCAGGCATCCTTGGATACTTTACAGTGTCATCCTTCAATGGTCCTTTGGCTCATTAGGTGCCATTTACCCTTTTAGCACTTGCCTGAGGGTAAGTGCAAAAGGCCTGGTCCTTTGCCCCAGTGTCTCTGTGTCTGGCTCAGAGAAGTTGGCCA
>NW_026585895.1:52851852-52859554 GCF_907164565.1 Psammomys obesus | reverse complement strand
GGTCCTTTGCCCCAGTGTCTCTGTGTCTGGCTCAGAGAAGTTGGCCACACACAAAGACCATGTTCATGTCTAGAAGATGAGGCTCTGGGTGCAAGAAGCACTCAGCTGAAGCACCTAGCCAAAGACACTTCCCCCTGGTTTGAGCAAGATAGTGGACACTTCCCTTCTGTTGAGTGGAAGAAAATAGGTAGGGGTAGGCAAGGTGAGTGAGAGTAGCCAGGGCCAAGATGTGGTTCATAATGTGGCATCTAGAGGTTGTTGAGGGCCTCAGTCTCAGTTGTGGGCCAGAGATGTCAGGAGACCAGACTGTCATGAAGGGTGGATGTATTTCTCTCAGCACTGCCTGCTGCTTCCTACCCAGCTTTTCCACAGCTCAACGGCTCAAGCAGTGGATGTGATAGAGGGCCCTGTCTCTGAGGCCCATCTGAGTCCAGTCCGGGTGCTTGCCAGGCAGAAGGAATCTGACTGGGGACTAACCTCCCTGTTGAGTCAGGAAAGTATGGCAGGAAAGTTGGACCAGGGAACCATTCTACACCTTTTCTTCTGTTCCCCTGGATGCCAGCCACCCCGTGATGCCTAGGAGAGAGAGAGATAGCACACTTCCCACCCTCTGATGTGCCCTTAGGTGCTTAAGTGGGTATCTCAGTGTGGTGGCTAATATTGACTGTCCACTTGGCAGGATCTAGAATCACCCAGGAGACAAACCTCTGGGTTTGTAAATTGTGTTACCCAAAGACCTACCCAAAGACGGGTGGTGCCATCTTTGGGAATGGAGTCCTGGACTGAATAAAAAGGAGACAATGTACCGAGCACACCTACATTCATCTCTCTCTGCTTCTGGCTGGGCATCAGGTGAGCAGCTCACCTCATACTCCCGCCATCATGACTTCCCATCATGATGGGTTGTACCTGTGACCTCTGAGTGGAAAGAAAATCTTCTGGGTTAGTTAGTTTTTTCTCATTGCAAGCCAGAGTCATGTGTGGGCAAGTCTGTGGGACATGTTCTTGATTGATGATCGATGTGGAGGGCCCATCACATGGTGGCGGTGACATCCTTGGGCAGGTGGTCCTGTGTGCTGTAAGAAAGCAGGCTGAGCAAGCCCGTGGGCAGCATTTATCTACGGCTTCTGCTCCACTTTCTGCCTCAGGGTTCCACCTTGAGTTCCTTCCCTGACTTCCATGATGGACTATGTATAAATTGTAAGCCAGATAAACCTCTTCTGCCCTAAGTTGCTTGTGGTCATGGTGCTTATCGCAGCACTAGAAACCTAATGAGCCCCAAACACACCTTTCCTCATGTCTGTTATTCTATCACACAAGGGAGAAAAGTAATACAGGGTATGTGGTAGATCATGGTCCTCCGAGCAAAATGGCTGCCGTCTTCATCATTGTACCATGACTGTCTGTCACGATAGGATCTGTGGACTGCTGACACACCCTCAGGAAGGAAGGGTGTGCAAGGTCCTTGGACTCTCATCTTAGTATCAAGCCACTCCTCTCACCATTTGTATGCAAATTCTATGCTAATTGCATGTGACCCAGGGAGTCCTTTGGAGGAGTTAGAGTTTAAGGCTGCGGGGCTTCCATCTAAGTGATACGCGTGTGCTGCCATCCATGAAGGGTCAGACCTTCCAGTGTGGCCGCTTTAGGCTTACCCATGCTCCAGGGCCCGAACCTTTACCCATGTTCTGCAAGCCCAGTAAAATCATTGGTTTCCCAGGATAAACTTTGGTTAGTCGTTGAGACTTCAGTAGGCCAGGTAGACATTGTTTAGTGTCTGGATAGGGAAGGGTTCTACAGTAATATATTACTGGCCTTTCCAATAAAGCCAGCCCCTAAATAACAACGCTAACCCAGGAGGGCTTGTTCTTATGACTAACACTTCAGAAAGGTCTGCTGTTATTATTGCACCAATGGCTTGAGCTTCACAGGGACCTTTGAACCATAGGCTGTCCTTGTATGGCTGCCTATGTATATGCCTATGTATGTGCTGCTGGCTGGATTGCCACTCTTCATTGGTTAGCTGCATACATAGGTCTTTGCTAGGCAGAGCTCTGTACTCCCCAGCTCCATCTGGACCAGTATGCAGACTCCAGGTGGAGGTCCAACATGGTCTGCAGATCTGCCTAGCCTCTATCCATTGCCATGGCAGGTATCACCAACCTGTTGCTGAGCATGTTTCTACTTGAAGGGAGCTGGTTTCGAGTTCTCTTGACCCTGAGTCTTCATACTTGGCTCTGGAGTCAGCCATGGCTACATCTCAGGTGAGACAGAGTCCCTTGGCTGTCCTGACTGAGGGTCCCTACATTTCTGACTGTGCGTGACGAGCAGAGAAGGCAGCAGAGCTGAGCGTGCTGGCCTTTGTCTCCTGAGGACAAGCTGTGGAATGTGAGCTCTGGGCAGGGGCCAGAGGATCGCCTGTGAAGGAGAGGAGGTCCTGGCTGGGCATCTGGACACCAGACGTGAGAGGCTTAGCTCATCTAGGGGCTGGGCCAAGCTCTCCCCTAGGATGCTGGAGCCAGCTTGGGCTTGGGGGCTGGGAAGAGGTCAGGCTGAGGTTTGAACTGTCCAGAAAAACCCAGAGGATGGGAGGTCTACAGATGTTATGTCGTACCAGGCAGAATGCTCTACCCTGTCTGTACCTGGTTCTGGGTTCTTAGAGGATTAGGGATCTCTGGGCATCACTGTGCTGGTGGATTCTGATTTTCAAAAGACCAGCAGTTGTTAAAACTGCACAGATGGAGTGTTGTCTGGGGGAATGTGACATAGTGGCGTGAACATGCATAGCAAGGTACCGAAAGAAATAAAAGAAAGATCACAGGAATTTCTCGATTACTCTCAGAACCTTTTGCAACCCTTAGTAAATTACCATGGTCTGAAAACAGGGCCTTTGGACTTCAGACAAAAGTGCCCTTGTTCAACGCCCTGGAGTTGGCTCAGCTGGGGGCTGTGATTCTAAGCCGGTGGTTCTCAACTTTTCTAATGCTGCAGCCCTTTAATACAGTTCTCGAGTTGTAGTGACCCCCAATCAGAAAATCACTTTTGTTGCTATTGCATGACTGTAATTCTGCTACTGTTATAAACGATACTACAAATATCTGTGTTTTCTGATGGTTTTAGGTAACCCCTGGGCAAGGGTCATTTGATTCCCAAAGGGGTGATAACCCACAGGTTGAAATCTGCTGTTCTAAGCAGTTCTCATGGAACCTTCCTCTCCTCTCAGTGACCTCTCTGGGACATGATTCTCCCTCAAGAAGCCTCCAGTCTCATGAGATCAAGTCCAAGTCATGTGAGCATAGTGGGGGGCCGCTGAGAACCTTTGTGGGGACTTCCTGTTCCATATAGTAGCAAGATGGCTGAGTCCAGCTCCATAAGGGTCCTGCCCACTCCACCTTGTCAGCCCTGGAGTAGGGCTGGAGTGCAGGTTCCAGGACCTATGGGGGACTAGGTAGGTGGGAGAAACTGTGACTATCCCAGAGCACAACCTCAGGCAGCTGCAATCACCCCTTCATGAGGAGATGAGACCCCCAGGGGCGGTGATTCCCTACTGGTTTGCAGCACTCGGCTCTGCACCCCTGGGCTGTGTGTTCCACAGAGAAGATGATGCCCACCAGACCTGAGGGCGCCTCAGAGCTAAAGCCGGGGAGGGGGCTCTCACAGATGGTGTTGGACTGCGGAGGGCCGGGGAGAGTTTGCCAGCACAGTGGGGTGTGGAGCCAATAGCCTGTCCAACTCTCAGACCATGTCAGCCCAGGCTGTGGACTCCGGCCCAGATGGCCTGGCCACTTCTATATGTTATCCGTCTGTGAAGATATGTTTTTGCAGAAAACAGATTTATACAAGAATGCTGGGCTCTGAGATCCCCCTGGGGGTGGAATGTTTTAGCAGAACAGGAAGTAAGTGGGGGTTGGGCCTCGTTCCTCAGGCACCACACCAAGATTAGCAGGTCCCCGCCCTGCCAATGGATGGGTGGAAGAGCCACTTGGCTGACAGATGTGTACTGAGGCCTGAGAGGGACTGTGTGTGGGAACAGTAAGTGTGTCAAAGGATGGTCTCATGTCTTCCTGTCCCCAAGCTTAGCTGCCCCTGGGCTGTCATACTGGAAGTAGTCTGCCATCTCTGCCATATGCTGTTACCTGTTTTCTGTCTTTCCTGGGATTTAGTTTCTTCCTATAAACCAGTCAACTTGCTAGATGAGAGTAATACGGTTTTTAATAGACTCCTCTTGTTTTGAGACAGTGTTTCTTGAAGCTTAGCCTGGTAGATGATAGATAACCTTGAACTGGCCCTCCTGTCTCTAACTCCCTCCCCTTAGTTTTTGAGACAAGGTTTCTCACTGAACCCGAAGCACCATTTTAACTACATTTGGATGGCCAGAAATATGTTTGTCTCCACCAGCCCTTTCCCGCTGAGGCCACATCTGGATTTAAGGCGGGTTCTGGGTTCCCAACTCATACCTGCACAGTAAGCACTTTACACACTTTGGGGGGAAACAGGGTCTCAATATGTAGTCTGAACTGGCCTTACAATGATCTTCTTACCTCTACTTCTGAAGTGGCAGCATTACAAGTATACCACTCCTGGCCACAGTGTGACATCTTAATGTCATATACAGTTTATCAAGGTAGCTAATATATTCATACTTTCTTATGTTTATTTTGTTTTTAATTATGTGTATATATGTGATGGCTGATCATGGCTGCCAACACATCTGGGAATAGGAAACGCTGATTGGGGAATTACCATCCTAAGGCTGGCTTGTGGGGAACTATGTGGAACGTTTTCTTGACTGTGAGTTGATATAAAAGGACTGAACCAACTGTGGGCAGCCCAGGTGGACCTGGGCTGTTTACAAAGGTAGCTGAGCAAGCCAGAAGAAGCAAGTCAATAAGCAGCGTTCCTTTGTTGGTTTCTGGTTCATGGTCCTGCCTTGAGTTTTAGCTGACTTTCCTCAGTGAGAGACTGTAACATGGGAGCATAAGTTGAAATAAACCCTTTCCTCTTTATGTAGGTTTAGTCATGGTGTTTATTTAGTCAACAGAATCCCAACTAGGACAGAAATTGGTGCTAGAAGTGGGGTGTTGCTATGACATTGGTTTGGGTGTGTGTTTTTTTGTTGTTTGTATTTCAGGATGTGGAAGCGTTTGGAAATTTGAGCTGGAAAAGCTGTTGAGTGGCCAGAGCTTGGTGGGCTGTTCTGTGGGAGTTTGGAAGATAAAGCAGAAAGAAATGCAGAGGATGGAGGCTTGGCTTATGAAGTTTCAGGAGGAGGCGTGAGAGTCCCTCAAACATTCTCTGGAGCCTATTCCTATGATATGTTTAAATTAAGAATCTGCAGTTGCGGGTCAGGTGGGGCTGAAGCATCAGCTGGGGTTAATCGGAATTCGGCACCACTGAGGCGAAACCTTTGCTTTACTGGGACAATTGATGCATGTCAGGCTGCATGCAAAAGCAGCTGTGATTAACCGGAGAGCAGCAGTGTGGAGGCAAAATCTGGGAGGTATCTCCTTGGGGTCAGGGCATGGAAGCTGTGCTGGGGGTGGGGTGGGCTGGCAAGATGCACATCAAACTGGCAGCTGAATTTTGCAGCATGAAAGAGCATCCAACATCGTGCTGGTCTGAGGGTGGAAAGGGGTCATGGAGAGAAGTCAAAGCCTGGCATCATGTGCCAAGGTCTCCATGCAGAGAGGCAGTTGGGTGAGGCCTCAGTTGCAGTGGAGACAACGGGATTGAAGGGCCATGGAGAGAAGCTGAGGTTCAGCATTGTGTCTCTGCGTGGGTAATGGCTATGAGTGCAGGCAACTGAGGAGGCCAGAGACACTGGATTGGATCCCTCTGGAGGCAGAGTTACAGGTGGTTGTGAGCCACCCAGTGTAGGTGCTGGGAGAGGAATTAATGTCTTACAAAAGCAGTGCATACTCTTTATGGCTGACCCATCTCTTCAGCTGCAGCAGTATGCAGTGTATTAAGGTTCTGTATATATTATTTTAACATCAGTGCATAATGTATAAAGGTAGTGAATTTCCTTGTGCTGGGTCATTCAGGACTTCCGGTACCTCTTTTGACATGTGCAGTTGGTTGAGGTCAGGGATGGTTACTTTGCCAGAACACGGGCACCTGTACCCCATCATTTCTCCCTTGCCTCCTCATTCCCAGACTCTGGGAGACACTCACATCACCCTCATCGTGCTGTGACCACTAGAGGTAACAGAAATAGTCTGGGTGGCTATAATCTATAATCTGTAATCTCATCTATAATCTCAGCACTTGGCTGGTGGAGGCAGGAGATCAGGAGTTCAAAGTTATCCTTACTTATAAAGCAAGTTCAAGGCCAGCGTGTCTCAAAAATAATAGATAGATAGATAGATAGATAGATAGATAGATAGATAGATAGATAAATAAGAGACAGAGGAGCAGGAGGAAATCAGAACAGGGAGGAGAAGAAGCCTTATGACCTAATATGCTTCTTGGATCCAAGAGGAGTTCTTCTTGGGATAGTTGAGCACAGCCTGTGCCCTTGAAATTGACCTGGAACTATGAGGAAGGCTAAAATCACATTGAAACAACATGAATACCACTGGGCTGGTAACAATGAATAGCCCTGGCTCAAAGCAGTGTTTTGGGAAACACCCTTTCCCGCTGAGAGGAATGGACAGGACCAGCCTTGCTCACCCGTCCTGGAGTTGTCACTTTGCCCCTCTGGTGATGAGTCTCATGCACACCAGGAGATGAGGACCGAGGCTCCAAGCAGCTCAGCCAGTGCCCAGTGCTCATCAGAGGACGGCATGTCTGTGAGATGAAGTGCCATGCTGTGAAACAAAACAACTAGAACAGAACAGAACCCACAAGCCACAAGCACCCAAACAGGAGTAAACAGAACTCAGCAGACAGCACAAACCTGAACGTATAACTTTGAGGACAAGAGAAAGCATTAAAGAAGCCTGTCCTTGTGAGTTCATTTAGAAACCATTCAGACACACACAAAACCCAACTGTGTGGTTAGGGCTGTGCAATTAGACAGAGTAACTCAAAGGAAAAGGCAATTAGAATAGCATCCACACCAGGCCAGTGCTCAGAGGCTGTGCTGCACCGCCTGACCAGGGGCCTGGTGAGTAGGGTTCTTTTGTATGCATGTTCACACCTGTGTGTGTGTGTATGTATGTATGTCTGTGCATGCTGAAATCAGAGAAAACTTGCAGGAGTCTGTTTGATCCTTTTACTCTTTGGGTCCTGTATATTGAACCCAGGCTTTTAGTCTATCACACAGATCTTGTCTGGAGGGAGAGGAGGCAAGATGGAGGCTGAGCAGGGACTGGACAACACAGGTGTGTGTGTGTGTGTGTGTGTGTGTGTGTGTGTGTGTGTGTGTGTGCAAGGGTGGGTAAGCATGTGGGTGTGCATGTGAGAAAAGAGGAGGTGGTGCTAATTCCATGTCCCAGTCTTTTTGTGGTTGACACAACAATGCTGACTGCATTTATGTGGATCCCAGCTTGCTCTCAGTGGACATTTCTAAGGAGTGCTCTCAATTATTGGACATTTACTGTGAGCTCATGGGCAGAGGACCCTCACTCCAGCCTGCATTCAGAGACTATGTTATCTTCTACACACAGCTACCTGTGAGAGGAAGAAAGACCCACACTTGCCACTACTGTGATACACACACACACACACACACACACACACACACACACACACACACACA
>NW_026585895.1:52753234-52851842 GCF_907164565.1 Psammomys obesus | reverse complement strand
ACACACACACACACACACACACACACACACACACACACACACACACAGAGTCTTCCATGTGGTCATGATCTTAATGACATTAGAAGGCTGTGGGCCCTTCTCCAGTTAGAACCTTCTCTCCACTCCATTCCTTGGTGGAAACAAGAGCATGGTTCCTGGGATGGGCTAGCTTTCCTCTGTCCTCTGGGCCTTCTGCCTTGAACAACCTTCTCCTGTAGACCCAGGGCTTCCCTGAATATGAGAACACCCACCCCATGTTCCCACGTCTCTAGGATGAGACCAGCCTTAGTCTTGCCATGTGCCCTGTGAGTGCTATGGTCCCTTATGGCTTCCTCACAAGATCCTGGCTCTTGAGAGTAGGAACAGTGTCCTCATGTGTGCACTGCTGGGACCAGCTCAGGACGAGGCACGGAGCTGAAGCTAAGCACAGGTATGTTGGGTGTGGAACGGTGATGCCGTTGATGCTCCAGGAAGTGCTAGCTTACAGACAGACTTTGCTGTTGGCATCTTCGAGAAGGGCACTGCTTATCCTAACACGTGACTTGGCTCGGGCTCTGAGAAGCAGTGGGAGTGACAACTGAATGTGGAATCTTAAGGAGCACCGAGACTGGCGGGATCAGACATGGTCCTTAATGCACACAACGTTAGAAATGCTTAACTGACATCCCAAGTCACGGTAGGACTAAGCGCATTCTCTCCCACTGAGGCCTGACAAGGCAGTCCAGCTAGGGAAAAGGGTTTCAAAGGCAGGCAGCAGAGTCAGAGACAGCCCCTCCTGCCATTGTTAGGGGGCCCACATGATGACCAAGCTGCACATCTGCTACATATGTGTAAGGGGCGTAGGTCCAGCTCATGCACACTCTTTAGCTGGTGGTTCGGGCTCGGGTTAGTTTGCTCTGTAGTGCCCTTGGGAGCCTCCTCTTCTCTGAGAAGAAGGAGATGGGGGGATGACGAGAGGGGGACAGGAGGGTGGGACTGGGGAGGAGAGGATGAAGGGGACTGGGATCAGGCTCTAAAGTGATTAAAAAATAAATGAATGAAAAAAAACTTGACTGAGAATTTTGGGGGTAAATTTAAGTAACTACTACAAAAAGCAAATCGAAAATTAGATTTGCTTGTGGACGAGCACCACAGTGGAGTGTGCTCCAGAACTCGATAGTCAGAAGACAGGGCAAAAGAAAACATCCAGGCTCCATGGTGGGCAAAAGGATAGAACATATTAAAAGATAACATGAAGGGATGAGGAGATGGTACTGAGGGCAAAAGTGCTTGCTGTGAGAGCACAAGGACGTGGGTTCAAATCCCTAGCACCCATGTAAGAAGCTGGCCACGTGCACAGCTGTAATACTACAGCTCTGGTGGGTGGAGACTGGAGCTGGGGCTAGCTGCCTGCTGAGCTCCTGGTTTAGTGAGACCCTGTCAAGGGAACAAGGCGGAGAGTGCTACAGCAGGACACCTGGCATCCTCCTCCGGTTCTGCATGGGCACCTGCACATATACGCGCCCCTCTGTCTGTCTCCCTGTCTCTCTGTCTCTGTCTTGGTCTCTGCCTCTCCTTCTTCTCCCAGCCCCCACACCAACACCAGCGTCATGTAGAATACGTTGAAATACAGCAACACTTGAGACTGCAGTCCCAGGGTGTGTGACGAGATAGAGAGAAGTGGAAATGACATTTGATAAATATTTCCCTGATAAATATTTGCCTTCTTCAAAGGCAAGAAGCCACAGATTTAACAAGTGCTAGAGTCTAAAGCAAAACAAATTAAAAAAAAAAAAACAAACCTGTTTTATAAGGGTGTGGTAAACTATACTAAAACCCAAAGACAAAGAAAAATGTATTATTTATTATCAGCCAAAGAAACACAGTTAACCTCAAGCAGGCAGCCAAACCTTTCAGCCGAGATGATAGAAACAGACTCAGCGGAGGAAGAGTTTCACAGAGCTGGAAGAAAAGCCTGCTGGAGAGGAGCGTAAACCCAGCACGGACGCCCCAGCAATGACCATGAAATAAGAATGTTCTCAAGCTAAGAAGCTCAAGAGATTTTATAATCTGACTAGCACTAAATGAAACACTTTGTTGTGAAAACCTCTCCCTCAGGGAAGATGGGAACAGTGCCTACCCTCTCCTCACAAGGCCCCATGGAAGAGTAAAGCAGGAGTTCACCAATGGGTACCTCAGGGAGCCAGTGAATTCTCAGGGCTTACTCGTAGAGCATGGATGAAAGTTACAGACCGAATAGTAGGTGACCCCAGAATAGCGCTGAGAAGTCTTTACCCATCATGGATGATGGTTATGAAAAAAGAAAAAAAAAAGCTATAACATATGAAAAGAGATACAAGAGGTAAAGAAAATTTAATATAATTTGCAAAGAAGTTCAAATTTTAATTTAAAAAGCGTTGAGTCTGGTGGCTTAATTATATAATTCTTCTAAATATTCATTAAAGACTAGTGCTGATTATGCATGAATTCTTTGATAGAAAGAATATCCCTAACTCCATTTACAAAGCCATCATTCCATTGATATAAAAACTGACAGGGATTTTATACAAAAGGAAAAGCATAAGTTGATATGTCTCATGGACATAGATATAAAGATTCCAAGCAAAATATTGACAATTTTAATTTGGTGAGGTAATAAAAGACATGCCACCCAGGGCTACTGTAGTACTTAAAATGCTAAGCAATGGCATGCATTACATTACCAGGACTGAGCAGACCAAGGAAATCAAAGGGAACCTCATTAGTCTAGAAAGGGAATTTGAAAAACAAACAATAAAGACATCAGCAGTAGCAAATATCCATCACTGTTGTGAAATACTAAAATAACCTCCTGAGAATGGAACAAGCATGTTACCACAGTAACACCCCTGCAGCTTCTGGAGAGGACAAACAGGTGCCAGCATCCGTGCACACGCGCGAGAGAGACAGACACACACACACACACACACACACACACACACACAGCATCTCCCATCACCTTCTACCATACAGCATGCAGCCAGAAGTGAAAAGATAGTCTGGTAAAACCGCTGGAATCAGAAGTGAATCTGCCTGTTGTGAAGGTGTGCATCAGTAGGACATGCTAAAGAGGTGCAGGCAGGAGGTTCTCAGGGCTAGCCTGAGCCACACATTTTAGAGGCTGGGGAGATGGCTCAGCAGTTTAGAGCACTTGTTGCTCCAGCAGAGGACCTCAGTTCCGTTCCCAGAACCCACATGGGGCTCACAACTACCTAAAACTGCAGTTCTAGGACATCCAATGCCCCCTTTTGGACTCCAAGGCATTGCACGCTTGTGGTATACATACACTGAAGCAGGTAAACTACTCATACACACATGCAATAAAATAAATCTTATATTTAAAAAAAAATGAATCTGTCCAGGGTATGATTAAAATGTTAACACAGAAAAATTAATTGCATGGGGCTGGAAAGATGACTCAGTGACTACTTGCTGCTCTTCCAGAGGACACAAGTTTATTCCCAGCATCCACTTGGCAGCTCACACCAGTTTCAGGAGGATCGGATGCCTTCTTGCCTCCATGGATATGTGTACACATGGTAAACATATATACACCCAGTCAAAACATACATGCCCATAAAATAAAAAAAGACAAGCATCAAAAGGAAAAGCAAAGAGAGAAGGAGGAGGAGAAGGAAGAGGAGGAGGAGGAGGGGGAAAGAGCAAAGAAAGGATGAAGGATGGGAGGGAAACCTGTCCAGATGAAAAGACACACTGCTCCATCATGTGTCTGATGGAGACTCAGGCATTGAAAGCCATGGCTCATGACTTGTTTTATCTTCTCCTCAGAGAACTGAAGCCAGATCCCAGCAGAATTGATAAGCTGATCCTAGAATTTATATGGAAGTACAAAGGGACAAGAATAGGCTAGAGAATAGTGAGAAAGAAAGAAACAGTAAGACTTGCTCTACTGTCTACTAAACCACTGGAGAACAGCAAGCGAGTGACATGTTCCCCCAGAGCTAAGCAGCAGGCCAAGAGAACAGAGCACAAGAGACTCATGCACAAGTGGCCCCGGGCCTGGCTCTGGTGACTTTAATATGTAAATGGCGTTTGGTGTTCACATGGGAGGAGATTATGAGAAAGAAATCTTGGCACTAACATCACACCCAAGAATGAATGAGTGCAGCACAAAGAAACACACCATCCAGTAGGCAGTGTGGTGAAACCGGAGGGGGATGTGTGTTCTCACTAGGACACAGGTCACACCGTCAGAAAACAGAAGACTGATAAGCCATGCTGCTTTGTAACTGGAAAATACAGTTCATCCAGAGATCCACTAAGAACAAGCCAGAGACTTCCAGCAGAAGTGGACATCGGTAACAGGTGTGCCCCACAGGACCTGAACCCAGAACACTGCACATCAACACTGACAAAACTGCAAATCACTCACACCTTAGCTGCAAAGTGGGCGTTGCACTAGAAGCCTCAGGAACCAGCATTTGGATGTGATGTTTAATACTGAATGTCAACTTGACAGGATCTACCATCATCAGCGAAGCTCTGAGCCGTGGGGAGGGGGCATTCTCTAGATTAAATTGATTGTGTGGGAAGACATACTTTCAATGCGGTCAGCGTCATTCTACAGATGGGACCCTGAGCTCACAGAGAAAAGAAACGCTCACCTCTCTGCTTCCTGTGTGTGATGAAACGTGAGCAGCCAGCTTCCTGCCCCTGCCTCCGTGATGGGCTCCGCTTCCCCGGAACTGTAAGGCAGAATGAGCTTTCTTTTATGATCTGCTTTTGGTCATGGCATTTCATCAGAACAGCAGAAAAGTAACTAACAAGTGCTGGTTGTACACACAGTGAATGTACTAACTGCTATGGGATAGTTTACTTAAAACAGATAATTTATGAGATTGAACTTCACCTCAATAAACACTGCAAACCAAATGAAATAAGCCACAGAAGCACAAGGAGCCAACATGGTTCAAATTAAAAAGAACTGACAAACCAGAAGTCAAAGGGAATCTGAGTGACTGAACACCCACCCTGTGGGATGGTGGGGAGAGAGTCTGCACCCCTTTGACTCAAAGGTGAGAATACACAAACTCTGCGATGTTGCAACTTGGCTCCTTGAGAGCTTGGGAAGGGAGAGGTAGAGGGTCCTCCACACAGACTTAGAGTGCAGAAGAATGATACAGGGGATAGGAATTTATGGGCAGTGAGAGATGTGGCAGGTGAGCCCCTGGGAATTGTGCTAAGGAATGGGGCTGAAGGGGATGGGAACCTGTTACTTGTACATGTCACCAGGAGATTACCAGGGAGGAGGTCAGGGACAGCAGAGAACAGCCCAGAAGAGGGGCAGTGCTGAGTCATCCAGGAGAGTCCCAAGAATGATGGGGGGGGGGTGTCTCCAGTAGGGAGGAGCCCTCAGAGCCTAATAGGGACCCACAGAGCTGTGTGACAAGGCTGAGGGGACCAGAGATGTGCAGGGCAAACCGTCGCTTGTGGGTCACATTCAGCACACCACTGTGATGCTCTGACACCTCAGGAAGCTGATGCCTAAAGACAGCCAGTGGCTGTGAACACACCTTCTACGAGGCTCCATAGTCCCACCTGCCCTTCCCAGAGAACAACAATCCAGGCTGATATTTTCTGGGACACCATTCCAACAGTACAGCTCCCCTGGAACTATCAGCCACAGGGGAGCTTAGCCAAACTAGTCTCTACAGTCTCCCATGGCCCTTCCTGCAGAAACCACAATGAAGGTCCTGGTCCTTGCTGCCTCCCGCCCTCTGCTGCCTCCTGAAGGTCCCAGCACCTTCTAGAGGGTGTGGTCTTGTGCAGCCCCTCCTCTGGGAACCGTGAGCAATAAACTCCGTGTGGAAGGTATTGTTCTCTCTGTCACTGGTCACCTTTATAAAACAAATCTTCGTGTCTTGAGACTCTGCCCAGGGCTCCCCTCGTTCATACCTGACTCTGCCTCCAACCATTCTCACTGAGCCACAGTACACAGTTCCCAGCCAGCAAGGGTCTTGATAGATATTTGACTCACACCCACTATGAGCAACCTGCCTAGGACCTGCCATCACCATGCACAAGGACCTCAACACCAAGAGACTCCTTTCTGGATTTTTATTTTTTTGACAAGGAATAAAGGAATCTATGAGCAGCGGTGTCCAACTTCCTGTCTTCTGGTACAGACTAGCCACAAAAAATGGGTGCCATTTTTGTCAGAAGACCAGTTTAGTCACTGGGGTATCAAAGTAGAAGGGGCATTGGTGAGTTTTCTGGGGTCCTGGATCTTCCATCACTTGCACCTCAAGCAGGGCATAGCAATGACAGGATAGCCCTGGGGGTGGGGGGTTGCTGGCTTAGCAAGCTGCAAGGCAGTGCTGTGCCGTGACCCCCTGATTGCAGGCTACCCTCTCCTGTGGAACAATCTCCAGTCTGAAACAGGCTATTTTTATCTGTTCCTCGGGGCAGACTTAGCGAGATGCCTCTCTGGCAGGGAGCCTCTGCTGCTCCGCTGTTGTCGGCTGCTCCAAAGGAGCTGGGTCCCTAGAACAAGAATGAACTTTCTTCATCTCCTATGGTCTCTGACTCAGACAGGCTTTTGCTTTTGTGACAGGCCCTGCCTGCCCTCCCTGGCCTCCCTTTTCTAGTGGAGAGGGGCCCGAGCCTCCTCCCCTGCTGCTGCTGTGGCTGTGTGTGCAATGACAGCCCCCCACCTGCTCTGACTCACCCTGCAAACATTCTTTGGGGCAGCTTCTACCCCTCCCTGCCTGGGCCCCAGTTTCCCCGGCCTAGGCTTTGCTTGTGCAATGCCTGGGCTTGGGCTCAGGGCTCTGGTGTGGGGGCCAGGCATCCCAAGCAGATGATACTGTGACAGACCTAGAGGATCTACAATGAGCCAACTGACCAGAGGGGCTCTGGGGTCCTCCTGAAGCCTTGGGTCACCGCGGCAGCCCAGGGCCAGCCTGAGAGCAGTGGCCACTCTGTAACTTGGGGTGGGGACAAAGGCCTGGTTGGCTGGAAAAGCTGTGTCCTGCTCTCTTCCCGTTCTAAGACAGCTCCTGAAGGGAATGAACAGCCAGATGGCAGGATGGAAATCTCCCATAGGAGAGGACAGAGGAGGAAGAATGTCCTGTTGCCATCACTTCTTGCAGCCTCACAGCAACCCCCTCCGCAATCCATCCATCTCCCTCTTTCAGAGGCCACCCCTCTTCCTCTTTGAGTTTATTCTCAACCCTGCAGACAATCTGTGGCCGTTTTGGTGCTCAGTTGAGATTAGTCTGAACTCTGCCTAAGCAGAACTAGAGCCTGTGTGTTCCATTCCCCATGCATGCCTTACTTTCTTCATCTATAGGCAGGGGTGGGCTAAGCCCTCACTTGGGGGTCTCTGCAGGTTCTGAGCTCATGTTGAAATCTTGGAGAGACCAAGATTTGATGATGACCATGAAACCTGCCATTCTTTCCTTCCCAAGGGACCAGCTTCTCTGATGCCAGCTGGTGAGCCTGGGGCACAGGCCCAGTGCTGTTCTTCCCCATCTACTCCCCGAGAGGCCTTCCATTTCTCTCCACTGTCCCAATGCAGAGGGAGGAAACGGAAACTGTTCTGTCCCTAAACCTGCTCTAACCAAAGGAAATGGTAGGAACACACGTCCCTCCAGTCTTTTGTCTGTAGCCCCCCCTCTCGCCCTGCCTTCTGGTGCCTCTGCAGAGCAGTCTTGTCCCATAGCTTTGGGGTGAAGGCAACTGTGGGTGGGAGAAACTGTACTCGGGCGCAAAGATGGTAGTCAGCCCTCACACCAGGAACATGCACATACCTCGTGTTCTCCCTCCCACAGGATTGGCAGGGCGGCATGCTGGCACAGTGGATTCCACTCTGGCAGGTCCTCACAGGGCAGGCTCTGAAGGAAAGAGCAGAGAACAGGAGGCCCTGGAAGAGGAGAGGCTACTCTGTCTGTGGCTCCCTGCCTGGTGATTCCAAGCGTCTGCGATTGTCATTAGCTTACTGGTTTCCAACCTAAGGACATGGCCAGCTTGTTTACCGGCTTTCTGATGGAGCAGACCGAAGCCTCCGTGACACATATTTTCCACGAGTAGGGGTCTCCAGCTTCCAAGGGATGTCAGTTCATGGGTCTGAGTGGGGTACTCTAGCCTAGGGTGAGTCCCAGGTTTCAAACCTTGTGATGTTTCCAGGGAAAAGGAGGAGTCTGGCCTACACCACCCAAAACTCAGGCTTCTCCAGGATCTGGCATACTGCTGGAGCTGCAAGTCAGTCAGCTTGTGCTGTTGTCTGGCAAGGGAGACAGAGGGAGGCAAAGAAGAGACACACGGTGACACGGGGTAGTGGCTGAGGACACTGTGTCCATATCAGGAGCTCAGCACTGGAAGCCAGCCTCAATTTTGTCTTTTCATTAATATGTTGGGGACAGGGGTAGCAAGACTTGGAAATGAGAAGACCTCACCTTTACCATGCTACAGTCTCACTGCCTTCTTTGTGAAGTATGTCTATCAGTTGTTCCCAAGCTGTCAGATAGATTACAGCTAATACCTATTGAGAGGAAGGAAGGACAGGCCCACAGACAGTGGAGGACCAAGCAAGAGGAAGGTTCCTGCTTTTCTCCACCCCACAGAAAGTCTGTGGACCCATTCAGCTTCTTCTCAGATATAGACAACACTGTCCCCCAACTACCTATGGGGACCATCATGTCATGATATACTTGAGGTCCCAGAATAGACTAAGACTTTACACCCATCCTCTGAACCTGTCTAGCTTTCCATCAAGTTTACTGTCAAAGATGAATGGATACCCACAGATGGTCAGCTTGGCCTCCCCTGGCTATAAGGTCTGCATGGGGTACCTCAGCCATATACTCTCTGCAAAAGTATATATGGTCATCAACCTTCTCTTGAGAGAATAGATTCAACTGTCTTCGAAGTCACTGTGGCCATGAGCTTGTGTGGGCAGATGCAGCACTCTCCCTTCTGATCAGAACCCCTCCCACCCCCTGCCATGGCAATAGCCACCCACACCCTGGAGATAGGGCCTCTGGCAGAAAACTGTGTAGTTGTCAGGACAGGAATGGTGCCCCCAGCTGTGAGGCACAATGAGATGGTGATTGCTTGGTACCCAGCATGGCTACTCTGTGGCTAATGGATTCAGCAAGAATGTGAGCTCCTGGAGGAAGGGATGTAGCAGAAAAAGAGAAAAAGAACGTCCCTCTCCTGATGTATAGAATTTAGTGAGGCACAATACACTCCCCCTAAATCTATCCTTCGTTCCCTTATGAATCCTCGTTTGCAAGAACTCATGGGGACTGATTCATGGCAGAGACCTCCAGATCTGAGACTCCTGTCTTACATCTGGCCTCCCTGCACGAAAAGACATTTTTCAGAAATGTGCTTACAGAAGGCAGCTGCCCACAGCCAGTGAAATCATGTCAGAGCCCGCTGTCCTGAGCATTTGGTAGAAGCCTTGAGATTGGCCTGTTTTCTGTTCCTTTGTCGATGATCTTGATCCTCCATCCCATGAGGCTGGGAGGAAAAAGGCTTTTACATGTCTCTTAGTGAGCGGACACCCACTCCGCAAGGTCTTTTGAACCCTCCAGTCCTGAGAGGTTGGAAGTTTTACACACTGACTTGGTTATGTGCTCAGTTTCCCTATATCAGAGTGGGCTTTGGTCTCCGAGGCTTCCTCAGTCTGCTGCTAAATGATGGAAACTGTGTTGAGGACCTTCCCTGTCATTCCTGTCCCTGGGCATTCTCATTGTCTTACACAATAATCCCCTGCAGGGGTTGTGCTTGCAGTATTGTCCTGTGGGTGTAGGGCACCCTTGGAAAGCCATCTGAAGTCCTCGGGTAGCTGCACTCCCAGTTACATACGGGTATCAGGTTCCTGGGACTTGTGGAGATCTGATTCAGTTTAATCTCCAGTCTCCTGGCATCACCCAGACAGCAGAGCATGGACAGGGAAGTGCGGCAGCTTCTGGAACTCACCATCCTGGGTGAGAGCCCACATCCCTGCTGGGTGGGCCCCAAGCCTCCATTGGCTTCAATTCTGCAATTTTTTCCAAACCCGGGGCATGATTCACAGCCCAGATCCCAGCCCAACTAGTGGAATTTCTGAAACCCAAGGACTGAGGTACTGTCTGCGCTTCCGAGAGGTCCTACCCCTACCTTGGGGGCAACTTGCAGCAGAAATGGGTGAAGCCGCACACATTCTTCCCACATGAGGCAGTGTCCTCATCGGGAGGAAGCAGCGATGACAGCAACAGATGCCATGCTTCGCGGCTGCTCTCATTAAGCCACTCAGATTTACTTAGTTTGACAACCCTGTGATGGTCTGGGCCTTAGGACAGCTCCAGGCTGCACTACCACCCAGCACTAAGTGAGGGACAGTGAGGACTCTCCTTATCCCTGCCGTCCCTCTGCTGCTGGCCCAGAGTGGTCCAGTCATCCATGGTGCTCCTGCCAAGTCTCCTGAACAAGGCAGCCCCTTGTAAACATGCTAGCGCCATGTTCCTGTGGCAGTAGTAAAGAGATCGGTATCTCTTGTCTGGTTAATAACTGTCTGGGTTCTCATAGTGACAATAGCATCTCCCAGGGCCTTTCATCTAGGGTACAATATGGTCCTGGACTAGGCAGGAGTGGGCATGACCCTGGCTGAGCATAGCCCGATGGGAGATAAGGGCCAAAGAAAGTCCGTAGTTCCCTTGGCCTCCAAGTGACCAGAAAGCAACAAGGCCACCATTGTGGAGGCCACAATAGGCCGGCTTTCTTCTCTAAACATGGAAGGCCCAGTGGGCACTATCACCACAAGGGAGATGATGGGGAGGGAGGTCCCCATGGGAACCAGAGCCAGGCTGGAGTCTACTGTATGTGCAGAGGGCCAGCGAGTCAGCCAAGTGCAAGTGAGTGGATGGCCTGGGTGATGAGGTTAGATGCTGAGCCATGCTCATTGTGTGAGAGAGAATATGTATGCACTGTCCGTGTGTATCTGTGTGTGCCCGTGTGCCTGTGGGTATGAGTATACATGTGGAGGCCAGAGGCCAGTGCAAAAGTGTCTTCCTCTACTGTCACCCAGTCTATAATTATTCTTAAATTTTAATTAAGTGTGTGTATGTGTGAAATAGAGGTGGGAGGTCAGAGGACAACTTTGCAGCATTGCTTCTCTCTTTACATTTTTAGGTGGTACTGGAAATCAAACAGCTCACAAGACTTGTGCAGCCAGTGTTTGTACTCACTGAGAGCCATCCTGATGGCCCCAGTCTCCAGCTTATTTTTTGGAGACAGAGTCTCTCACTGAACCAGGAGTCCCCTGACTTAGGTGTGCTGGCTGGCGAGCCCCGGGGAGCCTGCTGTCTCTGTATCCTTGGCATTGGGATTAGGATGTACACCATCATGACTGGCTTTTTCTTTATTTTTATACTTTATTCACTTTACATCCCGACTATAGCCCCCTCCCCCATCTCTTCCTGGCCTTTTAGTGTGAGTTCTGGGGATCAGACTCAGGCCCTCCTACTTGCGAAAGTTAGCACTTTACATTCTGAAGCACCTCCCTAGCCTTAGCCATGGCCACTTTTAAAAGACATGCACATAGCTGGGCATGGTGGTACATGCCCGTAAACCCAGCACTCGGGGAGGCAGAGGCAGGCAGAGCTCTGTGAGTTCAAGGCCAGCCTGGTCTATAAATTGAGTCCAGGGCAACCAAGGCTACACAGAGAAACCCTGTCTCGAAAAGCCAAAAGAGAAGCATGTATGCGTGCGTGTATGTGTGTGTGTGTCTTAGTATGCACGTGGAGCCTGAAGACAACTTTGTAGTGTTGGTTTTCTTCTTCTACCATATGGGTTCCAGATACTGAACTCAGGTCACCAGGCTTGGCAGTAAGTGCCTTTAGCTGCTGAGCCATCTCTTTTGCTCCCATGTTCATTTTAATTAATTTGTATGTATGTATGCATCTATCTATCTATCTATCTATCTATCTATCTATCTATCTATCTATCTATCATCTATCTCTGGTGTATGGTGTTTGGCTTGCATGCATATCTGTGCACCATGTGAGTGCAGTGTCCAGAGGAAGGTGTTAGATCTGTAACTCTGGTCCTAGGAGTTATGGATGTAACTCCTTGTGAGGCCTCACGTAGGTGCTAGGACTCAAACCACAGTCCTCTGGAAGAGCAGCCAGTGCTCTTAGCCACTGAGTCATCTCTCTAGCTCCTGTGATGTTCATTTTTATAGGCCAAACAGAGACCTGGGATTTAGGAGATGCTAAAGATGACAGAAGGAGAGAGGCCACAAGGGAGGAAGGGAAACACCATGGCACTCCAAGGCTTTCAGAACCTCCCAGACATCAGGAGCTTTCCTGCTCTTCTTTCAGGAGCCCCCATGTTCTGGAGGCAGACAGTCCTAGAGCCCACGTCAGCCTGCCTCCAGAGCCTGTAATATGGAGTGACTTGTTCCCAAGCTGAAATACCATTCATGCAGTTCCGTTCAGGCTCAGCCTGCCGTTAAGCACACCCCTCCCTCCTTCCCTCCCACCCTCTCTCCTCCCTTTCCCCCTTTGCTACCTCTTTCCCTCTCTTCCACAAAAAGTCTGGGTCCTGCAGGAGTTCTGACACACAGCAGTTCTGATCCAGGGGATCCCACACATCACCCCACTGCTGGGAGCTCAGCTTTGTCACGGCAGCTAGCATTTTGGGCATCTTCCCTGTATGTTGCCGCACGGTTCTCAGAGCTTGTTTTATTTTTCTTTCCTTTTATTAAATCAGATGTGGCTGTAACTCCAGGCATGATTCATCCCCAGGCAGCTTTCCCTCCGGCTGTAAACCTGGGAAATCAAACATGTTCTGGGCTTCCAAAATACAGGAGTTGGACAGGCACAGACAAATGCCCCATTGCCAACAGGAGAGAGGGGAGGGGACAGAGGCAGTAGGACTCACTAGTCCCCAGCACCCCTAAAACCTGGCACGGCAAAGCAAAATTTTGTCTCACAGCTCTGGGAAAAACATTCTCAGCACTCCAAAGCTGCCTTCTGAATGCCTTGAGGTGAAAGGTGAGAGTCACCAACTAGTCTCCAGCCTGGAAGATGAAGCAGCCTGGAGGTCACAGCTCATGGCTCTGCTGCTCTAGGGAGGTGGTGTCAGCCCTGTGACATAGCTCCACCAGGCCTCACCCTAGTGGGGACTCATTGGTGAGTCTGTTCTTGAGGTAATCCTGTACGTTGGCCAGTCATCTGAAACTCCAGGTGTCTGCCAGCTTGGATTTTCATGGGGAAGCAGTTACCCCCTGCCCCCAAGCCCTGGTCATAGCTGTGAGAGCTGGTCCAGCATACAGCATAACCAAGGCTATGGCCAGTGCCCTCTGGAGGGGTGACCAACACAACTATAACTCACTGGTGTTGTGGAAGGGAACTGTTCTGGAGGTGGGGAGCAGAGTTTGGAGTGGCAGTACGCAGGAAGTGTGAGCAATCCACACTTCTGTACTTAAGTTACTTTGTCTCCCCGGTTCTACGGCTCAGTGCTGGGAGGGGTGAACTGGCAATATCTGTGATGCTTTGGGGGTCGCTCCATTGTCTTATTCATATTCAAGACAGTTCCTGCTTTGGATGGGTAAATCAATGTCCCTCCTCTTCAGAACTGCATGGATGAGTGCAGGCATGCATATGAGTGTGTGTGCATGTGTGTGATTGTGTGTATGTGCACGTATGTGTGTGTGTGTGCATGGTGTTTGAGACAGAGTCATGCTGCTTTAATCTCTGGGAGTTGGGATTATAGGTATGCACCCCATACCAGGTCCAATTTTCCATATTTTTATGTTTTGCTTCCATCTTGATTAAAAAATCCTGTCTTTGAATCATTTACTTTAATTTTTTTCACTATGAACATTTGAGAGGCACCAAGCTGTACCTTCAAAACTTGGCTGGGAGACTCTCCCACGATCCTCTTTCATCCCTCCACAGTTCTGCCTTCCACACCCTCACCCCACAAATGCCAGCACAACCCAGCCACAATTCTCTGTTGCCTTGGGATCAGGTTGCTCCAGCTTTCCAGAAATGTGCTCTGGGTTTCCGCTTGAGGCTCACAACTCTGCCTGCCACCATTCTGTTCTGAATGTGGCTCTCTCTTCACCTGCCCGTCAGCAGTCACCCTTAACTCACAGAGTGCAAGCTTTCTCCAGCCAGTCCCTGGAAATCCTTGGAGACAGCTTGTGCTGTCCGTCCCCATAACCATATCCACTCTGCAGGAAGTGGACATGTGATTTTAGTGTTTCCCCCACTTCTTGGCGTAGTTTTTTGTCTTCATCTATTTGGGATGTTGTAGCAAAATACCAGACACTGATTAGCATTCTTGAGCAACAGAAACACACCTCTTACCGTCCTAGAAGGAGAAAGAACATAGTCCCGATTCCAGCAGGTCCAGCATCTGGGAGGGCTGTTTCTCACTCAGTGAGAATGTGTCCTGGCTCTGAGGAAGGGCCAGGAAGCTCTATGGGTAGAGTTTTGTCCTTGAAACCTACTCAGTCCCCACCTCCCCCTGCCATTCTGCTGGGAGTCAGGGTTTGGCAAGGAACACAGGAGAGACAGAACCATTCAGGCTACAACACTGATTTCATTTCAATCAATAAATGTTATGGGCCAGCGATATGGCTTGGCAGGTGAGGGTGCTTGCTGCTAAGTCTAAGGACCAAAGTTCAATCCCCAGGAGCCACATGGTAGAAGGAGAGAACAAGTTCCCACGAGTTGCCTCTAACCTCCACATGCTTACCATGGCATGCACATTTCCTATACACATACACAAAATAAATAAATAATTTCCTTTTTGATAAGAGCAAAACTGAGCAGCTCATAAAGGTATTTCCCATGGACCATCTGTGTAGTGAGAATTTTGACGTCTTAAAGAACCCAGTTATGTTATGTAAACAGGGGTTTGCTTTTATCTCAGGTGCGGGATATTGGCTGCACCAGAGTGTCCACAGTAGCACACTATTTGCCTCTTGCATGCTCTGGCAGCTGGAGATAGTTTAATTCTGGGGACTCCAGAGAGGAGGTGCAGCCCTTCCTCCTGCTGGTTCCTGATCCTGCTGCTGCTGGTTTGTCAAGTGGCTGAGAGAAGAGACAAGAAGTTAGAGCTATCCAGATGAAACAAAGACTGGACTTGACCCAAAGAACTCCATGCAACAGGAAGCAGTCTAAAAAGATCTCAGCGCCCTCTCTCCCCACCAAGCTTCTGTCTCTCCTACTTGGTGTTGGGGTGTTGGAAGGGACTGGGGTGGAGAAGGTGGTAGATATAAGAACTGGAATAAAACAGATTTAAAAAAATATGCGGACACATTTGTATCCCTGCAAGCACAGACCTCTGCCATCGTAAGGCTTTGCTACAAGGGCAAACCACACTCGTGGGTCATCCTCACCTCAAGTCCAGTCCCCAAGAGGACCACACTCTCTTTTCATTTTTTGAAGACTTACTTATATTAAGGAAGTCTGCCCATGTGTGCATGCAGTGCCTTCAGAGGCTGGAAGAGGGTGTTGGATTTCCTGGAGAAACAAGCTAATCTGGGTGCTGATGATCGAACTCTGGACCTCGGTGCACACCCAAGGAGGTCAGAAGACAACCTGTCAGAGGAGTTAGTTCACTGCTTCCACCATGTGGGTCCCAGGTCTCTGTGCTACCACGCCTCATGTATTACTCAGGCAATTGCCCCTCATTTTTTTTTCTATGTCTTCAGTTTCTGGCTCATTAAAATCTATGGTTTGGCTGGCACTGCCGCAGATCTGACCACGCATGGCAGATTGGAGGCGGTGCCAGCCACGCATCCCATTGGCTGCTGTGGGCTCACAGACTGGGTGTCCTAGTCTAAGAAGGCCTGTATGCTGCACTTTCCTTGGGGGTGCAGATTTTGGTGCAGGCCCGAGGCTCAGGAGTCCAGGAAGTGTCCAGGAGACAGACTTGGGGGTTCTTTCCTTTCCTGGATTAGTCATTCTGGGTGGGTTGTATGTTAGGGAGAATATACCCACCATCTCCTGGTCCTGCTGGCCTAAGTGTTAGCATAAGGTATTAACCCTTTAACTTGTCTTCTACCTCTGGGGTGTCTGGGCCTTTTTGCCCAGAGCATCTTGCAGGAGGCAGGAGGCCTGTACACAGGGCAGGACAAGGTCATGCAGGCCTAGTCAAGCTGACCACTGTCCACAGAGAAGTGACACGTCTGCAGGTGGGAGGGGCCTGAGCATTACATAGCAACCATATCCCTGTACAGCCCTGTGAGAGCTCTTGTTCCCTTCAAGCCAGTCTCAGCAGCTGTTATTCCTGTGGGAAGCACAGAAGTGGATTCAGCTAGGTAGGAGGAGGAAGTAAAATGGCTCTTTAAACAAGGTAGAAACCAGAGCCCTCTGCCTCAGGACAGGGGCTGTGGGCTACTACCACCTCCTGCACAGAAGCACTGGAACTGCAGCCTACCAGTCTGGCCCTCCTGGTGCCTCTAAGCTAAGTTGGTGCCATAGATACCTCCCTGAGCACCCAGCTCTCTGAGACCCCACCTTACTCTCTCTGGACAGCTCAGCCAGCCTCCAACAGCTGTAGCCAGGCCTAGGCTGATATCCCCAGCAGGATCCTCAGCTTCCTTTGCCCAAAGGGTGAAACCCCAGTCCTGCACTTGAGGCATGCTTGTCCACTCTGCTCTCTCCTATGGTGCTAGCTCATCTATGTTGCCTGGTCCCTGGATCCAGAAGCCCAGGTAGGATGCTCTTGTAGGCTCCAGAGGTTTTCTTCCTTGTCCATGCAGCTAGGGCACTTCTTGTCCCACTTTCTTGTTCTGGCTTGGTCTTCATGACCTTGCTGTGGGCCCGCACATGTGGACTTTTACACAGGAACATGCCAGGTGCTGGCTCCTCTGCCTGACACTCCAGCCATCTGCTCTGGAGCATTGTGGCCAGCACCGGAACCCTCCTTGGCTGCCTTTGCCTCAGCTCTTCTTGCCAAGGAGAGGATTTGCTATTTTCCACTTCCTTCAACCCATCTGCATTTCTTTGTCCTTAAGTCTCTTCCCTATCCTTCTCTAGACTCGAAGACACGCCCAGCCTGCCAGCCTGTCTCTGCTGACTAGGTAGATGGCAGGCCCAGTGAGCAAGGCCCACCTTCTTTAAATGAATGGCATGGACAGTTCTGCAGGGTATCCCGCGGTCTGTGGCTGGTACTGTGTCTAAGCTGAGTGTAAGGAGCCTTGCCCACAGACTATGTGCCAGTCTGGATATCATGGGCTTCAGGCTGCTGTCCATTGCAATGTTCTCTACCCAGGCTTGTTGTTGTTGTTTTGTTCTGCTTTTGAGTCAGGGTCTCACCTTATAACCGTGACTTGCCTGCAAGTCACTATGTACAGCAAGCTGACCCCGAATCCACAGAGTTCAGGGATTAAAGCCAGGAACGACCACACTTGGACCTCCCATTGGCTAGCTTCAGTCTTTCTCTTTCATAGTTTAGCTCTGCCCTGGACAACAGAAGTTCTTTCTATTGCATCCCCTGCTCTGTGTTGTTGGGCATGTGGGATTCAAACCAATGCTGCTTGCAATCAAAGCCCCTGTTCTCACGGGTCTCTCTCTATGACCACCCAGGGCACATAGTGGGTTCTCTATGGGAGGGGCTGTACAGTGACACACTAGATGTGCCTGAGGATATCTGGAAAACTCCAAGAGCTCAATAAATGTCAAGAAGATCAAGGGAAAGTCAGCCACATGGTGCATTAGGGCCAGGGAGAATGAAAGCTGCAAAGATAAGGCCAGCAGGGATGTAGAAGGAAGAAGAAGGATGTGGAGAGGCGTGGAGGGTGTGGGGGATATAGGAGGATGCAGAGATTTGGAGGCACAGGGAGGAATGGGGGAGGAGACCATGCACGGAACCCCACACCGATTCGGTGAAGCTTTCTGTCAGTGGCAGAGCCATCCATTTAGCATCAGGATTCCCCACTTGTCATGCCCACAGTTCCCTTTGGGTAGCACTCAGATGAGGGAGCACCCAGGTGCTTCTTGCAGCATTTCTGGTATGTGTGTGTGTAGGCCCAGTGTAGAGGCAGGGTGTGGCGAAGGCAACCTATCTGCTAGAGAGATAGGCTATCTAATCTGGCTTTTCACCCTGAGGTCAGCAGAATTAGGAAAAGCTGCTCCATGAACAGACCTGGATATGGTCATGGTTGGGGCTGGACAGAGGGCTGTGAGTGATCTGTCTCAGGTACCCGTGCCGACTCAGCAGGGGATAAGGTAGTACCTCTGGAGGCTTGCTTGGTAAGCACATCAGTACACTGCCCACTGTGGTCTGGACTGTCCCTTCTGAGAAGTGGAGTCACCTTCCTTGACAGACATGGGAAAAAAATGGTGGGAGCCAGGGCTAGATGGGAGCCATTGCAAACATTTTCTCCCTGGGGATATGTAAACAGTGTTCACCCCCTCCTCATAAGGTCCCAATGATGAGCCAAAGTATGGCTCCACTAAAATCCACTTTAGGGGAAGCAATGAATTTGCTGGGCTTATTTATAGAACACAGGTGAGGCGTTACTGGCTGGAGTGTGGAAAACCTTGAACAGCTGCATTAGGAACTCCCCACCCAGCATGGATCATTCCTCCTAGCCACACAGATGGAACTCACCTCAGTTAACCTCCCCAGTCTATATACACTCCAGCGTCCCCCAACCAACGAAGACCACATGCATTTAGGGCAGAACTGCATACAAAAGGCCAAGAGCAGCTTCAGAATCTCAGGTGAGCATCAAATGACCCTCCCCGTACTCTCCCTTTGGAGGGAACCTCAGTAGTCCACAAGCCCAATAGTGATGGACCCTTGCAAGCAGACACAACCAGTATGGTGAAGATGATGGCTGTTCTGCTCAGAGGATTACACTGTATAGCTGGAGCTGATTGAGGCCAGAGCCTCTCTTCCCATCTCTCTGGGTGGGAGAACCCTGAGAGTTGACTCTCCCTGCTTTAGGAGTGACTTGAGAAGGGTTGAGCATATTCTGTTTGAAACCAGAATCGTCTGGCACAATTCTCCTTTATGGCAGAGGGAAGTGAGGCTAGAGCACTGTTTGATGACCTCTGGATCTTCCAGCTGTTAGGTGCTGGATGTTTCCAGTTGAGCTGATGCCTGGTGCCTGGCATCTGTGAGCCTTTCCTATTCCACATCTCCCCCCACCAAGGCTTTCTGCATAACACACATGGAAGGGGCCATGGTGTTCTTATAGCACATCCAACTTTGTAGGTCATCTATCTACAAAGTTCCCATCAAGGACACCTTGCTAATGAGCCCTTTGTCCTTATCTGCAGAATTTAGAGCAGGGCTCTGGGACATTTGAGGTGGGGTATGTATCCATATTTTGCCTCCTATAAACCCGGAAGCTGGGGAAAGAGCTTGTGCCTTCTTCAGAACATTGGTCAGAACATTTAGCTGTGGGTGCTGGTCCCTGGGATGGGATGACCTGGCTTTTCACCAGCCGAGTTCCCTGAAGGCCACCTTCACATGCTCGCCTTGCCGTGCAGCAATTGCACAAATGGCTTCAAAGGCTCCACCCTTGCCTGCAACCAACATGTCATGCCTTCAGACAAAGAGAGGCTGTTGCCAAACTGGGATCCTAATTGCATCTGAGCTTCAGCACCTCAGATGCAGTCCAGCAATTTTGGTTGTGGCTCTTTCTGCTCTAACTACAAGTACCAGCTTGGAAGGAGAGATATGTAGATGGGCTGAGCTATAAATAGGATGTCTGCTCTATGGAGGACAGGCTTCTGAGAAAGGTTTGGGCAATAGGGAAGATTGGTGTAGCTGTGGAGATGGGTCTGGGAACTCCCACTTCCCAGTTACCCACCCAAGCTTGCACTGGAATTATCTTTCCTGCTGCCTGACATGTGGAGTGGCCAGACATTGATAAGCCAGGCTCAGAGGTGGCCCTGCTGTCGAAAAGGGATGGTGTTTCTCACAGAGTGGGATTAACCTTGGTCACTAATTAACCCAGCGGTTTCCCGTCAGGGCAGTCCCTGCTTCCCACACACTCCTGCCCTGGTTGGGAGAGAGCTGGAGCTTCCACTGTACAGAGACATGGTTGACCCCATGGGTGACCCCAGGGTCACAGTGCACAGCCCTGCCTGTGGGTGAGGTCTGCAGGCCACAGCTGTAGGGCCAGTCCTGAAGCAGCTCCCAAGGGGGTCACATGTGGATCCTGCCTCTGACCAGTCTGCTTGGCTTGTCTACAAAAGAGAGAACTTGGGTTAAAACTGGGACCAACAAACTTATGGCCCCTGTGGCCTGAGTTGGTGGGGCTTCCAAACTTAGTGGGTTTCTATCTTCAAATGACTGGGGGGGGGGGCGGGAAATCCAAAAGAATATGACATAGAAACAACATGAAATCCAAAGCTCTCTTACACCTTTCCCTGCCCATTATTCTTGTTACTGCTTGCTGCCCCTTCCTTCGTCCTCCCTTTCTCCTTCCCTCCCTCCCTTCCTTCTTTCCTACCTACCTTCCTTATTTCTTCTTCATTTATTTACTGTGTCCATAGGCATGCACACGTACATACTATGGCAAGCGTGTGAAGGTCAGGGGATAACGTGCTGGGATTGGCTCTCTCCTTCCACCATGTGGTTCCCAGGGATCAAACTCAGGTTCCCAGGCTTGGCTGCAAGAGCTCTTACCTGCCTGCTGAGTTCTGTTGTTGTGACTTTTGTACCCCACACCACAAAGCCAGGTAGTGGCCACAGAGATCCCTGACAGCCATTAAGCCCAATCCGAGCATCCCCAGATCCTTTAAAACTTCTGCAATTTCCAGACAAGGCTTAGACCCTTTGAGGGCATGGGCCCAAGGAACATACCGACTGTGATGGTCACTGTCCCCCAAAGACCAAGGCATACTGTGTGTGTTGTGTGGCCCGAAGAAGTCGACATCCTATGTAGATCAGCTGTCCTCAATGGAGGGTAGTTTTGCTCAAGGGTGTGTGCAGAAACATCTGCGGAAGTGGGGGTGGGGTGTTTGCCGCCAGCGTTGGCTAGGCAGAGGCCAGGGAGGTCACCAATCATCTTGTGTGGCCCAGGGTGCCTCATGCGGAGACAGCTACCCAAATGTTCACAGAGCTGAGGCCAGGAAGCCTGCTGTAAGGACGTACAGATCTTTCATTTGGTCAGATGCAGCAGGACAAGGCTGAAGACAGGGAGTGGGTCTGGAGGCAGGCAGGCAGGCTGCAGCCTTGGGAACACAGGTTGAAATATGGCGCCTGCAGCTGCACTCGGTTCTGCCTGAGCCTGTGAACCAAGCTTTGTACTTCCTCTCTCATAACTCCATTAGTCGGGCCCCTGTACTCAGCCCTGAGGAGCCAGGGGTGACAAGGAGGCTAACTCATGCTTTTAATGCATCTTAAAGACAGCTAGGGGAAGAACTCACCCTAGTGATGGCAGACAAGACCCTCTGATTGACAGACTGGTTCCTGACTTCTGATGGTCCACATGTGGCTCTCAGGAGGCCGGGAGGCCCTCTTTACTTTGCTCACAATTTGAACTTTTGTTTTTCAATCCTTGTATCCAGGCATCCACTTAGCACATCCCGTCGGTCCTTGAGACATCTCCCTCCCTTTCTTCTTTTTCCCTCCTTTTTCTTTCTCTTTTCTCCCTCTCTTTACTCGGTCCCTCTGCAGCTTCACAGTTTTTCCTCTCCCTATGTGCCCATTGCATTGTTGAAAAGAGGGTTATTGTTACCAAACTCAAGCTTCTCAGAGGCAGGTGCTGTGCCTCCTTCCATGCTGTGGCCATAACATCCAGTACCACAGCTGGTGCCTCTTAGAGAGCTAGTGACTTCTCAGGGACCCAAATAATCCACCATCACCTGCCACCCAAATAAGGTCACTTGGAAAAGGCTGGCCCTAGACTAGAGTCCAATGGGGGCTCTATAGTTAACTGAGAAGGATCACAGACAGAAGCACAAGACTGGGGGAGCAGGGTCTCCAATCAAAAGCAGTCAGAGGAACCAGAGTTTGACAGCTAGGCATCCCCAGCCCTCCTCTGGGTGACGCTGATGAATTTTCCAGAGCTCAAATGAACCAGAGCAGACATGGACAAACTAAGAGGCTGCCCCAACCTCCTACCTACCCTATGTGATTCATTTCCAAGGCCCTGGCCCCTCGATCTCCTGCCAGCTCATTTGTCCCCCACCCCAACCTCTGAAAGTCACTTCCATTACAACTGTCTGTGGAGCTGAGGGTATTTTTCAGCCAACACTTCATCTTACAGCACAGACACAGAGCCACCAAGTTGGTTCAGCTTGTAGTCTCAGGTAGCAGTAAAGGGTCTGCCCACACTTTCCAGCTGAGATTGCAGAATGCTCCCGTGTGCCGAGCTGAGAGAGTTTCATAGCACATGCTTGCTCCTGGCCTTGCCAGAATCCACTATGGCAGAAGCTGAGGTTAGAGGGGAAAGAGAGATTGCCAAGGTCACCTGATATGTCAGCATGGCCCTGTAGGAACTGGCTCATCTGTTTCCCAGAAGGTTGGAAGAAGCCCTCCCCTAGTCAGTGATAGAGGGATGTGTTATATGTTTGCACATTTAAACTCTCTGAGTCTCTTTCATCAGAACTAGGGGTGGAGGATGTCTTCAAACCTCATAGAAAGAATGGGTCCAGAAACCCCATTGGCTGTACGGCCTCTCGGAGCTTCTGTTTCTGTGGCTGCCACAGAAACCGCTGCGTAGCTGCTGTGCTGCCTTAGACGTGCTGAACACTGGAGCTTGATGTTGGCACTGGGTTTAACCATTGCTCGTCTTGGCCCTGCATGCCTGTGTCCTGTGCCATTCTGAACCAGCCTCCCCCACTTGTGGCCCACCTACCTCAGAATCACTGTGCCTACATACCCTTTAGTCACTGCTGGCTCTGCCCATGGGCTAGGGTGAGGCCTGTCTGGGGACTTGCCCTCTGCACAGGGAGATGCTGTCTCCATCCCTCCTGGCCCCCTCTGGCCAGCAATTGCTCATGGACACTGAGGTGATGGAGACTTTCCTGTGGACAGACTCACTCAGTCTGGCAGTGAGGGGGGAACGTGGGCTTTCTGGAACAGTAAGCTCAGCCTAGGAATGGGGAAATAGGTCAGCTATCCAGATTATGCAATCACTGACCCTCCTTGCTTTGGGCCTCCCTGGGCAGCCTGTCTCTTAGCAAAGGCATTCTCCCAAATTCATACCCACCCCTCACCCTGAGAAGGATCCTGTGCTTCCCTTTACAGGAAGCAATA
The DNA here is from genome assembly GCF_907164565.1 of Psammomys obesus. Classification (NCBI taxonomy): domain Eukaryota; kingdom Metazoa; phylum Chordata; class Mammalia; order Rodentia; family Muridae; genus Psammomys; species Psammomys obesus. Next base: position 52,828,634 of record NW_026585895.1, on the reverse strand, counting down.
GGGTGATGAATCCTGAATCCAGCCGCCAGTGGTCTCAGTGAAGAGCTAGTGAGTCATCTAACATAGGGGTAAAGACATACCAAAGCCCAGCTGTGGAGACCGAGTCCAAATCCAGCCTGACACTCCCTATCCTCCCCCAGCTCTGGTTCTGCCTCAGCACAGCATGGCAGGGAGGACATTCCCAGCTCCAGGGCTTCAGGGCTGTTACAGAATCAAGTGTGGCATTGGGTATCAAGGGCCTGCACAGTGCCCAACACAGACCGCATACTCCATTCTCAGGATCTGTTCTTGGTAGCCTATTGTAATTTTTTTTTTTTTTAATTTAGGAACTTGCTTGCCTGTATGGAAACAGGAATGGAGCCAGGAATGAGGAACCTTGAGCTCTTAGCTTAGCCATACACACAGCCATGATGTGGGCAACTCTTGACTTCTGCAAGCCTTCCATGTTTTCTTTGCTGGCTTACTCTGATGGAAGACAAAACGTGTCTGACCACATTGTGTAAACTGCAAACAGTGTGGGAACGGAAGATTCAGATCCTCAGCCTTTTCCAGTGATGTTCAGACAAACAGGGTCCCTGCTCTCTCCAAATATCACCAGTCGACCCAACTTTCAACCCAGCATTGCTAATTGCTTTAATTTGTTCAAAAAGTAAACAAAATAATGGGTTTTGTATCCAGGATGTCCGGTGGATGGTCTGAAGGAAGGCCAACAGTGTGGTCCTTTGTTGAGTACGGCTCCAGCCCCTGCTGGGGTCAGTGTTTAGCCTGGTGAGCCTTAGTTATAGGCTGTAATGCCAGCAGGAGCCTCCTTGGCCTGACTGAATGCTGGCCTGAGGCACTGGCTTTGAACTACTCACCCTCCAGTGCCAGCCTTACCATCCCTGATTTGACACAAATGTGGCCATACTCTGAAATATTGCTGGGCCTTTGCTAAGAACCTGTTTCTGGTTCCCAAGAGGGCATCTGGGAGGCCTGGATGGGAAGGTGAGATGTGGCCAGGCCAACAAGGGCTTCATTCACAGTAAAGGGGACTCTTTACTTCTAAGGTAAGGAGAGCTTTTCAGGGGCCCTGAGATGAGCAGCCCTGGGAACGGCCATGCAGGGCCTGACACATGTGGGGTAGAGGGGAATAACTCCTGCTTCACTACTCCATTCTGTCTTCTCACCTCCTGGCCCACGTAGAGCAATTCTTCTTCCACGTGTAGACCCTCCAGATATCTATCAGCAGGCAGCTGGTGAGGAAGACAGTGTCTTAGGAAAACAGATGGCCGCCTCTCAGGAAATCCCAGCTTTGAAGAAGATGGGGGGGGGGGGGAAGCTTTCCCTGCCAGGTGGCAAGGAAAATGTCATCCCTCCCCAGCCTCAAGGAGGAGAGCAAGATCAGCAACCAGGAACCTACTGGGGAAGATTTAATGACTAAGGACAAAGGCCTCAACTGCCCTGTTTGCTCACAGCCAGCTGTCCACAGTCCTGTCATGCCTTGTTTTAAGCCATCAAATGATACCATGGGGTGTAGCTGGTAACAGCATCAGCCATCAGTGGCCAATACCACTGCTTCCTTATAGCAGAAAGCAGGAAGAATTTGACTAATAGTCGGTGTTATGTTAGGGCTCTCAAGATCTGCAGGAGCAAAGCAGAGGGTCAGTCCAGATGTTCTGGTCTTTGGATAGTGGAGTAAGGCTTCCATTAGATTGTTCCTAGTGTCTGGACTTCTCAGATGACCAAGGTTTTCACCCTGAGCAGTACAGACCTCCCTGTGACAATCTTATTGGTTCTCATGTCACAGACCAGGAAATCAAGTCATTGCCCAAGGAGTGACAGGCTCTCAGGAAGTGCTCTGTTTTACCTCCCTCTTGAGCAAGGCATGGTAAGGAAGGAGGTAGACTTGGACCTCAGATTTGCAGGGAGAGGAACCACAGGGGGATAGGAATGCCAGCAGAGGAGTCGGCAGGCCAGCTGTGGGAAAGGCTGGAGGCTAAATGCCGAGTGTCCACTTTCATCTGTCCCTCCCTCAGCTTTTGAGATCCATGAAGTCTGCAGCTTCCCACCTGGGCTGGGAAGTCGGGCTGCCGCTGTTGAGACCTGCAGGAGTGGAAAGTCTGCAGCCTGGATCTGCTGCTTCTCATTAAAACCAACCTCCTTGTTGACAAAGAACCAAATCAATGCCAGCACGCACCATCTGCGGGCTGCTTTAATTTTCCTGCAAGGAGCTAGAGCCCAGGGTTCCAAACTGGCCCAAACCCATAGCCTTCAAAGAGAATGGGGGATTCCTAAATGGAAAGGGGCTTTGGCTGGGTGCCCTAGTAAATGAGAGCACCTCTGCAGGGGCAGCATCACCCGGAGATGCCCAAGCCCAGGGTCTCATTAACACTCGCTACCCAATGTTCTGGTACATTTTCCTTGGCAAAAGGCTTGGATTTTCCTAACTCAGAGGTGGAACAGGAATGCAGAATGGATGTCATGGTGAGCTTAGGCTGCAGTGCCAGCATTTTTGAGCCTGAGAGGCCACTGATGGGTACCTGGTATCTGACAGCACAGTGCTTGGGAGGCAAATAGTCCGAATCATAAGAGCAGGGGTGGGCAACAGGCAGAGCAGATACCTATCACACCCTCCAGCAAATGAGAATCCAGCTGGCCTCTCCCAGCCCTGAGTCTTAGGTCTTCAGGGCCAAGTGGATCAGGTGGAAAAGTTACTTTGCAGAGATTCTGTGTCTTAAAGCTGCTGTGACAAAACAGTACCACCTGGGGACTGAGGCAACACCAGTATATTCTCACGTGGTTCTGGAGGTCAAATAGAACTGCAGGTCTGGAAGGGCCAGCTCTGTCTGTCTGCAAGTTCCTGGTCTCAGCACATCCTGCCTAGCCCATCTTTGCTTGGCCTATCATTCCTTCTTCATGTCTCTCCTCTGTGCTTTTCTCATATGAACACTTGTGAGTGGATTTAGTGCCACCTGTGTTATCCATGCCAACGTCATCATGATTATGTGAGTTTCCACTGATGTCTGTAACCATCCTTCTTCCAAATGAGGTCAAGGCCACAACGGAATGTTGTGGCCCACCCAAGCTCACTATGACAGATCATCAGGACACCCTTCCCTGCTTGTTTCCTATCCAGCTTCTCTGGAGACTGTGTTCTGCTTTTTTTCTTCTTTTCTTTTTGCACATGCCTCTGCCACCTCTTCTAGCCATTCAGAAGTGACCAGAAGACACTTTTGATGCCCGGCATCTCCCAGAAACTCACTGAACACTGGACCAAGCCTAACCTTCTCTGATGTGAATGTGGGTGGGTGAAGGTCTCACACGATGTTTGGAAGGGCACTAGAGCTGGACAGGCCCGGGCAGCCTTCTCCTCTGCTCCCAACCTCATCCTGCAAGTCTCCCTGAGGCCTACTCCTTTTCCTGTATCCACGCTACCTGTGCTTCTGGTTGCAGACTGCCCAGGCCCTTGGCATGGTGGGACGGCTCCTGCTGCTGGGGTTGTGTTTTTACTCTGTACACAATGCTCTGGTCAGAGCCTCTCCTGTTTCACGTGCTGGCTAGTTTTATGCCAACTTGACACAATGCAGAGTCATTTGATTGGCCTGTGGGCAAGCCTGTGCTGCGTTTTCACTGATGGTTGATGTAGGAGGGCCCAGCTCACTATGGATGGTGCATCCTGGGTTATTTAGGAAAGCAGGCTGAGCAAGCCATGGAGAACAAGCCAGTAAGCAGTGTCCCTCTTCTTTAGTTCCTGCCTTCAGGTTCCTACTTGAATTCTTGCCCTGACGACCTTTCATGATGGACTACAAGCTGTAATCTTAAATAAACCCTTTCCTCCCAAGTGCTTTTGGTTATGGTGTTTTATCACAGCAATAGAAACCTAACTAAGACATACCAGAAACCCTGGCTTGAGTTTGTCAGGAAGATGGCACATAGGGTTGACCTGTTCCTCATTAGGACCAGAGGGAGACCTGCCTGCTCTGTGTCCTCTTCTTCCTTGGTACGTGCTGGGTTGGTGCAGCAGGTGTGCAGGCTTTCCTGGCTGTATCCCCACCTGTTTAGGGAGTGGTTGAGGCCCTGCACCTCTTCCTTGATCCAGCTCCTTATAGGAGAGATGCCTGAAGGATGTTACTACTGGGTCATCAGCCACTGGATCCCTGGTTCTCCCCACATGCCCAGCCCCTCGCAGCTGACACCATCTCTGATACACTCTGATATACCAAGGTTGTGCCTTTGGCCAGTAGGCTTCAGAAGGGCGGTGTTCAAGCATTCTGGGTCTCCCATTACAAAATACCACAGGCTGGGTAGCTTTAAAAGCAAGCTCGTTTTCTTCCAGGTCTGGAGGCCACCAGCCTAATTTTGGGTGGAGGCATGCAGTGCCGTGTTCCCTCTGGAGGCTCCAATGGCATGGCAGCTCCAGGTATTCCATGGCTAGTGCGAGCATCGCCCCAACTGGCTCTGCTGTTATCACAAGTTTGTTAATTATCTCCTGCCTCCTTCTTGTGAGGATACTCTCGAGGGCATGTGGACCCCGCCAACCAATCCAAGATGGGCTAGCTCAGCTACATCTTTCCAGAACTTTCTCCCAGGCAAGACTGCTGTCACAGACTGGTGATGTGGCCCTCTCCATGGTCAGCCACCAGAGGTGCCCCGCCCCATATCAGCACCCATTCACTTCAAACCTGTGCCATTGTGCCCCACGCTGAGTGTCACCTTCATCCAGTCTGCCAGGAGGTGGACTGCACGGGCATACACCCTAGGGAATATGTTGGCAGTGTGATCCTGCATCTCCACCTGGAAAGCCTTTTGCTCTGAGTGTCACGTGAAGGTTGCAAATGCTCTTTTGCTATGGTTCACATGAGGATCAAACGGGGTAACTGGGATTGAGTAGATATTTCAATCAGCAAAGCGCTTGCCTGTAAGTATGGGGCCATGAGCTTTAGTCTTTAAAACACACCAACAATGGCTGGGTATGGAGCTGGAGGATTGCTCAGTGGCTAAGAGCACATACCACCTTTGTGGAGTTCGGTTTCCTGCACTCACATAGGATGGCACATGGGGCACTGTCTTCCCATCTAGGGCTCCTGGTGCCCTCGTTTGGTCTCCACAGGCACTGAAAAGGCAAAACAAGGTGATTGTCTCCTAAAGAACGACACCAAGGTTGACTTCTGGTCTTCGCATATACACTCATCATTCACAAGCATGTGCACCTAAACACATGTACTTTCACACTACATTCTAAGGGGTAGGTAGCTTGTGCTGAATTACCACCAACATCACCATCCTCCCCTTTTCATCCTGCCTCGCTCTGCCATCATCTCCTGATTCCATACATCCTCCTCTCTATAAATCAAGCTTAATGACTTTGAGGAACAAGTGAATTCAGCTTCTGTGTGACACTCTAGGTTGAGAGTTTGGTTTTAAAGGCTAGATCCCCCCTTTTAAATTTCCTCTTATGGAAGAAAGTCTAAGAGGGCAGATATTTCCATTAAAAACATTGGTTTAATACTCAAAATGAAAACAAATAAAGTTACAGCCTTCTGGAAAAACCAACAGTCCCAGTTGGAGTTTGGCAGGCCGTGCCACTGCACACTGCTTTCAGCCCAGTGGCCAGTCCCTTTGCCAGCTGAGCCCTCCTGCTGGGAACAGGCTCTCAGGGCACAGGAAGCTGGGTGGTGTCTGCCCTGGCAGCCAGCTGCACTGCAGCCCCTATCTGCCCTTTGTTTCAGGACACAGCTGTGGAGCCCAAAGGTAATGGATGGCCTAGAGGGCTTGGGGCACAGATGCCTGTCTTACTGTGTCTGGTGCTGTAATGGGTTTACCAGTGGTACCGAACTCTGTGTTTGCATTGAAGCCCAGATGCTGTGAATGGGACTTAATTTGCACATGGGTTATGCAGATGCAATTCAGTTAAAGACCTTGAGATGGTGGGAGGAGCATCTTAGGCTGCACATGTCTGTCACAAATGTCCTTGCTAGCGAGACCTAGGTTAATTACAAAGCAGACAAAATGGTGTGGAGATCAAGATGGACTTTGGCACACTGTCAGAGAAACCTGTTGCCAGCAGGGTCAGAGGAGGTATAGAAGGCCCTCCAAGTGCCTCTGGAAGGCAGATAGTACTGACACACACCAATCTTGACCTGCACTCTCTGGGCTGGAGAGGGTGGGTTTTGTTGCTTTTAGTTCCAGATTTGTCTGGGTGGCAGCCCATGATGCCTCAGTGCTGCCACTGGACTAGAACTTCTGAGAGCAAAGCTGGCTGCTTCTGCCAGTGAGTGGGGGAGCATCCACCCTATCTGGGTGCTTGCCTGGTCCGGTTACCCCAAGGCCCAGGGTGAAGAACATACTGGATTCAAATGAGATCACCATAGGCTTTGGTACAGCATCACCTGCCTATTTTTCAGTTGACTTCAGAACCAAGAATCATGTAAGATGCATCCCAGCTCTGGGAGAGCTCACTGTACTTTGAGGACCCTTATAAGGTGACATCAGCAAACATCAGATGGTGGGAAGATAGGTAGGACCAGAAATCCATGACACCTCTTGGTACCCTGCTCAGAAGAATTCCAGGATTTGAAGACAAGACATTTTTGAGAGGCTTGCCTAGAGCTGAGCTTTGAGGCATCCTTGGGATGTGTGCACATAGTAGTGGCTGCTGGGAGAGAAGAACACAAAGCCCGGCCATTAGCTACAATAGGTGTTATCATAGACCTGGGCAGGTACACAGTGCTGTCCAAGATCAGCTGGCTCTCACAAGGCCCCAGCTTGGCCATCTTTGAAATAGTAGTAGTTGCCTTTGAATCTCTCACAGGGAATACTCAACTAGTAGGGCTGAACTGGGGAATCATCAGTCGCTGTGTACAGGAAGGTGCATATGGAAGTGCTAGTGGGGAGAGTAGCAGAGATGGCAGAACCCCACCCTTCTTCCATGCTGATTCTCTTGGGTCCTGGTTCCTACATCTGTGGTCTCTGCTTTGCAAAGGGGGCAGGTCCCACATAGGAGTAAAGGGCTACATGATTCTTGGCTGATGGCATGCTGTAATGGACAGCGTCTGAGGAGACATTGTGCATTACCTGTGGGTCCTGCAGCCCTTGCTCCCTGGAGTTCCAGGACATTGCTGCCATTCTTGACCTGCCTTCCAACGCCTAGTCAGTTCTCCTTTATTTCTTTTATATTTTGCTTCTCAGTTGCTGTGACAAATGCCATGACCAAAAACAACTTAGGGATGAAAGGGTTTATTTGGCTTACAAGCCCAACCACAGTCCACTGAGGGACTCAAACCTGAAGGCAGGGCCTGAGGCAGAGACCGTGGGGGAACACTGATGATTGGCTTACTCCCAGTCTCATAGTCACCTATCCTTTTTATATCTCCCAGGACTACCTGCCCAGGGATGGCACCACCCTTGAACACCAATCAACAGTCTAGAAAATGGCACACAGGTGTGCCCACAAGGCACTCTGATGGAGGAAACGCTTCAACTGAGGTTTCCTTCTCCTAGATGACTGTCGTTTGTGTCAAGGTGACAAGAACTAATCAGTGCACCTTCCTCAATGTGGCTGTTTAAAGGAGCCAGCAATCTTTTTCTGGATGCAGGTACGAGAAGGCCTCCTGCTCTTAGGACTCTCTACATCCCCAGACTTCCCACAGGACCAGGCTGGCTCTGCATGGGCTGCCTACAACCCTGGCCACGCGCCCATTCAGCTTTGTGTGCCAGAGCTGATGAGATCAGACCCTTGTGTGGGATGGTCATCAGACAAGCAGGAATTTAGGTGATTTTAGGTGACTTCACTGATCCTAGGGACAGTCCTCTGCAGTAGGGCCACTATCTCCACCTCTGCAGACAGTTCTTAAAGAGACAAAACAGGAATTTCTCCAACGGACATTTTCCTTGGCCTGTAGTCTCAAGCCCGCTCTGTGAAACAGTCTACAGGAGATGATCTGTACGCCAGCTGCCACTGTCTGGAAAACGCATCTCAGGACGCTGTCGTCTGATTCCCTGCAAACCTGCTTCTCATGCCAAAAGTCAGTCTAGTGTCTCCTGAGCTGTTTTGCCTGGAAATCCCATCATTTCTAAAGGCTTGTTTGGCACTGGTGGGGAAAGGCTAGCCAGCCTAGACTAAAGAAGCCAGTTGTGGACAGGACATGGAAACAGCTTGGTGCAGGGAGTGCCTGGGTACAGAGGGAAAATCCAGAGCTACCCTGCCCCTCTGTCCCAAATCTACCACCTACCTTCTCACCTGAGCCTCTAGGAATCCCAGAGTCAGCTTCATCACCCTGGTTCACAGGTGACAAGCCTCTCAGAGAGGGAGCTTAGATGCCCAGGTCTTTCAGTTAGTGGCATGTGCAGCTGTGGCCTGGCCTGGCCTCTGTCAGCTGAAGGACGTACAGATGGAGCGCTTCTGTGGGCAAACACAAGGCATCCATGATGGCGTGGCTATCTCCAGCCATAGCACGGAGCCACAGATTAGCCAGGAATTTCTGCATCTACTGCAGAGCCACAGAGACCTGTGCCCTGTGGTAGGGCCATCAGAGCTGTGCCTGTGATGTGCCTGAGGGCAGTAGTTCCCTGGGATAGTCCGTATGCTCGGAGAAGGGAAGCATCCACCACCCCTCAGAGCTTCCTCTTTGCTTCTCCTTCCCCTGGAGTCTCAGGCAAAGATCCCATGACATTTCCTACCCCCTCCTTCTATAAGAGCATAGCAACAGTCCAAAAGCCTAATCAGAACAGACTCCTGCAAGCGGGCACAGCTGACCTGACGATAATGGCAGCTGTTTTGCTCAGAAGACTGTTTTCTACAACAGAGGGTAATGGCATGTATGGTTGGCTGGGACATGCAGGGGACACTGGATTCAGGTCAACCATTCTGCTTTGGGATGCTATTAGCAGATGCATAGGGCCAGGCAAGATGGCAAGAGAAAGATGCAAGCCCAGGACCACTCCTATGACCATGAGTCCTGGGGCAACATTGCAGGCTGGTGTAGATGGGGCCCACAGGCAGCTTCCTTCCTGAAGACTCCCTAGAGCCTAGAATCATGCTGGCAAACAGACTATAAAGTAGAGAAGGACTCTCCATTATAACAAGATGCCAATGGGTACGGGAAGACTCTGGGTATGAGTCTGTCCATGCCTGAGCAGGATGTCTAGGATGCGCCTGCAGGAGGCAGGTGTTTTGGGTCTGTGTAGCATGAAAAGATAAGAAGCCTGCACTTTGTGAGCTGCCTTTGTTATAGTGAGTTGTTGATTTGGTGTTCTGGGAACCCCCTACCCCCTCTGACTTGCATCTTCCTCATATATAGATGGAAAGAGTGATGGTCTTTCTTGTTATGTGGGCTTGATGCAGGTTGGAGATGGGGAGGTGTCAGCTGAGCTTGGTGAAAGCCTCATGGATGACTGAGCTTTTCACACCCCAGGGAGCTCACTAATGGAATGGTAGCACACTCTCCTACCCTGGGCCTACACCAAGGCACCCACTTGGGAGAACTTTCTCTGAGTTTCCTAGTGAGATAGGAACTCATTTTTCCCAAATCCAGGCTTGGACTCCATTAAAAACTTTGCATTGCCTGTCACTGTGTGGCTTCCTCCTCAGGATAAAATGTGTGTCTTAGGGTTTCTATTGCTGTGACAAAACACCTTGACCAAAGCAAATGAAAGGAAAAGGTTTATTTGGCTTTCAGTTCCGTAACACTGTTCACCATCAAAGGAAGTCAGGATCCTGGAGGCAGGAGCTGATGCAGAGGCCATGGAGGCACGCTGCTTGCCCATGGCTTGCTCATCCCGCCTTCTTATAGAACCCAGGACCACCAGCCCAGGGATGGCACCACCCACAATGTGCCTGGAGGAAAGTGAGCCATTCTCCAGGATGGAACTGGAAAGGCCACACTGCCTGCTGATAACCAGGCTGCTGACCTCTGTCTGCACTCCTTGTCCACAGGGAGAGGCTGGTTTTCTTGCAGGTAGGTGTGGGGCCACTCCAGATCAAAGGGTTGTGGCAGGGGCTGATGGAGTGCCAAAGGGAAACTTTCATTCAGTGAGGTGAATGGGACAGAGAGGATCAGAAGTCCCAGATTAATCAACACCCAGACAAGCACACATGCATGTACACAGCACATGTAACACACATGTGAACACACGCACATGCCTCACACACAGGCACTCACCTGTTACACACATGCATGTGTATACTTTATACATAATGCACTCACACCTCATCTATGTACACACACAAATGTATGCACACATTCCACACAACATGCACATAGGATACACAGCATATGCACACATATACAGGCCCGCACACGTGTATATATCCACACACATGTCACTGTCATTTATACAACTCATACAATTACATGAATACTTCCTAACAAACTTTACAAGTGGACTTTCAACATTTACTGTTCCATGCCTGTATCTGTCTGCTTGCTTGTGCGCTCATGCTTGTTTTTCCCTCTCCCCTCCCTGTGCTGCAGATGGAATGTAGGGCCTTCTTGCGCAGGCCCTGAGCTACATTACCAGCCCTCCTCGTCTGTTCTGTGCACCGTGTGAAGTCCCTTATAGGGTATGTCCCACACTGAAGCAAAGCTTGACTTGAGTCCGTACTAGCCACCAACATCCAGATTCAAGACAAGAGCACAGCTTATCCCAGCAACTCCTCTGGCTGCCTCTGCCCTCTGACGGCCTCTGCCCTCTGTCTCTGCCCTCTGACTGTCTCTGCCCTCTGCCTCTGCCCTCTGATTTGTCTCTGGCCCTTGCTTCTGTCCTCGGCCTGCCTCTACCCTCTGTCTCTGCCCTCTGACTGTCTCTGCCCTCCTACTTGGAGAATGATGAGAAGTAAGGACATTTAGGGAATCTCACAGGGATCTGAAGATCTCACAGGAGAGAGGAGTCCCAGTCAGGTTCCCATCACTCCAAAATCCTCCAGCTGCAATGTGTTCAAAGGCGGCAATGGCTCTGAGTCTGAAAGGCTTCTGAATTCACTCTGATTCTTTCTAAACAAACCCTGAAGCCCTTGGAGAAGGGCAGGGCAGTGAGTCAAACTTTAGCAGGAACTCCTGGGTCAGGAGAAGTCTGAGAGAACATCTCTCCCTCTGCGGTGGCTGGGGAGCTGGAAGCCCCTTTCCCTTCCCCAGCGGTCTGTTCTGGAAGGGGGCTTCTCCCTTGGCTTCCTTTTCCTTCCAAGTGGCTGGGCCACCAGGGACAGTAGGACGAGGGTGGGGTGGGATTTGAGCATACTCTTCACCTGATTAATAACTTGGTTACCCCAGTTCACTTGAGGCCCTTCTGGGCATCCTTGACAATCTAGTTAGGGGAGAGACGGAAGGCGGGTCCTCGGGGCTGGGTTGACCGGCCAGTCTAGGGAGCCCCTTCTGGCTGAATTGCAAGTTGAGTCTCCGCCCAGAAGAGGAGCTCTCGGAACTCCTCCTTAAAGAGAAAGTTCCGCGTGGTAGTGCGAACTCTCTCTCTTTTGAATTCAAGCGATCGGACTTCGGGGCGGGGGTTTCCTCAACGCTGGTTCTTGGAGTCTGGCCAGGTCGGGGTACCTGAGGCGGGAAGAATCGAGGACCAGAGTGGGCCATCGGGTTCCGGAGGCCGCCGCCCAGAGCCGGGAGAAAAAACGGGGGTGCCGCCCCCGTCCCACGTCCGCTCCCGCCCCGGGCCAGCCCCTTCCTCGCCGCGACTCGCCCGCTGTTCCCACCCCCTCGCCCGCGGCGCCCAGTGGGAGGTGGGGGCCGGCCTTGCCGAGCCGGGCGCCAGGCTCTGATTTGCTGCGGGCGTTGGGGATCGACAGCCTCCGCGTTGTCTGCCAGCAGTAAGGGAGGGAGGGAGAGGGGGGAAAAAGTGCTCGGAGCCGAAGGCGAGGTCTGCACTCCTCGTCCCCGCGGCTGGCTCAGGACCTCACTCCAGCGGAGCGCCCACGGGGAGCGGGTCGCGGGGCCGCAGCGGCGAGGAGGCCACGGGACTAGAAGGAGAAGGACAGGGAGCGCGCGAGCAGCCAGCGAGGGGGTCCCGGCCGTCCCGGGCCATAGCGGATCCCCGCGCCGTGGGCTAGCGCGCCTGCCGCCCCTTCCAGGACAGCCACCGCCGCGGGGAAGATCGGGCGGGCGCCGAGCTTCCTATGACTCCCTGAAGTTGTCGCGCTCCCCTCTGCGTCTTCCACCTGAGCCGTGTCTTTGGTCCCCGTGCATCGCGTGCGCCCCCCGCTCCCTGGCTCGCGCACCCCGCCGGCATGGACGTACACACCCGCTGGAAAGCTGCGCGCCCAGGCGCCCCGCTGCTGTCCCCGCCGCTGCTCCTACTCCTGCTGCTGCTGTGGGCGCCGCCTCCGAGCCGCGCAGGTAAGAGCGCTCCCGGGCCGGGGGACCGGGCCTTGGGGACTGCAAGATGCGCGCGGAACCGCCGCGCCGCTGTCATCTCAGGCGCCTTCGCCGCCCGCCTCCTCCGTGTCTTGCAGAACTTTCCCCCTTGGCCTGTGGAATGCACCGGGCAAGACAACGAATACCATTCGTTGGGGGCCCGGGAGAGGGAGCCTGGCCAACTCCATCCCCGCGGTGTACCGCCCCCTCCTCAAACGGGCCAGCTGGGTGGGGCTGTCGCTCGAGTCAAGGAAGAGTCTGCCTCGTGTTAGATGTGAGCAGAGTTGGTCACACTTTTGTCCCCAAGCCTCACATTCCCTGTCCCACATCACAGGCGACCCGCTGCATCCCACGCAGCCCTTCAGCAGGAACTTCTCTTCTGAAAGCTGGGAAGGGCCGCCCCCTAGAGTTAAGGCCATTAAATTCCTCGGGGACTCCTTGGGGTGGAGGGGATCCCAAAGTTTGAATCCCCAGCTTTGGACTTCCCTCGGTACACACCCTCCAGCTTGCCCGGTTGTCTGGGCTGACTCTCTGCTTTCCCAGGGGACAGGGTTCCCTCCAGTCTCCACCAAGTCTTCAGGGGGCACTGGGGAGACCTGGGAGATAGTAGGCCAACCCTAACCCCGAACCTCCTAACCCCTTAGAGGTAGTTTTCTTGGGCTTACTGCCCAAAAATGGGCTGAAGGGCAGACCGGGCCAGGAGAGGGCCTCAGATGATCTGCAGATGTGAAGCTCCTCCTGCCAGGATGGGTCCTTCGAGGGAGCCCTGATCCAATGGGAAGAAGCGGGGAGGCAGTGATTGTCCCTGTCTTCATTACAGCACTCCCAGGCTCAGGTCTGGGCAGGAATGCTATTCTCAGCATCACTTTTGTTAGTTAGCTGTGGGATAAATCTTCCCAGATCGCTAAGCACCATAGCCCATGGTGGGAAGGCATCCAGGCATGCACTGATAGGGGAGGTGAAGGCTGTTACAAAGAGTTCAGGCAGCAGAACAGCGGGTGGCTGCAGCCGACATGAGATGGTCAGCCCTTGGCCAGTGACAGGGCTCTTCTTAGCTGGTGCTTCCAGGACTAGCGGGAGAATCATTTTCCACGCTCCATGGCCAATTACAATATTCTTCTCCTGTTTCCTGGCACCGTTAGTGTCCAGTGGGTACAGAATAAATAAGAGTAGGAATGGGAGGGTCTCTGGGCCTCAGGGGACAGAAGGAGAGCATGGGATGATGCTCACTCTACTGGGACTTGGACCAACCGACCTGGATTTTGCAGGGTTTAGTTAGAAGTAAGGAATGATGGAGGCCCTCAGAAAGTGTGGAGGAGAGAGAAGATGGGGTCAGTCTCTCCCTTACCCCCCAACCCCCACATGCTCCCCCTGGGTACTTAGTCCTGTCCAGTCCATTTGGTGGAGTTTCCCTAGAATCTTAGGAGGGAATCCTTCAGAGCAATCCTCACCAGGGAAACTGGGGTTACCGCTAGCATAGGTAGAGCGTTCCTGGCATCAACAGTTTGCACCAGCCTTGCCCTGCTCCGTGGCCATCCACCTCTCTGCTTCACCCCATCACTATGCTTTTTCACCCTTCAGCCCTTCTTCCCCTTGCTGTTGAGGGTGCGGCCACTTGGAAGGGGCTGCCAGGATCCTGGCTATGGTGTTAGACATCTTGCTTTGGGTAAAATAGACTCTTAGAAGCAAGTAAAGAAACCACTTTTCTGGGTGGGCTTCAGGAGGCTTTTCCCCCATCCGGTGGTGGGACCCACTTTGAAGTCATTCTCAGTGCATGGCCAGAGGGGCAGCAGTCCCCTTTTGATTCTGGCAAGCCAGGAGAAAGTGCAAACCGACCCTGCTCTGCTCTGCTCTTCCTCTGCCAGATGTTTTCCGAGTTTTCCGTGAGCACAGTTCTTCTGCTGCTTTCTTGGCCAATTGTGTGAAGGAGTGAGAGAGAAGTCAGATTGCACTGGGAGCTGCTAAAAGTCTTAACATGGGGGGGGTGGGAAATGAAACGTGACCCCAATATTTGGAAATTGAGGTCATCTCCTCCATGTGCTATTGGTGGGCTCAAATCACATGACTGCTTTTTGCAATAATTTGCAGGGAAAGCCGGCCAAGTTTTTGTGAGACTTGACAGATATTGAATGGTTAAATTTCCTGTGACTCAGTGAGCTGGCTACAGGGACATCCTTGGGCCTTCCCTCCCCTCTCCTCCCCTCTCCTCCCCTCTCCTCCCCTCTCCTCCCTCTATCCCTCCTTCATTTTCTCTACAAAGTCCAGTTGGTAGGGGAACCCAACTTCCTGTAGCAGCCCTCTGTGCCTGTCAGGGTGTATTTCTCTGGTGACAGGGTTGGAGCTGTGGACCCTTTCCAGCTGTGACTACCCAGCTGTGGTGGCAGAGTCCCCTCCTGGGGCTAGCTCACAGCCTCTTCTCTGATGATGATGTCTTGGGGGTTGGCCTTGTGGTGCTGGCCAGGAGACTGCCTCTCCACCCCACCCTGTAGATATTTCTGGATGCTCCTCATAGCCACACCCTTAGCCGAGGCCAGCTGATGCCCGCTGCCTGCCCCTGCCTCTGGCTGGAAGCCTCTTTCTCCTTCTTTATTCCCTCACTGGGTCAGTCTGTACAGGGTTACAGTTGTTGAGTAGAGTAGGGACTATCAGGATCTAACCTGGTCCCCACACACCCAGCAGGGATGGTGAGTGGTGCCTGGTGGGCCAGAGAAGCATTATCTCCTCCACTCAGGACACCGTTTGCTGTAGTGTGGGGTTATTCAGTCTGCCCATCAATGGCTCTGGGAACAGCTAATACTGATGGCTAGTTTGCTGGTACCTGTCTCAGCAGCAGAAGAGCAGAGCCTCTGACTCCCCAGGCCAAAGCCCTGAGTGAATGGCTACCCTCTTGCCAGGCCCCAGCCCAAGCATTCTGTTTTTTGATTTTACATCCATTTCTTAGCTTTCTCCCGGGAGAGCCGGTATCCTGACCTACAATCCCAGCTCGGAGGCCATGTCCAGGCAGGGCTCTGTGGGACAGACAGGGTGTTCCTTCAGCCAGTGCCCTTTCCTTCTTCTGCCTCTTCCCACACCTTTCCCTCTGTCTTCTCTCTGCCCTTGTCTTTCCTCCCTTTCATCCTTCTTCCCTCCACCCTCTTTCCTTTCCCCTTTCTTTCTGTCTCCTTTTGGAGGTCCCTGGCCTTCTGCAGGGACTCCCCAACTCTTTTGGATCACCTAGGTTCTTCACAGTCAGAAGAATCTTCAAGTACCACAGGCTTTTAGCTTGCACTTGGCCTGGGGGTGCTGGAGCTGGTGGTGAAGGGGGTTCCTAGTTCCTTTCTTGCATCAGACATCTTTCTTCTCGTTCTTAGGCCACCTCAGGTATCCTGGGTCTTGAGAAATAGCTTTGGAGGATATCTCCATGGGGGTCTCTGGTGGCTTGATAACTTTTCCTTTTCATTACCCTCCCCCACAGTGTTCTCTTTCCTCTGGTTTTAATCTTGCTTTTGCTCCTCCTTCCTGGCTGAATATTCCAAATTTATCTCAGAGAGTTCACCCTGGGCTGTCTCCCTTGGCTAGAAAGCCCCTCATCAGTGGGTTGGCAGGTCCCCAGTTCTTGTCTGCCTTGGTGATCCTATACCAGGAGAACAAAAATGCCACTGACAGAGAACAAGTAGGTAACTCTCTCTGTCATCCCTATTCCCTTCAGGATGGGAGGCAGGACCTAGCACTCTGCTAGCAGGACAGGCCATGGGCTTTGCCTTTGCCCGTGGGAACCCCTGATGATCTGTGGGGGGCATGCCTTGGTGAGCTTGCTGCAACTCCAGAGGATGTTCACAGCTGAGAAGCTAGCATGTCCTGTCTCTGTCTCTGAGGTTGAAGGTCAGCTAGGTTGAGTCTCTGTGCCTCAGTTTCCATTCCTACAAAATGGGAAGACTAGCTCCTGTCACTCTGAGGGGCCTGAGACTGCCTGGGTGGCTCTGCCAAAGTCTCTTAGGTGCTGGGATGTAGGGCCATCTCCTGTGCTCTGTAGGAATTTGAAAAAAGAAAAGGGCAGTGTTCCCTAAATCCTCTCTGGACACCAAGATTCTAGAAGCCTGTGTGCAAGGAGGTGCCACGCAGCTCTTGTCTTCCTGCCCTGGTTCTCATCTGCAGGTGGCACCCTGCCCAGTCCCCTTATGGTGGCATTGTAGTCAGCTGAGGAGTGTGTGTGAAGGCACCGGACAGGTCAATTCCAGGGTAGTTTTCATGACTGTGTGTGTGTAATGTGCTTGCCCATGTGGGACCCACGTTTCTGTATGTGCTTTATGTATAGAACAACTGTGTGTGCAACTGCACATATGTGTGGGACTATGAAAGCACACACATATGTGTGTGTGTGTTTCCACAGCTGTCCTGAAAAGCTTCTGTACTCTTCAGGATGGGAGGCGAGGAGAGGCTCTCGGCCCTGGAACCCTCGGAGCTCCTGGTGACCACAGGTCCCGGGTCCTGCCGCAGGGTGGGCTGATCTACAGGTCCTTTCAGTTTGATGAGGAGAGCATTGTCACGTGACACCTGCGCTCCCCATCTAGTTGTTTGTTCCCATGGACTCGGCGCATCTGCTGTCAGCACTTTGCTAGATGCTTGTGGTAATTCTGGCCCAGCTCTTGGATATGCTAGGATGCCATGGATAGAGCTGCCGGCCATTCTCACAGGCCAGACTGCAGCCACTCTGGGGCACGGCCTGCCTGCAGACTTGGTGTGGTGGGGTGGAAAGAACAAGTGGCTTGGGTGAGGCAGCCTACATGCCCATCCTGGCTACAATCCTTCCCAGCTGTGTACTCAATGGCCTGGGCCTCAGTTTCCACGCTCTTGAGCAGATGAACATGATTGTAGCTACAGCAGATGCTTGTGAGATAAATACAGTCACATGAGGCACAGATAAGCTTCCACACGCACGTGAAGTGCAGATAAGCCCCATGATCACTGTTGTGCTCGCTGGGGTTCTTGATGTGGTTAGAAACTGATATCAGCAGCCGTTGAAGTCATCTGCCCTGTCCTCCCACGAGGACCACACGGGGTCTTCAAGATGGGATAAACATGGTAAGCAGTGTCCGTTTGTGACTGCCCACTTCTCCCCAGGCCCCAAGCTCTGTTCCTGTGCAGTGTGGACAAAACACCCCCATGCCACTTCTGTGGCAGCTGCCCCCTGCTGTGAGGAGGCTCTGGGGTCAGGAAGTGCGAACAGACCTGGCCATTCATGGTTTGTGGCCACCTCTTCTGGCTCTGGGAAGGGAGTGATGGAATGAAAGATGGAGATGAGGCACATCCTTGGGTGCATACTGCAGGCCCAGGTTCCTTTCTGTCACCCACGGCACATAGTCTCAGCCACCAGCCCCTCAGCTCCTTATGAACATACTCATTTTATTTTTTCTGGAATATTCCCAACTTCAGAAATGACCCCACATCAGTGGTAAA
The DNA here is from genome assembly GCF_907164565.1 of Psammomys obesus. Classification (NCBI taxonomy): domain Eukaryota; kingdom Metazoa; phylum Chordata; class Mammalia; order Rodentia; family Muridae; genus Psammomys; species Psammomys obesus. The sequence continues at coordinate 52,810,863 of NW_026585895.1, read as the reverse complement.
TGTTACCATTGTTTGGTGACTCAGACCTAAGACATTAACCACAGACTGACCCACTTTTCTCAAAATGTAATAACTTGGAGTTCCAGGGGCAGAGATGCTTCTGGTCATTCCATGACCACCTTTGCTTCCTGATTATAGGCCTGTTTTGTATTGCACTTATTTATTTGTGTGTGTGTGTGTGTGTGTGTGTGTGTGTGGTGCTGCGGACAGCTTAGAAGAACAGTGACCTCCCAATGAGACTGGTGAGCATTTTAGCTTAAGTGGACATCATGATGTGGTACAGTCTGAAGGGTGGGCCCTCCAGCCTTTATTGTGCTCGAGTGAGAAAACTGGCCTCACTGGAACTTAGATCTCATAGCCTCTGTGGGTTTCAGGGCATAGGTGAGCAGCCGGTAAGCCATCCCTGACTGACAGGAACTTCTGGAGTAGGATGTGTAGAGGGGATAGATGCCTGCATAGATGATATTGTCCAAAGAAGTGCGGTTAAAGTGGGAAGCAGGGAAACACTAATCAGCCATTGGGATTTGTGCCAGTCATTGGAGGTACATGTCAAGATGACAGTTCCAAAGAAGCTTTAGATAAAAAGGTAGCACTGGCCAGTCCCAGTTGAGCACTGGCCACTCAGAGTCCTGCTTGTATCCTAGGCCTCAGAAGCACTGTGCTAAACAGCCTGGGCTCTACCCCTTGCACAGTTGAAGGTAGGTCCCTCTGGATGGGTGTAGAGGGCACGTCCCTATTGTTCTTTTTTTTGGGCTCCTGTTCACCTTCACTTTTAATCCTGATCTCCAGGCATAGCTTGCACAGTTTTCATGCTCCTGAGTGCTCCCCAGCACGACCTGCACAGTGCTTGTGCTCCTCAGCACGCATGGGACAGCTTGCAGGTGCCATGGTGGGCACAGGAAGAGCCTCTTGAATTTAGCCCGGCTCTGGGAAGCTGACCAATATGGGAAGGACCTTTGGGGATGTGTTTTCACGGGCCTCCTAATAGGGGTTGAGTTTCAGCATGGGAGGGCCTGGCTGGAGAAACATTGTAAGGAGAAGCGGTGTGAAGGCCGACAAGGCCCTTCCTTACACACTCTCTTCAGTTCAAAGATCAGAACGCTATCCCCTTCCTGTCTGTGGGGTACGTCCATCCAGTCCTCTCTGAAGGGAAGACCACTGTGCAGCTGACTCCTGCCTATTTCCCAGCACATCTCAGGGATCAGGAGTGTACGGGGCTGTGAGGTTCTGGAGCATGATGCGGCTGAGAGTCTGTTAGCACTGAGAGAGAAACTCCCCACTTGGTACAACAGGCCCTACATTCTGCAAAGCCCCAGGTCTGCCCCTGCTAGCCTTGCCTCATCCCACAGTCTCTCTACCCACACCCCGGGTTTCTTAGGCAGATTTCTACCATCACCTGCTTTCACTAGTGACGCTTTGGGCACATGTCCCCAGAAGTCAGTCTACTAGCTAGAGCTCCTCTGCCGCTCTGGACTCTGCCCACCATCACCCACGGGCTGTCTCCCTCTAGGCTGCGCCAGTGTGGTCTTGAGACTGCACTTTCTTGTTGGTGACACATCTGCGTGGGAAGGATGAAGAGAGTTGTAGAGTTGGAGCTTAGAGAGGGTCAGCGCCCTGGAGGCTCCAGGCCAGAGGGGCAGAGGACAGCTATTTCCCACGCCCGCAGACATCCAGCTCACAACCAGGGGTTGGGCAGCGAGGCCCCTGCATCTTGCCCTTCCCTGTGCGCTTAGCACAGCAGAGGCACCTACCATGCCTTGGTTCTCCCGTCTGCCTAGTAGACATGTCTGAGGAAAGCTGAGGGATTGCAGTGCCTGCTGCAGCTGCCCTCCTTGTATGATACACATGTCAGTAAGTGCCCGTGCGGGGCGCACATGGAGCCTGCAGAGCTCACACATGGAGCTATACTGCCTGGAGCTTATGAAGGAGCTGCAGGGAAGCCTGGGAGCAACCTCCTTCCAGCTATCCATGGTTAGGCTGATGGGGTGCAGACTCCAGCCCCTCCTACGACCTCAGTTATCCTGAGTACACAGTTCCAAAACAGGGAGCCTGAGGAACCTTTCTGGAGCTCCTCAGACTATGTGTGTTGGAGGCCTCTGCTGCCACTGACTGGTGAACAGAGAGACAGGCACAGAATAGGCTCTGCTCAGCCAATCCCAGGACGGAGAACCTGCAGTTACTGCCTGGTGTGTGACTCAAGATGGCTCTGTGTACTGAGCCCTGTATCAAGAAGGCTGCACCCCAGATGTTCCTGTATTGTCATTCTGATGCAGCAGGGGCTTTCCTACCTTCTAGTAATGCTCTGGAGAGCCGGTCCCCAGAGAGCTGAATGCTAGACTTTTGCAGAGGGGTCTATGACCCCGCCCAGACATGCCTGGTGTTCCCTGGGCTTGAGGAAAGTAAAGTAGGGCAGTGGGCAGATCCACTTTCTTCAAATAGGGCCTTGAGGGACTGAGTAGGGGACCCAGAATGAGACCAGCAGGTGGAGCTGAGGTACCCACATAACTATCAGCTTCAGTGGCCCAGGACTGTGTCTTGTAGATGTGGGTTCATTCATGGGGCCAGTTTTAAGAAGCTCCCTGGCAGTCCTCCCAAATTCTGGTGTTAGTGTCCCAGGCGAGGACACATTGGGACAACTCTGGGCATAGCAGACAGTCCCTCGGGAGGGTCTGCCCCACTGCCAGCTCTTAGGCATGGAAAAGAAAGTTCAGCAGATTCTCAGGGTCAGGACAACAGAGGGTCCTGTGGGTCAGGAGAACATGTTTGGACTCCTGGCTGTCCAAACTAGTGTGTCTTGACACGCTAGTTAATCTCTCTGATCTGATCAGCTTATCCACCCATCAGAATTGCTTACGTGGAAGCATTGCTGACTGTAGGACCAGAGATAGTGGGACTCCTGTGGGCATGTGCCTGTGATAATGAGTTGCTTCCAGCCCATGTGGGCAGGAGCATGGAGGATGATGACCTGTCCTGTAAGTGGCGCATAGCTCATCTTTGTTACTGATTGGGGTCAAGGAGCACCCCTAAATTTCTCTAATATGTGAAGCTGCTGTGTGTGGGTACAGTACCATGCCACCTCAGCAGCAGTCCCTTCCTTAGGGAAAGGGGGTCCCACTGGTGACGAGGGTGAATCTCTGTGTCATACTGGAGCTACCCCATCTTCCCCTGCCTCTAACACCTGGGAGTGGGTATAGGTGTTTTTCTGCCCAGGGAGGGAATTGACAGACACTCTGAGGAGGGCTTGCAGAAGCTGGGGTCTGGCCTCCAGCCTCAGGCCACTTGCAGAAAATTATACACAGACGAGTTGGGGATTTCTGAAGTCACAGGTGGCGAAGAGAGGGGACCAGACCCTTGGTGATGCCTGGCAGGAAAAGTCCAGCTTCCTATAACCCTGCTGCTGGGGAAAGAGCCTGGCTGTCCTGAATCCAACCAGCTGAGGGTGCTATTCCAGCTCTAAGGTGTTTGCCTCTGACGATGGCAGGAAGGTCAATGCAGGCTGTCACATCCAAGACCTTCCTGGATGACCATCAGTGTTCCCGAACATCTCTGCTGGGGTGGTGTGCAGGCAGAAGAGCCCACCCCCACCCCTGGCAGGTGTTGTAAAATGCCTTCAAGACACTGAGTTGATGTAACCAAACTCTGGCTTGATCCTGGCTAGATGTTCACAGTGACTGAAAATGGGTTCCAAGCAGAGAACTCTTGTCTTTTCTGCCTTTTTAGGCCCGCCCCATTTCTTCACTGTTGCTGGCTCTGTCCATGGGGAGGGGCAGCCCCGGGTCTCCTAGCCTCGGAGCTGCCTGTCCTCACATGCCCTGAGACTCCCTGGGTCCAGCCTGTGGACATGCTCCACCTCCTCTGCTTGGGGCCAGGGCTGGGCCGATTGCAAACAGCTGCTTGGCCCTTGAGGCGGACTCCAGGAGGGACTGCTGTACAAGGGCATGGGCAGTGTGGCAGAAAGGTCACTTGGAGTGTCTTAGGGGAAAGCCACAGCTTCTAAAGAAGAGCTTGCCTTTTGTATCCTAGAAAGACTGGAGAACAGGGAGCAGGCAGCTGATCTGCCCATTGTGGTCCACCAGGTCAGGACAGCTGACGAGGGTCTGTCTCTGGACTGCAGGGTGAGGGGCACTGGGCTCAAGCAGGCTCTGCCTCCCTGGCTCTGGTAACCTGCATGTGGGTTAAGGCAGAAGGAACCTCCCACATATGAAGAGGCAGGTTTGTCCAACGGTCACTGAAAGTGAAGAGTAGGACCCCGGGCTGCTGTCTCCTCCTCTTCTCTTTTACTCCCTCCTCCTCTTTTTTTCTTTTTCTCTTCATCCTCTTCCTACTTCTCCTCCACTTCCCCTCATTTTCCCTTTTCATTTCTCCTTCCTTTTTTTCTCCATTCCTCCACCCCATCCTTCTCCCTACCTGCTCTTACCCAAGTCTTTTCTGACTTAGTGTGTCCTGTTGGCATCTTCTAAACCAGGGCTCTTAAATGTGTTCTGCTCGAACCCTTTTTTTCATGTGAGCTTGGCTAGACAGATATGTAAAGTAGGTACACACACTAAACATCTACTGATAAGTATGAGGAAGTTTATTTTAAAACAATTCTTTTCTATACATATTATGGCATCTATTAAAGATTAAAGCAAGTTTGCATGCTAGTGAGATGGGTACCCTTCTTTATCTTTATATAAAGGTTAAATCTGGGTTGCATATCACTGCTGCCAGATGTATAGTGGCTTCAGTGTTGTTCAGAGGCCCTCAGTATCTTAATTTATGATGGTCAGTGTTGAGAACATGGATTCATACAAGTGGATAGTACAAGCTGGCATAGGTGTTTTGATAAATTGTTGGAAATGTTGCCCTAATCCCAAATTAGAATTTTCTTAATGATTTTTGTTTTCATGAGCAAAATGATTTTGTTTTTATGCTCAAATCAGCAGTTCAAATGCCAACTTTTGAAAAATTAAACATTGTTGAATATTAATATTTACTATTGATTTATCTTTTAGTTAAACAATGGTTATTAGTAAACCAGCTGTATATATCCAATTCACCCCACAGAGACTAGGATGTATTTAGTTAACCTAGAGCACAATGCTGGGCAATACTCACTCCATCCTAAACCTCCAAGCCCGCATAGTTTCCTCCCAGATTTCCCACATTATACTTGCTTTTAGTCATATCTTAAGTCCCGTTCATCCTTCCTCATGGTTCCAAGTCCTGTCCTGTTGATCTCTGCTATCAACCCCCTCCATCCCCCTACACACTTCTTTCTCCTCTCCTCTGGACCAGGATGTCCCACCCTATTCTCTTCATTGCACAGCACTGGCTGGTTGTTTATAGAACAAATGGTGGCATGTTTACACAAACAAGACAGGTGATACTTAGAATAAACATCACAATGCAATGTCCGGATTGAAACCAGATAGTGGGGTAGAGGAAGCAGCATTCGAATGAACAAGGGTCAATTGTATACATTCCACAAGAACATTATGCCAACATTCAAACATTAAAAAATCAAGCATAATACAACCTAAAGATATGCTGATTTGATGCTTGCTCCTGAGAGATAATAGTAGGGAAATATGAAAAGCCTTTATTGTTTGTGATTAAATCACCATGCCTCTTTAAGAGCAGAAAACATTACATACAGACAAAGCATTGGTGTCCTAGGGTGGAATAGTCTGGACTCTGAGCTGAGGCATGCACAGTGAATGCACAGTGGGCATATGTGTCCAGGGCCAAGGCTGCAGTGAAGTCACAATGCACCATAATGGGTGGGCACTGCCAGAGACCACTCGGTTTCATGATGCATTTGATTGGAAGTAATTTTTGGTCACTGTTCATTTAGACACCTGTTACTGTTGCCAAACTGTTTCACCACACCCTCCCATAGCCTGTCATGCGACCCCATGAGGAGTTAATACCCACAGTTTAGAGAGGTTGGCTCTAAGGTGTGAGGTATGAGCCACCATTCCCTCCCCATTTCCTAGGTGAGAAGACCCAGACCCAAGAGGCCCTGCAACTGGTGAAGGATAGAGCTTTCGCCCTTAAGACAGCATCTGCTCTGGGAACAACTTACCAGCCTGAGGGGTGGCATTCAGGCTCAGTGTCAGGGCCAGGAGAGAATGCTGATGGTGGGTGACATTTAGTCTCCACTGAAGGCACTTTCCCCTTTCCTTTGGGGGTCTCCATCCCTGTAGCAGGGACTGAGAGGGGAGGGTGTGGGGATGATGGCAGGATGAGTGGTCCTGTGTACTTCATGCCTTTCCTCCGTGCCTCTGGCTTTCTGTGTGTGAGAGTTTGTGTGTATTCTGTCATCAGGGCTGGGGCTCAGGTCTCTGTCTGTAGGCACTGCTTCCTGAAGCTCCCAGCCCTGGGTTCCTGTCTTCTGCTCTTTCTGGTCTGTCTTTGGAGAGCTCTGTGGTTTTGCTCTCCACAGCATCCAGCTGTGAGCAGCTTGTTTGTTTAGGAGTCTGAGTCACGGTTTCCATTTTAGTGGAAGTTCTGATAGTGGGGGATTATGGCCAGGTAGGGGCTGTCTGCTCTATCTCAGTTCACAGCTGATGCAAGGAGTGTGGGGCCTGCTCATGGCAAGAGTGGGTGAGGTTTCTGGATCTGTCCCCCCACATAAGCAGGGTGGGAGTCGAGTCATCAGTCAGAGGGTCCAAGAGTTAAGCCAGTACGGCTTAGCTGTGAGCGAGATGTGGCCAGAGAAGTTAAGCAGGACATTACCCACATCTTTAAACCATGAACTTTTTAGAAAAGAAAAGGAAAACCTCAGAGAACAATGTCTGGCTACCTGGCTGTCTTAGTGTGTGCCCCATAAATCCTGTAATTGGTGCTTGCTGCCTCGCGCCCCCCCCCCCCCCCCCCCCCCCCCCCCCCATGATGCCTTGGACACTACAAGGGAAAGTGAGGGAAAGATCACCTTGCACTTGTGATCTCAGACATCTGGAGCTTCGGGTCACCCAGTAGATCCGAGTTCCCAGCACACAGTGGCAGAACACGGCCCTAGCTGTGTGGAGTGCCAGTGAGGCTTGGAACTCAGGTCTCTGACTATACGGGGGAGGGAAGACAGCATCACCTAGAGGCCAAGTGTGGTATTGCACTTCAGGGCTTCTCCGCATTTACAATTGGGTGTGGCTTGGGTAGCCAGTGTGACTTCAGGCCCGACATGCCTGTGCCTTAGTTTCTTCACACGCAGTGGAGTGGATGATGTCTACATCTTTTCTAGGCTTGTGGTGGGAACCTAAGGAGGCAGAGTTGAGGCCACACAGAACCAGACAGGTCTGGAGTTTGCTGCATCTCACCAGCATGGGTCATGCCTAGTGAATCCTTTCTGGGATGAGCTGAAAGTAATTTGCAAACTCCAGGATGTTCACTGAACAAAAGTATAGCCATGTTGTAGCAGCAATTGGTGTTGGGAAGCCAGGGAGGCCCTGGCCCATCCTGCCCATGCTGGAAGGGCAGCTGAGTGCTGTAGAGCTGGACTGCTAGGATAGATGTCCTGCTATCCTCTGCAGGGAGAGGCTGTCCCCTGTTTGCCCAGAGGCATCTAGGGACTGTCGGTTGGCCAAAGAACCTGCTCCTCAGTGTGTGGTGGATCAGAATATTTGGCTTGGGGTCCTGTTGCACTGTTCCCTCTCAGATCTAGACTCAGAGTTGCATGCACATCACAGTTCTTATGGAAGTTTGAACCACCCAGGGTCTTGCAGTGATATCCAGGAAAACAGCAGACATGAAGCTGGACATGGTGATGGGTACCTAGATTCTAGCATGATTTGTCTGATGTCTCCAGAGAGACCCGTGGGCGCATAGCTAAACACATCTTGCCTCTTCCCGGGGACTTGCTTTCTTTATAATCCCAGGCCAGCCTCAAGCTCACTCCGTAGCCAAAGATGACCTTGAACTTCTGATCCTCTTGCTTCTACCTCCCGAGTGTTGTCATTATAGCTGTGCATCAGTTTTATGTAGTAATGGGGATCAAACTCAGGGCTTTGTGCATTTTAGGCAAGCACTCCCCCAGTTGAGCTACATTCCCAGCTTTGACTTAATTTCTGTGCACTTTTTGCTCCTTTCAGCAGGTCCATGCAACTGCTCTCCTGCCCCTGGAAGGACTCCTTAGGTGACTGCTCACAAGGAGCCAGCCTGAGGTTGGGTTGACACTCTTCTGGGATCTGTGCCTTTCTCTGCCTCTCTCTACTGGCCAGCTAACCCTGTTACCTTTCAGAGTGTTCATTCCTAAGCTGCTGCTTTCAGCTCCAGCTGATCTGACTCTAGGATCAACCATTTCACCCTGTAAAGTCTTCCAGCCTTGTTTGCAGTGATTTAACTACAGCCTGCTCCTACCCACTCTTCTAGCTGCTTCTTTCTGTTGGAGCCTGTCCCTTGAACAGCTCCTGTTTTCTAGGACTTGAGGGGTGAGCAGTGAGGTTGTAAAGGACTCTTCACTCTAGACTCAGGCATGCCCCCAGCCTCCCTCCTTGGGCTAAGACTAAGCCCAGTAGAAGACACCAGGCCCCTGCTGTGTGCTCTTTCTCCCTCAGTGCTCAAGCCTGGTCGATATCTTGGCCAGCAGATAAATTCCTTGGCAGAGAGGCAGTCTGACCTCTTTCCAGTCACTTATAAAACTGTTTCCTGGTCTGGTTTCTTGAGTAATGTTGCAGCCAGGGCACAGCCACACCCACTCAACCCTGGCATCCCGCTGTTCCTTCCAAGCAGTCCATGCAGTTCTACCCTGGGCTATGTCAGATTGAGTGACTGTTGTGATGCTCTCATAACCTGCCTGTTTCTTGCCTGTTCAGCCATCAACTTCCTTTCTGTTTTGACACTTGTGCTGGCTGAGGGACTCTATCTGTATGTGCCAGAGTTGCTGGCTCCTGTTTTCTCTATTATTCTTCCTTACTCTTAGCGGGGCACACAGAGTTCTCTGCCCAGTGACTAAAATTTTAACCTCATTGATGGGGCCTTTCCTATATCCCTCAGGGTCATGGTTGGCCCCCTCCTATATGCCTGGGGGAATCTCACTGGTGGGTTCCCTCCTACAGTGCCTGGGCAGGCATCGCAGGCAGGCATGAGGACTGATGCCAGAGTGGCTTAGCTGGCAGGGATTCTTGCTAGGACTCTCCATTCTCATCCTCACAGCTCTGTGGCTTTACCTCACCTATGATCTCATTCCTGGCCTCAGTTCTCACAGCTCTTCAAGGGATGGGTTTGCATAGCTGCCTGCTTAGTTGGGAGCCAGCTGATGAGTTCCAAAACTGTTGTTAATTGTGTCTCTATTGAGCCACAAATTCAAACCAGAGTCTGTACTGTGACCCTCAAGTCCGGGGCTATTAGCCATAGAAGAACTATGTCTGCCTCCTTCCTTGGGCTACTGTGCAGCTACTCAGTGACCTGTCTGCTCTGCTAAACCCCCAAATTCAACTGAGCAGCACCTCCTTGCCAGCAATATCCAAGGCACTGTGTGAGGCTTTGCCAAGGAGTGGTTAAGAAAACCGCTTTCCTGAAGCGTAACACAGTGAGCTCCACACACCTGTAATTGGCACACAGCTGGCACAGCCCCAAGGAGAAGAGTGACATCCTGGCTGGGCCATGGGATCTTTGAAATCTGAGCTGCCTCCTGGAGCTGGGCATGGCAGCACTGCGGCTTCCCAGTGTGAGTCTGAACTACCTACACTCCTCGTGCCAGCCCAGGAGGGAGGAAAAGCAGGTTCTGCTTGGGTTGGGTCCTTTAGGGTCATAGGTCAGCCTGGTTAGGACAGCACTAGCAGAGTTAGGGTTCCCACTGAGGGTGGCCTCACCATGTGATTCCCTCCTTCTTCTTTAATAACATGTATGTTTTGAAGTAAACGATGCATCTCACCGTGGTGACCTTGGAAAATGAATGCAGAAGTGGCTAAAAACACCTATAATTCTTGAAGTCAGGGCCCATGGGTGTGAATTCAGAGAATAAAGAAGGAAGGGGATTTGTCACAATGCCTACTTGTGGAGTACCTGGGCACCATACCAGCTCCTGCAGCCACTCTACCAAGGACCCTGTGCTCACTGGGTACCCTCCCCCCCCCCAGGCAAAACCTTGAGGTCTGAAGGCAGCAGGATGATTCACTGTCCTTGTGTTTGTGTGCTGTAGGCCCATCCATCCTTACCTCTGTGAGTGCCTGATTTGTTAGTGTCTCCCTCATTGGTGGATGTTTGGGTGGTCCCTAAGCCTCATATTCCAAGCCACCTATTACAGAGAAACATCCTATGGGGGTGGATGGCTCTGACCTCCTTCTTGGGCTGCATTTAGGGGAGAGAACATGCTAGGGGCCTGGTGATCAGTGTAGCCTCATTTCTTGTCAGCCAATCAGTGCAAGTGGGAGATGACTGACCCTTGCCCTTAAAAGCAAGGACACTGGCAGGGGTTTAGGGCCTAGCAAAGGCTGCAGTTTCACAAGGGCCTTGGAAGAAGGAATTAATCACTGAGCTGGGCTGGGATGATGAAGAAGCCATCTGGGGCAAAGATGCTTCTGTCTGCCCTCCTCTTGCACTAGTTCATTCCAGATGGATCAAAGATGTGCACTTTAAAAATGAAAGTATGGGAAGTAGGTGTTTATGACTATGAGACAGTGGGGGTGGGGTGGGAAGATGAAGTTGTTTGCATGACATAAACCTCAGAAATTGTAAAAGAGAATTATTTGAGTTTTTCTGCCTGGCTGAACAGTAAAAGCAACCGCCAGTTTCAGGAAAAGTATGTAAACCTGTGTGGCAGGAAAGGGGTCAAAATGGAACAATATGCAAAGAGTTTCCACAAAATAATAAAAAGGTCAAAGGTATGACTAGTTCTTAGGAAGGAAAACTTTTGGAATTTTTACATATGTGAACATTGTTTAACAAAGACAAAGTGAAGGTGAAGCCTCAGGACCAAGGATACACCATGAACTGTTAGCTGGGGGAAATAAACACCTCACGTCCTGCCCTTCTCCAGTAAGCAACCAGAAGTAGCTACTGAGATGTTAAATGCACGTGCCCCTTGGCCCAGCATCCCTGCTCCTTGGAGTATGTTGCTTTCACTGCTCATGTGTGTGCAAGGAGCTGCTGGGAAGAGCACAGACTCAAAACACCTTCATGCTCACAGAAAGGAGTCCTTTGTCCAGACGGGTTCTCCTTAAGTAGCCCAGGCTGGCCTCAGTGCGTGCTGGGATCACAGGCATGCACCACTGTGCCTAGCCACAGGAGAGGCATTTAAATACCTTACGGTGCATCCACAGGAGAGGACACAGCACAGACAACAGTGGATGAGGTTTAACTGGCTTCCGATTCACCAAGCAGCACCGGTCTTCAAGAAACTTGAGATGAAAACACCCAGATTCATGCTTACACATGAGTCAGTCATGGGAAAAGATGCTCAAATACCTTGATTCAGGTTTTTTTTCAGGCCACAGTTCTTGCCTACTTCTTTTGAGAGCTGAATGCAGGACCCCAGAGGTGTGCTGAGGGGAGCAAGCAGATTTACAGCTACAGAAAACAGAGGCGGTGAAGTGTAACACAGATGCTCTGGGCTGCATGCCTTTGGGCTGAGGTAACAGTAAATGCAATTTGTAATCTTAAAAGTTTATAAAGCAAGGGCTGGGGAGAAGGCTCAGCGGTTAAGAGCATATGCTATTCTCACAAAGGACCTGAGTTTGGTTGCCAGAACCAACGTTATGGGGTTTACAACCACCTGCAGCTGCAGTTCCAGGGGATCCAATGCCCCTGTCTGGACTCACATGTGCGCACACATCCACGCACACAAAGAAAAGTAGTTTTTTAACAGTTCATGAAGCGGCCAGGTGGCAGTGGTGCAAACATTTAATCCCAGCGCTTGAGAGGCAGAGGCAGGCAGATCTCCAAGTTCAAGGAGACCAGCTTGGTCTACAGAGTGAGTTCCAGGACAGCCAGGAAACCTTGTCTTGAAAATCAAAGCCAAAACCAAAAATGAAACAAAACAACCCAATGACAAAGTTGATGAAGCAAACCCGGGAGAAGTCTGGAGGGGGCTCAGCGGTAGAGCACCTTCTCTGGCATGATGCCATGGAGCCGAAAGCAGCAGCTGAAGACTGCCATGGCCCTAGCAGTCTCCACCAACACATTTTACAGGAGGAGAAACTGAGGCTGCCACGTGCCTCATCTAGGGACAATCGGAAACTGGGGTCTCTTGGCTCAGCCTGGGCTCCCTGGACTTTTCTGCTCCGGCATTGGAGCTCTTTTCTGCAGACTGGATCTTGGCTACTCAGGAAAAAGGTTTTCCTCCACGTCATTGAGAACTCATTGTAACCACAGCCTCCCTGCCTCTTCCACTGGCTACACATTCCAAGACCCCTAGGGGATGCTTGAAGCCATGATGGTAGTGAAGCCTGAGTATGCTGTATTTGTTTCTTTGTCTACACACCTGTGGCAAGCTTTCATTCACAGCCTGGGCACAGCTCCCGATGAATGGCTGCTAAGACAGGACAGTTGTAACAGTACACTGTCAGAGAAGTTATTTAAAATGTCTGAATTATTTTTGTGTCTGGACCTTCCTGTATCATATTTGGGGACCGAGACTTGCGCTGGAACTGAGCTAACTGCTCTCTGGCTTTGTGTCTGGGCCACTTCCAGCCACGGGCTGTTGTAAATAGAGCTTGGGTGAACGTCTTTCCAGAAGAACCTTTCTGACTCTCTGCTTATTTCCTTAGGGTGAATTCTGAGACACTGACTCACATGCCAAGCATGGGAATAGTGGAGCCAGGTAGTCACTGAATTCCATTCCTTGCCACAGTGGGCAATTACCACCTAGCTACCACATCCTGGGTGGCGTGCTCCTCAGGTGTCAAGCTCACGTAAATTCAGTCCACCGTGAAGAAGTAATTGCCTGATTCTGGTTCTGGTTCTGGTTCTGGTTCTGAGAGGCAGCAGGAGACTTTTGCTTCAAGTTTGCAACCCAGCTCGGCCTTTTCTCATGTCTGTGACGAATGCTAGATCCATTAGGCCTTTAGATGAATGTGAGTCAAGTCACAGGGTCAACATGAGTAGCTGAACTGTTAGGAATGAGAACAGCACACATACACTCTATGCTTCACAGCTCTCCTTCCATTAGTCAGAAATCACGATGGAACCTTCTAGACCCCAGTAGACACCTAACAGATACTAACTGTACTCCTGTTCTTTTTTTCTTTCTGGCATCTGTATTTGCCCACTGAGTTCCACTTAGTAAGCATACCACATGCTGCTGATGTCAGCGTCTTCTTGCAAGGTGTCTGTGCTTGGAAAGTACATCACAGCTTGAAGCATCTGTAAAGGTTTTAGGGTGGGCTGGGTGCTGCTGATGTAGGTAGGAGAGGGTCCGGTTTGAGCTGGAGGAAGATGGGAGCCATGAAAGGGCTCTAGGCAGCCTGTTCTTAGGAAGGCATTGTCCAGGATTCTAATGATGTGCAGCCCCATGAGCTATACTTATTCATGCCCAGGAGGGCTAGCTGCAGCTCTTGAGCCTGCAGAGTGATTAGACGGTTACTTCTTATCTCCTCTTGGGAAGACCTTGAGAGCCAGAATGTTTTACTTATGAGAGGGGGCAGTGTTCAGCCATGGCATGGGGTTATAGGAGGAAGGAATCTGCATCCTGCTCCTCTGCTTTGGAGTCTTTTCCTCACAGAACTGCCGCTGAGCTTTGGGAATGGAAAAGTGCTTCCTGGTCCTGGGGTATGGTGTGAGAAGTTCGTCCAAGGGTCATTTTGGAGCTGTGCAGATAGTCAAATAGAGGGTCAGAAAGGACTGCCAGAAAGGTGTCCATCTACTTGCTGTTTTAAACAGCAAGCAAAGAGCTGGAGACAACCCAGGCGGCTTGTATGCAGAACCAGCAAAATGCATCCTGACGGGGTGCAGTCTGTGATCCAGCAGCACCATTCAGACCTGGAGAACTGCGTGCATGGATGATGTGCTCAGGATATAGGGCTGTTGGTGGCTGGCGCCTGTCGCCTGAAATTTACCCCATTTAGTTTCCTCTCTCATGTTGCTGTCTTTACAGCATTTAATAGGCATTAAACCATCTTCAGGGGCCAGTTTTCTTCTGCTTCTAAAGCTGTCTTTTCTAAGGAGAATTTAAAGGCAATGCCATTTAGCTGCCAGTGCTGGGAGGAGCGAGCAGCTAAGAGACACATTTGCCTTTTGTCCACATTTCAATCTGAAAGGGCAAGGGTGAGGCAGACCCAGGACTTGCCATGGGGCCCTGGGCGGACTTACGATGTGGGGTGGCTGTTCCAAATGTCACTCTTCTGTGAAATGTACACAGCCCTGAGGATAGAAAACATGGTTGTTTTAGAAAGATCAGTTGAAAATCGCCCATTATCAAGGCAAGGACCACGGGTACTGGAACCATCTTACTGTTTGGGGTAGACAAGAAGAGAAAATGAGCATTTATCTATGTGATACTATTTCTTGCTGGGCTATTAACTGGCATGCGTTCTCTGTCTAATGTGCAATAAAAGCAACATGTGTTCATAGGGGAACATTAAGAGCTACCAAGAAGCAGATAAGAAAACAAAAGCATCATAATCCCTTGCTTATTTAAGTTATGGTGATGGCAGTGATGATGGTAATGGTGGCAATGATAATGACTGTGATGATTGTGAAGGTGGTGGTCATGGTAGTGGTGATGATAATAACTGTAGCAATGGTGGTGGTGATGATGGTGATGGTGGTGGTGATGATAACTGTAATGGTGGTGGTGGCCATGGTGATGAACACGGTGGTGGTGGTAATAATAATGAATGTGGTGATAATGGTGGTGGTGAGGATGGTAGTGGTAATGATAATGACTGTGATGATGGCAGTGTTGATGGTGATGGTGGTAGTGAGGCTAGTGAGGATGATGATGGTGATGTTGGTAGCAATGATGATGATTGTGGTGATGATAGTGATGATGTTGGTTTCTATTAATTGTAGTCAAACACATTACTAAAGGAACACCTTGATGTGTTTACTTTTTCCTATTTGTATCTTTCTACACATGCTTGGGATTACACGTACTTGGTACACATTTTTAAACTTAAACTCTGATGAGCAAACTTCAGTTAGGCAAGGAATAAAAGGGACTTTTTCAATCTGATAAAAATCCTAGATGTAAATTCTGTGCTGAACACAGATCAAGGAGCAGAGCAAGGCCACATGCTTTTGTTCAGCATCAAGTGGAAATCCTTGCCAATGCAATAAGGCAGGAGAAGGAAACAAAAAGGCTTATGAGTTGTAAAGAAAGAGGAAAATTGTCTTTAATTGTAAGTGATAGTTATCTAGGGAAAAACTCAAAGGAATCTATGAAGTAGTTTCAAGAACTAATAATATACCATTTAGGGTGGTATATGAAGCCAGTATACAAAAGTCAGTTGTATTTCCAGATGGAAGCAATAAACATTAGAAATAGAAAACTTAAAAGCATCACAATAGTAGCAAAATATGGACTTATTGAGCTTAATAGAGTGTAGCAAACATGTGGGGTGTGTATACCGAATATTACAGAATATCAACTAGAAAGATAAAAAACCTGAACACACAGAGCTGTGCCAAGTTCACAGATTCAGGGCACTCAAAACCGTGAAGGTATCCTTTCTCCTAAGCTGACCCACATGTTGAATAGAATGCAGGTTTCCATCTTAGCAACCACGAAGGGGAGGGCAATTCTGAACATTTTGTCATGTGTAGAGGATGTGTATGTTTGTGCATATGTGCAAATGCACACACGTGTATGTGGAGTGGGCCGTCTTCTTCAATTGCTCTGTTTTGTTTTTGAGACAGACTCTCACTGAGCTCGGAGCTCATCAATTCAGGAGGCCGCTGAGCTCCAGGAACCTGCCTGTCCACTTCCGCAGCAAGTTTCCCTCACTCAGCACCAGCACTGGGGTTTACACACATGCACCACTGGCTATGCCAGGCTTTTATGTGGGTTTGGGGAAATCTGAACTCAAGTCCTCCTATTTGTGGGACAGAGACTTTATTAACTGAGCCATCCCCCCAGATTCTGAAATTTATTGGGAAATGCAAAAATTGTAAAATAAGTAAAACCAATTGGTTCAAAAAGTGTTAGAGGACTTGCGCTGTGTCAGTGTAAGGCAGTGTTCTCACCCGTCCTAATGCTGTGACCCTTTAATACGGCTCTCACGCTATGGTGACCCCAACCATAAAATTACTTTCATTGCTACTTCCTAAGTGTAATTTTGCTACTGTTATGAGTCATAATATAAAATCTGATATGCAGGATACCTGATATGTGACTCTGGGGTCGCAACCCACAGGCTGGTAACACGGGTTTAAGGCTCGCCATCTACAGTGATCACGGCAGTGCAATGTTGACATAAAGGCACCGACTCGAAGTACATGAGCAGTACACACACACACAATACATGTACACACAAACATACATGCACACATCCACACACATACACAAACACACAGTCACACACACACTCATACACATGCAGATCATATGATTTTTGTTCGTTTGTTTGTTTTTTGGGACAGGGTCTCTCTGAGTGGCCTTGGCTGTCCTGTACTCACTTTGTAGAGCAGGCTGGCCTCAAACTCAGAGATCCACCTGCCTCTGTCTCCAGATTGCTGGGATTAAAGGCGCGGGCCATCATGCCTGACATAATCATTTGATTTTGATCAAGGAACTAGCGGTGGAAGGTGGTCTTTATCAACAACTTGTGTCCAAACCACTGGATATGCAATTGCAAAGAAAGATATCAGTTGAGTTGGGAAAGATTTCTAAGCTACAAGCTGTGAGCGTAGCAACTGGGAAAGCTCATGTGTCTTCACTGAAGACACAGCCCCACACTTTTCAGAAAACGAGAGGTAGTTGCCACAAGATGTTTGCAAAACATCTATTGATACAGAATTTACATCTGGACTCTAGAAGGCACAGTCACAGCCCCACCCAGAAAGAAAGTGAGTCAGTTTAAAACCAGAAAGCTCACAGAAGATGTGAAGATGGCCATTACACTTCTGAAAGCATGCTCACACTTCCAGTCATCGGGGAGAGGGAAGTTGAACCCCTGAGATGCCACCCCATACCTCCTGTGGGCGAACACACAATGGTGTGTGTGTGTGGTCACTTTGGAAAGGAGTGTGCATGCGTGCGAGTGTGTGTGTGTGTGTGCGCGTGCGTGCTCTCGCACCCACACACCTGCCTGCATGCTTACACGCACATGCGGGTTCAGATGTGCGGTGACCCTGCTTGTGCTCCTCCACTCCAGGGTGAAGTGCCTGCCCCAGTGCAGAGGGAGCGCCTGCACTGGAGGTGTTGAGTCCCTGCTAGCTGACTGACTCCCCAGTAAACCAAGAATCCCCGTCCGCGCCACCTGTGCCACTTGGGATGGACACAAAGGGGCCTTGACTTAATTTGAAAGTATTTATTCATCAGTGGCATTGAACTTTAGTTGTTTGTCTGTCTACCCTCCTTTTTAATCGCAAGACG
Source organism: Psammomys obesus (assembly GCF_907164565.1). Lineage (NCBI taxonomy): Eukaryota > Metazoa > Chordata > Mammalia > Rodentia > Muridae > Psammomys > Psammomys obesus. The sequence goes on along the minus strand of NW_026585895.1, from coordinate 52,793,411 downwards.
TCTCCTGGGGATTTCTGTCCCAAATACACCTCCTTGTTTTTCACTAGCTCCCTGTAATGTTGGTTCAATGGCTAGTTGGTTTGTTTGTTCATTGGTTGATAGGTTGATTCATTTGTTTATTGATTAGATGGCTGGTGAGTTTATTCATCAGTTGGCGTGTTTGCTCATTGGTTGGTTAATTTTATTCATTAGTTGGTTGATTGGTTAATTTTTTCCCATTGAATAGTTGGTGGATGTCTCATTTGCACATTGGTCAGTTGATAGGTAGATCATTTGTTCATTGGTTACTTGGTAGATGACTAATTTGTTTATTGGTTAGTTAGTGGGTGGCTCATTTATTTATCAGTTGTTTAATGGGTGGCTCATTTGTTCATTGATTAGTTAGTAGGTGGCTCATTTGTTTATTGGTTGGTTAGTGGGTGACTCCTTGGTTAGTTTCTGGGTCCACGGAGCATATCAGCACCAAGGATGGTGCCTTTCATTGCTTGTGAACCATATTCAAGGAGCCTGGCATTCAGCCTGTCCCTCTGTGACACACCTTCTTTGGCAGTCCTTGACACATGCCCCATTCTGTTGTAATCATAATTCTTGAGAAAGGACAGGGTGAGAGAAACATGTCTATTAATAACCATAAATGAAGAACAACAGTAACCATCCAAAAGGAGAAAAAAATGCTGAGCAGATGTGGGAGAAGCTAGAAAAAAAAGCCAAGCCAACAGTAAGGACTCTGTGGAGAGTAAGGGGAATAGATGGGGAAGGGGGAGAGACAACATATGTAAAGGACTCATGCAAAGAGACCTAAGCCAAACCCTGAAGGGTAGAAAGGAAGATGATGGAAATCAGCAGATGCCACCACGAAGTATGAGGCCACATGAGTATTGTGCCGGGCACAGGAGTGCCTCAACCAGACGGCAGCAGGAAAGTCCTGAATAAGGCCTGTCCTGGTGACTGTGGGTGTTGTTTTCCATTCCCTTGGGGGCCAGGAGGAAATGTGAGAGTGAGGGGGGTTGGGCTGGGTGGTGTATAGTGCAGAGCCTTTGATGTTCCTTCCAAAGATAAGGCTCTTACACATGCTTACAGCTATGGTGGGTAGGCAGAGATGTCAGCCTGTTGGGCCTAATGTGGCTGCTCGCACCGCTGAGACACCTCCATCTGCACAGCTGCTTCCCCCCCCCCCGCCTTTCAGAGAACGTTTACATGCACGGTAGCTTCAGTCACAACAGAGGTTCCCTCTCTCAGTAAGTGACAAAGACCCCATTTCCTGCTGTGTTGCAGATTTCCGGACTGCCCACCACCACAGCTCGTGTGGATCCATAGGGCTCATCCTTTCAGACATAGTTCAGGGGAGCAAAGTGAACTTGGCAGTTGTTGGGAAGGAAATACTGGGCATCTGGGTGAAGAATCAGAGCTAGAACAGCATGCAACACCCCCAACCCTACCCACCCCCACAACCCTGCATGCTCACTCTCTCCCTGAGGCAGAGCCTGCTGCCCACAGAAGCCTGGGCTCTCACAGAACAGACCGGGGGTCAGACTGCTGGCTGGATGGCCTGTGGATGTATGCAGACAGAAATCCCAGGTTCTGCTTCCCAGGGGCAGAACTGCCTTCCAGGTACCACTCTGAAGAGACACCTTTCCTTTGGTTGCCCAAGATCTCCTCAGGCCTTCAGCTCTAATCAATCCTCCTTCAGCCTCATACCATGATGTCATGTCTGGGTGACAGTGCCTTCCATTTTATTCCATCTCTGACCTCCTTGTCTTGTTGCTGGGACTGTCCTGTGGGGCTGGTGAGAAGTGTCCAGTAGTTAATGCCATGGTAGAAAAAGCTGGGTGGGGCAGGAAAAGTAAGCCCTTCCAGGTGCAGGCTCCTACAAGGCTGGCACTTCACACTCTTAACTGCTCATGACTGTCCAGGTCCCATGGCTGGGGACATGGCTTCAGGCCCTTGTGGAGGGGACAAGACAGGTTCCTAGGAGTTCTGGCTCTTCCCAGCCTCACACTGCTGGATCTGCTGTGCCTTGGTGTCTGTCACAGGTGTGCAAATGGTCTTGTGACAATCTGGGGCTAAATGGGAGAGTTGTCATGTTGTGCACTGTGCAAACCAAACATGCCTTTGGATGAGCCATGGCGGTATTGGTGGTGAGGGGGTGAGGTGGTGAGGGGGAGGTGTGTGTGGCATTCCTACAAGGTTGTGGCTGGGATGTGGAGATATGCCAGCCAGCTCAGACCTCCTGGGGTATGGTTGAGGAAGGTGCGGTGATGGCAGGCTGAGGAACCCTTGCTTGGAGGAAGCAGAAAGCAGAAGAATTTTCAGGTGGGTAAAGGGACTGATGTTTATGGTTGCAGAGAGCCTGGCAAAGGGTCTTCTGTCAGGTCAGAGGCCTGGGGATAGCAGGAGAGAGAAGGCCTGGCTAGCTCCAGTGGCCAGCCTTGCCTGCAGCCCTGACCACACCCTCTGTTGTCCCCAGCTTTAGTCACTGGAAAAGAATCTCATCAGGGCTTCCAAAGCCCCCTGCTGGGTTTCCACCCTCCTCCCTGCTCCTTGTTGACCTTGCATGAGGCCACTACCCTCGGGGAGGGCTGGTGGGAGGGACCTGGGCAGACCTTCAGTGCTGCCATTTCTTCTGGCTTGGCTCTCAGGGAAAGAGAGGCAGGAAAGAGAGTGGGAGGCTCAGCTGCCCTAATCTGTGAAGGCCATTGTCCTGTGCGTATCCTGCGTGTCTCCTGACCTGTAGGTAGGTCAGGAGCGAGAGGCCGGGCACCAGTGTGCTGTGTAGTGTCAGGCTGCTGGCTATACCTCTCTGAACTTCATTTGTTCGTGGCATTTGTTCACTTGTTCGTGGCAGAGGCTGTTAGTCCTGGTCTTGCTGCTGATCCCTTCGGGCTCTTACTCTTCCATCTGTGAACTTACAGAATTGAACCTGGGTGGCTGTCTAGAAGGCTCACACATTTTTCTCTTGAAGATAAAAATATTGACCTTGGTGCTTTCAACACAAAACAAAACACTCTGTTGCTCTGTTCCTGTCCCTTCTGTCTGTCTGTGTTCCTGTCCCCAACCCAGTCTTTCTCAGTCTCTTCTTTATGTCTCTTAGTCTCTGTGTATTCCTCATTTTCTCCAAGGCTGGTGGTAGCTGTGGCCCACAGTTTCTCCCAGCAGGTGCGATGTGGAGAAGGCTTGGTGTCTGAGGCAGGCTGTGGCTCTGGAGGGCAGCATGGTAAGAAGCCATAGCTTGGTCTCAGATGACTAAGTCACAATACCCTCTGGCCCCTGATGAGATACCAGTCACCAGTGAGTGACCAGTGGGGTCAAGGCTAGGTTGGGGACTCTGAGCCAGTGACCTCCCTGTGAAAGTACAGAGGGCACATGAATCCCTTTGGAACTCCTTGGGGAGGGAGCTATGCTCAGCACATGTCAGGAGGGGCCAGGTAGCGGGGCTGGAGGCCTCCAGGTCCTGGCAAATGCTCTAAATGTGCAATTTTTTGAGGGTGTGCGTGAGCTGAATTGGGGCAAAGGGTTGTGTCACCCAAATCTGTTGGGTCAGGAGTCTGACTTCAAAGGACGTCTGATTGCTTTCCTTCTGCAACTGCAAGGCTCAAGCTCATCTTCTCAGCTCGATGCTCTGAGATCGAAACCTGGTGGGAGAAGGAACATGACAGCCAAGGTGAAGTGAATTTCATTCATGAAAGCAGAACAGGGCAGCTGAGCTTATGCACCTTCGGCCTTCCATGTGTAAAAGCCATAGGCTCGCTTAGTCATTCAACAAACGCAGTTGAGTGTCAGCTGTGCTCTGGCCCTGTCCAGCACAGGACAGAGGGCTCCACCCTTCTCATTTTTTGTTTTTTGTGCCCAACCCCAGCGGGTTGATGAATGAGGATGATGAATCCAAAATCCTGCAAGCTGTTTCATGTAGAACCTCCCCTCAGGACTTCACCGTTCTGTGGTGCTGCCTGTGAATCTCTGTTGTCCCCAAGCCTCCTGCTGAGCTGGAGGTCCACACTTGGCCAGGGTCTCCTCTGAGTGTTTCCAGTTCCTGGGGGTGGGCAGGACTGTGGTGGCAGAAAGCATGAAGCCTGGGATTTTAGATTCTATTCTGAGGACACGTCGTGAGTGGCTGCAGATGGCGATTCAGACCTCACTGACCTTCCTGAGAGCAGGCTGTCCTCTGCAGTATTGGCACTGTGGGCTGGTGGGTGTGTTCCTTTTCAGGGGCTCCTGTCCCAGGGTTAGGCTGCTGAACATGGGACTGGCCCCTGTAGAGCAGGCTGGTGTCCCCGCAGATGTCACTCTTTCTGCTTCTGAGCACGAGGCATGGGCGCTAGAGGCCAGCTATGACCAGGCACCAATTTCTGCTCTTCCTAGAAGCATACCTCGCTCCATCTCCTCTCCTCTTAAAGCCTGGGACCTCCTGGTGCTGGACTGTGGAGCGCTGCTGCAGGGCCTTGTCACGAGCTGTCTGCCTCATTGTTCCTTCTGAGGGGAGTGTAGGCAGCCACGTCTTCATGTGTCAGCGGCTCAGTTTCAGTTGTCCACCACTGGCTAACAGGTCAGGAGAGCCCATATGCTGTGGCCTTTCCACTGAGGCTTTAGTGTCCTATAGCTGTGAAGTGAGTGGAAGCGCAGCACCAGAACTTAGTCGCTCTGGGTCTCCACTCTGCACAGAGCAGCCAGTGCTTAGGAGTGGTGAAAGAAATGCCTCATGGGGCAGGCTAAGGTAAATGTGTGACTGCCTAGCCATTTTTAAGGTGTCTTTGGCCTCTGCCTCCTGGTTTGCCCATTCCTCTTCTCACTTGCTCAGTGAGTGATTGACTAATCCTTCCCTCCAACCATCTGCTCACCCACTACCAACTTATCTTTTTGTCTATCATCCACCCACCCACCTACCCTTCCATTCATATATCCATCTGTCCATCTGTTCGTTCGTTCATTCATTCATTCATTCATTCATTCATTCATTCATTCATTCATCAATCCACCTACACATTATCCTCCATCCATTAATCCATTTGCCACTAATATTGATTCATCCATCCATCCATTCATCCATCCATCCATCCATCCTCCCTCCATCAGTCTACGCATCCATTATCTACCTACACATCCTTCCATTGTCCATCCATCTGTCTTTTCATATATCTGCTACCAATTCATCCATCTGTCATCCGTCCATCCATCTAACTAGCCATTCATCTATTGTCTATATCCTTCTGTCCACCTACCTACCCACTTATCATCAGTCCATCCATCATTCATTCATCATCCAACAATCGGTAATCTATAACCATCTATCTACCCACCCCACTTATCCATCCAATATTCACCATCCATCAAACCATCTATCCATAATATATATCTACTCTTGTATCCCACTTACCAGCTGTGCCTAACCACCATCCATTCATTAACCTGTTCACTCATCCACCTCTATTTATTATCTACCCACTGACCCACCGTCCACTCCTCTGTTTATTCACCCATCCATGGAGGAATATTGTTCTCCAAGCACAACATAGCTATTGCTGTCTTGCAGTTAGAACAACTGTAATTATTCACATGAGATTCTCACAAGAGTGAGTCTACTAACCTTCCCTTGTGGAGGGGAGAGAAGATTCACAAGATGCTCACAAATGGCTCACATGGCTACAGATGGGGCAATGTGTTAAAGCTTGTTTCTCCCTGAGGACACAAGTGATTAGCTATTTCTGGGTGAGGGCATGCCTCTTCCTTGTTGCTATAACCACCTCTAGGTTGTCCATGCTCCTGGGAGGCCTAAGTTAGAGTCATTAGTGGAAGTCATTATTACTTCATCTAGGGTGAATAGATGTTTGTTCATCTCTTCCCAAGAAAACATAACCCACTACCCACCCACCCACCCACTTACACACCCACCTACTGATCTATCCACTTATCCACCCATTTACCCACCCATCCATTTCTTTCTCCATCTACCCACTCATCCATTTATTCACCCACTCTTCTACTCACTAAGCAGTCACTCATCTGCCCGCCCATCCATCTATCCATCCATCCATCCATCCATCCATCCATCCATCCATCCATCCATCCATCCATCCAACATTTTATCTATCCTGGCTCCCTTATTTGAGCCCCTTGGTGACATAGCTCCTTTTGTGTGCTAAGTATCCAGAACTCAGCTACATGTTTCCAATTGTTTCATTAGTTACCACCCCCCCCTTTTTTTTTAAATCTTACAACTAACCTTGCTTGCATCCATTTTCCAGTTTAAAGATGCCATGCCTGGTTCCATCAGCACAAAAACAGCATGAGGATACTGAGGGTTAGTAGCAAATGTCTGGACTGACCATGAGCACACATGAGAGGCTGAGTCCAAACTCTTGGGTTTCTGTCCACTGAGGGGTGGGCCACTATCTGCTCCTCTCTGTGTTGAGAAGTGACAGCAGGGCTCCTGTCTCCGATGGGCTGGGTCCCTGTGTGCTGTGATGCAGATGCCTCTCAGGCATGTTCCTCAAAAGCAAGTGTAGCATATGCATAGCTGAGTAGCAGGCTTTCTGGGGGAGGGCAAGCTGTGTGGAGAGCAGAGCCAGCTGAGTCAGAACTCCTGAGGCAACATTCAAGGTAACAGTAAGGCTGCTATTCACATGGCAAGATCACTGTTGCAGTTGTATGGAATCCTTGGGCTGGGCCCCAGGGCCAAACACAGGGGTCTTAGCTCCCTGACTGCTTCACGGACATGGTCCTCAGGCAGGTTGGGGAGCTTACTAAAACTCATGTTCCACTCCAGAATAATCTTTGATTGGTAGATTCTGGCATGTTCAAATAATTCTTATCACAAAGGCACCTGGGAAATGTAGTTTTAGTTTCCTAGGCTGTGGAGCAGGACTCTCTGGAAAGATCCTGGGTCTAACTGAAGTGCACAGATAAGGCCAGGCAGTCCTCTCTCTGAAGCCTGATCTGTTCATAGGTGGAACAGCCTGTGAAGGGACAGTTGAGTTCTTGCATGTAATTGGAGGTGGTGTCATTTGCAGTGGGTAGTGGGCCTCAGGACTCTTCAGGCTTGACTCTTTGAAGCACAGGCTTCTTGTTGGGAACAAAGGCCACCATGCAATACCATGGCATCCTCCCTGAGTCTGTGGGACTTAGGTGAGTCCTGAGGTCACCATGAATACCATTTTTCCTCCAGAGGACCTTGTACTTGAGCTATGGAGTTCTGGGGACTGACCCTGGCAAATTTCAGGAGGCTTCTGTGGCTCCTTTGACTTGCCTCAGTTGGCCTGATCTTCTCCTGGGGGGGGGGTAGGGTGACCCTGGATTCTTAGCCACATCTTTCTATTTCAATAGCCCCTGTCACTTCAGAGTGAAGGTGCTCATCCTGGATGAGGCAGTGGGTTGAAGGATAAATAGGCATCCTATGTGGGAGAGAGTTTTCCAGAAGCTGCCATGCCGGAAACTACTCTGATGTTCCCCACACCTTGTTTAAAGCTAAATATATCTTGCTCTCTGGCACAGAAAAGCCCTGGCCAGTAGGAAGGGTGGCATTGGGCCTAGGAGAGGCCTGGTGGCCTTTTAAACTTGTTGGAACACAGGTCTGCAAACATCCCCAGGCAAGCTTCTGTGAAGCTGCTCTCTGCTTTGACAATGAGGAAACCAGGCTCCAGCCTGGTCTGGGAAGAGCATCATAGTATAGATGCTGTGAAATAGGTCCAGGAACCCCTTCTGGGATCTCCATCAATATCTTCCCCAGGTCACTGCCAGCCTTAGAGCTCAGTTTCTGAGATGACCCAAGGTTCGGTACTATGTCATTCTGGCCAGGTGTGCTGGCAGTTGGCACGGTCATCTTCCCACGCCTGTGTCCAGGCCTGGGACTGTGCCACACAGCCTCGCCAGCACACTCAGCATTGCCTCTGATGTTCGCTAAACAAGGACACAGTGAGGACTTTGTCACCACATGAGTCATGAGTACCTGGGAGGTGCCCCAGATACCCAAGTATCTGCCACCTTATGTGGCTCTGGGCCCTGGGTGGTGGCTAAGAGCTGCCCAGGATTCTGAAGTGGGTGGAGGCTATGCTGGATCAACCGTGGGCTGGCTGTCTATGTGTTCTGTCCTCTGCTGTCCTTCATGAGGATTTCCTATAGAGATAGGGAACCCTTCTTCCATGGAGTAAAAGATGAAGAATACCAAAAAGTCAGCTGCAGACCTGGTACTTAGGTTGCCTCAGGTAACAAGTGTCTGGCTCTAGACTTGGTGATTACTGGTGAAGGATCCATCAGAAACCTCACCTGAGGAAGCCTGCATGATCATCCTTTGTTACCACCTTCTTAAAAATAGTCTGACTGTCCTCCTGGGAAGTCAGTCCCACAGTAACGTCCAATTGGGGAGGAAGGCAGGAAGTTGGTGAATTGAGTTTGGGAAGGACAGTCAAGGAATGAGCCAATTTCAGCCTCCTGTGTCCTTCAGATGGGGAAGTCAAGGCAGGAGCTTCAAACATTTGGGCACATCACACCCACAGTCAGGAACAGAAAGAAATGGATGTATACATGCTCACTTGCCTGCTTATGTTCAGCTTGATGATTTCCTCATCTTGTACTTCAGGACCTCATGCCTAGGGGTTAGTGCTGCCCACAGTGGGCAGGGTCTTCCCACAGCAGTTAGAGCAATCTCCCATAGGTATGCCCACAGGCCAACCCAATATAAACAATTCCTCACTGAAACACTCTTACAAGATCAAGTTGACAATTAAAGCTAATCATTGCAGGGGTGACTGTTGAGCTCTTGAGCAAGCACCTGTGTTTCAGAGGTTAGGGGTCAAGCTTCTGCTTTTCTGATTGTCTCTCAAAGGATGGAGAGTTAGAAGTCTTCCCAAAGAGATCTGAGGTCTTTGCAAGCATTCTCCTGTCCTGGGTATTCAGATCTAGGTCTAGACCGAAATTGGATATTTACTGTGAACTGTTGTGAGAACATGGGGGACAGCATGACACCAATGACAATGGAAAGATGGGAGGAGCTGATATTCCTGAGGCTGCATGGCAATTTTTTAAGCTGTGCATCACTCCAATGTTGGAAACATCTCTGCAGAAATGTCTGGGGAGAAGTGGGTCTTCTGAGGCTTCCTGGCTGTGTCTGGGGGACAGAGGCTTCGCCAGTGCTGATGAAGAGACAGTAAGGAATTAGAGCTTATGTGACTCAGGCCAGTTGAGGATTTGTTTTGTTTGTTTTTCAAGACAGGGTTTCTCTGTGTATCCTTGACTATCCTGGACTTGCTTTGTAGACCAGGCTGGTGTCGAACTCACAGAGATTCACCTGCTTCTGCCTACCCAAGTGTCAGGCTCTGACCTTGAGCAACTGGTTGCAGGAGGAAGATAGGGTCCCTTCTAAGAGGTGTCCCTCCTGGTCCTGAGAAGTGCCCCCACTTCTGAGTACCAGATGTTTGTTGGGAAGTGTGAGGGGCTGGTGAGGGCTGGTTTCTGTTGTCTAGTACTGTCATCTTGTTTGGGAGTGTCCCTCGGCCTTGTCCACCCTGGGGCTGACACAGCTTCTCTGTCTTTGCAGCTCAGCCAACAGACCTTCTGGAGATGCTAGACTTTTACAATTTGCCCTCGGGGGTAACGAAAACCACAGGTTTCTGTACCACTCGACGATCTTCCAGCGAGCCGGATGTTGCCTACCGAGTCTCTAAAGATGCACAACTCAGCATGCCCACCAAGCAGCTGTACCCTGGTAAGAGGCGTCCATTCCTGTTCTGGGTGGCAGAGTGCCAGGGACTCTAGGGTTCTGGCCAGGGGCATCGAGGAAGCCTGAGTGGGTGGTTGCAACAGAGCCATGGGTGTGAATCCTGGGAGTCCTCCTCATTATAGTGAAACCTAACACCCACCCACCCACCACTTGTGTGTGTGCAAGTCCTTGTCTGTGCCTCACGGGCTCCAAGCAGGCATGTTTCCAATGATGGGCCACCATGACAAAAGGCAGAAAGGAGGGGATGCCCTCCAGGGGTGAGGTGAAGAGAGATCTCAGGTCATGGGAAAGGAAATGCGTGTAGTGAGGAACATGAACCTAATTGGTGCCAGTGACATTAAAAGACACAAGTCCTGCCTCCTGCCTGGCAGCTAGCGTGAGGGAGTCTTAATGAGAAGCAGCTGCCAGGTGTCAGACCTCTGCTTTTAATTATGTATCTAGAGGGAGCCATGTTGGATGGAGGTGCACATCTGAATTATTCACCCACTTGGGTACTTAGCTCCTACCCTGCATATGTTCTGGTCTTGATTAAGTGCTCTGGCTTTATTTAGTGAGATGGACAGGTGACAGATTTCTCTCTCCCTGCCTCAGGAGGGCCTGCTAGCTCTACCTGAGTTGTCCCAACATTGCTGACCTGAGTATGGCAGAAGACACTCCCCTTCTGCCATTAGAAGCCTGTGCACAATCTTTTGTGGACTGGGTGTCTTCCCAACACTGAACCAGAATTGGGCAGTTTTAGCAAGCTGTGCTGTCCTGGTGAGCCTCAAGGATGCTGTCTCCATGTCCTGAAGGCTGGCTCTGTTGTCACTTTCTCTGGCCTTCTCCTGTCTGGGTTTGTCCCCATTCAGCATCTCTCTGAAGTCATTGTGACTTTAAGAGTTTGTATTTGAGGGAGAAGCTGGGTGCTTTGGTCTGGGGTATAATTTCGGGTGGATGGTATCATGTGTAATGCACCTCCCTTGCTGCTACAGCGGAAACAGCCTGGGTCTCCAAGGAGCACACTTTTGGTGCAGAACCACCCTGGCTCACAGATGCCCAGTCTAACTCATCTGTAAGGATATCAATGTCCCACCGTGACCCTTTGTGAGTGGGAACCTCACCCTTCCATGTGGGGTGCTGCAGGAATTCTGTGACTTATTTTTTGAGAGAGCATAGTTTTTGAGGGGAGGTCAACTTGAGAACTCTTGGTTTCATCTTTTTCCAGAGAGTTGTAATTTTTCTGCCTTGTGGCCCAAGTATTAGAATTCCTGAATTAGAGCCATAGGGGCCTGAGCCCAGGCAGGAAGGGGCTGCTGGCCAGGGGCAAAGGGGTATGAAGCTGATGTGGGAATAGCTTTGGGGGTGGAGTGTGGGCAGAGGGTGGGGAAAGGCTCCCAGCTCAAGGAGCTTTACATAGCCTGCTGCTAATAGTCTCTCTTACCACTGTCACCCAAGGGAAGGGTGCAAGCAGAAAAGGTCGCTAGAATTCCAGTCTGTCAGTTACTGCCCACTGGATTAGTTTACGGTAAGAACTCTCACAGGATTGTGGAGATGGATCCAGGAAATTGAGTGCATTCTCGAATCTTATGATAGGGGATATTTTTGTGGTTGTTGACTAGTTTGTGGTTATTTTGTTTTTGAGACAGAATCTCAGGCAGGCTCAGGCTGGCCTTGAACTTGCCAAGCAGCTACGGAGATCTCAAACTCCTAGTCTTCCTTCCCCACCTCCCAGGTGGTGGGATTACAGGCATGTGCCATTGTGCCTGGCTTCAGCCGGCCTTGAACTCATATCCTTTTGCTTTAGACTCCCCAGTGTGGGGATCATAGATCCTTACCAGCAGCCCTGCCTGGGATTGATTGATTGATTTTTGAGAGGGTCTCAGGTGTTCTGGGCTAGCCTCAGACTTTGTTTTACAGTCAAGGTTGGCCTTGAACTTCTGATCCTCTTGAATCCACCTTTCTAGTCCTAAGAGTGCAGGCATGCATGAGTGTGAAGTTTATGTGGCAGTAGCCATCAAGCCCAGGGCTTCAGAGGAAACTCTGCTGATGACTGAGTTCCAGCCCCAGTCCTGGGAAGCTTTTGTTTACTCCTGTCCTCAAATTAGTAACTTGATTAGACACTCAGACTTGCTCTAATAAGGGTGTGTGTGAGGCACTGGGCCATGCAGTGATTCTCTGTCAGAGGCCATGGAGCCAAGGTGGCTTCAGAGTATCTGTAGGGGAATTTCTGTGGCATCATCTCCTCAGGTCCCACAGGTTGGTCTGGGAAAGCTGTTCTGGGGACAGCCTGATACATCATCTGGTGTATGAGGCTGCGTACCTCAGAGCAAGTGGTTAATCCTGGAACATTCTAAAAGGTACTGCAGCCTTTCTGATTGACAAGTGACAGGAAACAGATCAGAGCTTATAGGATGCCTTCCGTAGGACTCAGGTGGCCATGTGCCTAGGCAAGAATGGAGAGCAGCTGCGAGCTCCGATGTGCCTCCTTCCAGAGTGCAAGAGCTGCTCTGCTGCATCAGTGTGGGGAGGCTGGCTGTGGCAGCTGCTCTGGGAGGCCTGAGGGCTTCAGGCAGCCGCAGCAGGGCTGGACTGAGCAGAGCACGGATGGATGTTTCTAAGTGTTGCAGTGCTCAGTGAAGTCTATGGTTAGTGGCTGATCTCCACGACAGCCCAGTCTTCTTACCCCAGTGAGCGGCATGATTTTCCCCTCAAAGCAAGTGTGGATCTGGGTCTCTAGATGGCTGGGCACATTTGTCCATGGAGTAGGGTCTGGCCATTCCCTCCCACAGGGCAGGCACTGTATCTAAAAGAAACTGCCAAGACCTCAAGGAAGTTGGCTATGGACCCTCCCTGCATACATCAAGCTTTACTGTCCCTGTGTCTGCCCAGCCAGCACCAGCTGCTTGTAATGTTCTCTTTGTAAAGTCACACTATGGCAGGACAACTGGTCTCACCTTGGGTGTAGAGGACCAATCCCCACCATTCTTGCGCTGGGCACTGAGGTCTTTGCTGCGCTATCCTCAGCTGACGAGGTAACTGAGATGCAGGACTCTAGACAGGGTGGACTGGCCTGGATGAGCTCTTTTCCTCATCCCCCCTTCCCAGGGCTCTAGCTTTACTCCATGATCCTAAGTCTTCAGCAGGCCCCAGGATCCAGAAGTGGCCCCTGATTAGCGGAGCAGCCTGCTGCCCCTATTGGCCCCTCCCACCCTCACTGGGCAGAGGTCCTAGATCCAACCAGTCCACTGTTGACCACAGGCTAAACCACTTCTTGGAATGCTGGTCCTAGACCATGGCCATGAGTGGAGGGCAGGGTGCTGGCTGCCTGAACAGGCCCATATAAGGTCCTAGGACAGTGAGAACACAGCACCAGGCCAGAGGTACTGTATCCCTTCAGTGGGCAGAATTGGGTCTCCTCTGAGAGGCTGTGCCCACTCCACCCACATAGTATTACGTGGGACTCCCTGGTTGAGGGCCACCTTACTCCATTCCCTGTGGAATATAAGGTTAGCAGCGATGTCTCACCCTTCCTCTCCTTACAGTGGGGTTTTAGGACGGTCTTTGCCTAATACGCCCATTGATATGTGAAGTCCCATGGTTGAGGATGGCCTGCCTTTTGTGCCCACATGGAGTGGTATATGGAATCCTCCAGTTTAGGGATGTCTTGTTTCTTGCACCCCTATTCAGTAGGATATAGGGTCCCTGGTTGAGGGATGGCCCATCTCTTACGCTCTCCATACCATGGGGTGTGGGGGCCCCCTTGAGTTGATGGCCCACTTTGGCATCTACATGGTGTTAGAGGCACCTTCCTCTTGCTCCGTGTTAGGTCCTAGGTGTCTCATGGTGACAGTCCAGCAGAAGGTGCCCTGTTCTCCCTCACCAGGGGTCAGACTTGATGGCCCCAGAATAACCCCATCCTGCTGGAAGTGACAGTAGGCAGCTGTTCTTCAGGCCCATCATCTTCCCCAGGGCCAGTGAACGGTCCCATGGGGAGGTGGAAGGAAGCCGATGAGAATCCCTCTGGACCACCAGCGGCCACGGAAATGCCGTCCTGGTCCCTGCCTAACGCTCTCCACACCTGCAGTGATTCCCTGCCCCTTGTCTCCTCCCCCTCCCAAGCCGCTGCACATTGGCTGTTACTGAAATAACTTACTTGATTATTGTTTCTGTCCCTTATGGAAATGTCACTTCCTGGGTGCAAGGACCATGTCTGTCCCTTGACTTCTCCCTGGAGCCTGGCCCATGTTTGAGGAATTGTCATAGTATTGATTACCTCAGCAAGGCAAGCGATCCATCAGCCAGCCCATAACCATTGACTTAGAATGAGTCAATTCCATGGCAGCTGCACTTATTGGCCGCCTACTGTACCCTGCCGTGGACTGGTGCCTTTGGGTGTCGGTGGAAGGAGAGAGGGCATCCCTTACGGGAAGCAGCAGATCCTCCACCGTGCTCACCGCTTGGTGATGACTTTCTGAGTGGGATGAGTTAGGAAGCACCAGACAGTGGATGCACTTCTCCCACACTGCCCGGAAGCTTGCAGTACAGTGTCAGCGGCCGGCTCTTGTCATAGTGAGAAGGGACCTTCTTAAAGTGACTATAAATCCATTGCTATTTTGCCAGGAGAGAGATTAACGTTCAACATAATTTATCTTTTTCAAGTTTTGTCTGAGCTGAGAAAATTTGTTACCATAGTGATTTTAAACATTGAGAAAGAGCATTTTAATGAGCTGGGAGAGATGGGCTGGCTGTCCTCAGCCATAAATCATGATGGAGAAAGAGGACTCTCTCATGTCCCATTCTTCTCATTCTTTCAAGTCAATGGCTGCAAGGGACACAGATTCAGGGTGAGCGCAGAGGTGGGATAATGGCTGCGTGGTCCACCCCGAATGCACACAGTGGCCTCTAGGCTGCTGGAGGGACCCCTGTAGTGTCCACCTCCTGCAGGGGCAAGGCCCCACCACTGGCATGGCTGACTGGGCATGCACAGCAGTCCTCACCGCCCAGCAGCACTGGCTAAGGCTGAGTCCTCCATTTCCCCCACATCCCTGACAGTGGAAGGTACAGTGTTGATGCCCAGCGTGGCAAGGCAGTGAGCCTCCCCTGCCCCCTTCCAAGCAGCTTCCCTCAGTGGAGTCTGTCTTTCCTCAAGTAGCTGCATGACTGTCATTACCTGCCCTCAGAGCAGCCTGGCACTGTCGTCCTGACTCCACTGGAGCTGGTCGGTCATGCTGCTGAGCACACAAACAGGTCCCTGCACACCAGCCTCTTTACACAAGTACCTAACTCGAGCGAGGACACATGGCCAGTTCATGTCAGAATTGCAGAGCCTCTTAATGAGAGGTCATGACCCCACGGGGGTTCTTCCACTGGCTTCCTGGGCCACCCCTGGGGCCTGAATAGTTTCACTGCCAGGAGCTCCCTCAGCCTCCATGAGCTCTCTCTGTCTGTGTCCTACAGCAGAGGTGGGAATTCAAGGGGTCCCTCCACCCCCATACCTCAGGGTTTAGGACACTTTACTCCCCCCAACACCAGCATGGTACCTGCAGCATACAGTTCCATCAGCAGAGGGCGCCCTTGGATAGCTTTGCGTGTAAACTGTGCAAAGCAGCCTGGCTATAGCAGGGACTAGTGGCCTTCTTGGCCAAATGGTTGACCTTGTTCCAACTCCAAAGGAGAAGGTGGGATAGCCAGACACTGCTGCCCTGTCCCAGCCCATACCTCAGACTTCCAGCCCTCTACAGAGAGGACAGTGTGGCTCGGTGGCACCTCACCACCACTGTCCTTTGTCAGCCTGTTCCTGCTGGGACCCTCCGAGGGATCTGAGAGGTACACTCTCCATAGCTGGAGGAGAGAAAGAATGTCTCTAGACCATCTTCCCTTGCATTAATTAGCTGTGTTGCTCACACCTGTCAGACCCAGGCCATCAGTGGCAAAACTTCAGTCATAGGAGGACGGTTGACTTTTCCACCAGGATCCATGGGGATCCATGCCAGCCAAGGATGGCATCAGAAGTGGTTTTAGGTATCCCCAGGGCCAGCTTAGGGACATCTTGTCCCTCTTGTGCAAATACTTGATACTTTTTTTTAATTTAAATTTGGAGTATTTTAAAATTTATTTCTGCTTTTTCTTTGATTTGCTTATGGACAAGGATGTCTCATGAAGTGTGAGTCTAGGCACGCCACAGTCCTGTAGTCTCCTACTCCATCTCTTCAAATCCCCTGTGACTGACACTGAATGAGGCACACTGTGCCCAGCCTTTCATGCAGTGGGACATGCAAGGGTCCTTCGTAAGCTGCCTCTGTCCAGTGGGTCTTGAGAAGGACTCATAAGCAGATGTGTGGAGGAGTGGGGTGGAGCCAAGGAGAGGGTGTTTCGGGCTTATCACTGTAAGGGTTTCCTGGAGAAGTTTGCGTTTCAAATATGCCTTGAATTGGCAGCTTGACCCCCTGTGGTGGAGGAGGGCTGCAGAGGGTTGATCTCAGGCCTGTGAGCTGCAGAGGGCCACCACCCACCAGGCTGTGACAGAGCTCTACGCTGGCCCATTTGCAGCTGATCAGCACCAGGTTTCCTATGGTCCTCTCACCCTGTCCTCTGTTCCAGAGTCTGACTTTCCTGAGGACTTCTCCATCCTGACCACCGTGAAAGCCAAGAAAGGCAGCCAGGCCTTCCTAGTCTCCGTTTACAATGAGCAGGGCATCCAGCAGGTGGGGCTGGAGCTGGGCCGGTCCCCTGTCTTCCTCTATGAGGACCACACAGGGAAGCCGGGGCCTGAAGAGTATCCACTCTTCCCAGGCATCAATTTGTCAGATGGCAAGTAAGTATCCTGCTGATGGGGGTGGGGGCAGCTGCTGGCCAGACAGCATGGGCAGCAGCTAACCTGGTTGTAGATGGCATATGATGTCCACAGAGGACCAGGAGGATGGAGCACAGGACCTGAGGCCGTAGGGTTTGGCTTCTTCTCTAAAACTCCAAGGACTTCTGCTGTTCTCTAGCCTTGTTCCCTGTAGAATTCAGCACATCCTGTCCTGGCCCGAGATGATAAGGGACAAAGGAGGTGATGCAGCCATGCCTACCTGTTCCCAGGGGAACTTGCCCTTGCTGGGCCTGACACAGTGTCTGTGTGAGTGAATGAGAGCAGAGCCCAGTCTCCAGAATTCTGCTGGGGCACCCTGAATGCTGGAGATCATCCATGAAGCAGTGGCTCCTGGGTTTTCTAGCAAGACTGTAGGCTAACCCATCATATCCACCCCGCTGTTGTCATGGGGATCACACCCCGCATGAAGACCGGGGCTGTCATGATAGTGTGACTGCAGTCTCCCTGTGACTTCTTCCTATTGCTTAATCCACCCTGAACCCCTATGGTCATACCTCCCAAGGGCACCCCAGGAGCTCACGGGGGTTGCATCTTAGAGATGAGAAGTCTGGATTTGAGGGTCTGAGTGGACTAGAGATGCATTTTACATCTGTTCCCAAGAAGCACCTGTGTTACAAGCGCTCTTTCCAGAGTCTAGTCCCATTCACTCTAAGTGACGGGGCTACATTAGGACTTCACAAGCAGGACTCTTAGAAGCCTGGAACTTTCCCGGTTACGCTCAAAGAGGGGAGTTAAACCGAGACAGCTCCCTGATCTAGGACAGGGTGCTTTATAAGTATTGAGTTCTTGTTGCCTTATGAGTGCTATATGCACAATGGGAAAAGAAGCCCGCTGTCGCCTTTGACACCGAGTTCTGAAGCCAGTGGCTGTGACCCCTTCTTTGACTCTTAGAAATCCTCTAACTGACAGTACTATCCTTGTGGGATATTGCCCAGACTTGAGCCCAAGGTTGTCACCCAGAGGCTTTGCAGCACATTTCCCTGCCTGAATATTTGTTTCTTTGCAGGTGGCACCGAATTGCTATCAGTGTCTACAAGAAAAATGTCACTTTGATCCTTGACTGTAAGAAGAAGATCATGAAGTTCCTCAACCGCAGTGACCACCCCATAATAGATGTCAACGGCATCATCATGTTTGGCTCCCGGATTCTGGATGATGAAATATTTGAGGTAGGCAGTCCCCCATGCCACTTGGGACACTTGGGGCAAGTGGTGGCTCCTCCAGTAGAAATCTGTGGCTTCCGTGGGAGCCCCATCTCCTCGGTTAGGGAGCGGTGTGACTCTATTGCTTTCCACAGAGTGCTGTGGCCTGTGGGAGGAGAGGGGCCGGCCTAGCTGCCATGTGAGAACCGTGCAGGGATGGTCGTGACTGCCCTTTTCCAAGCAACTCAGCACGTGTGTCCTGGGGACCAGGTTGGGATGGACACAGGGCTTCGGCAAGCTTACCCTGACTGCACCTTCTGATGGGCAAGGGCTCTGCTGAGGAGAGCCAGCGTCCTCTGAGTGGACTTGCAGGGCAGAGCTGGGCCACACAGTGGGATTGTCAGGAGGGACCTGCTGACTCAGTGTGTGTTCTAAGACAGTGGTGTTCCAGCCAGGTCCAGCAGAGCCTGCTTTCCTTGGAAATGCCCCAGAGATACAAGCAGGGAGCAGAACAGGGTCTGAGGCCTGTGCTTTAGTCTACAGAGTCCTCTGGGTTTGTGTTGAGCTTGGAGAGATTTTGGGAACTGTCTTGATTCAGGAAGAAGGTTTAGAGCCTGTGCAGGTGTCTGCTGGCCCTGGAGGCCACCTGAAAGCAGCACCTGCTTACATCCCTTCAGGTCTGTGTCTCAAGTACGTCTGAAGCCCGAGCCCTTGGATTTGGGCTGGGACATCTGACCTGATTCCTTCGCTTAGACAGACTGTGGGCTTTGTGGAAAGTTTGGGGCGCAGGATTCCCTGGCTGAAGAAATTTGATAATGGCCTGGCTAATGGTCTCAGAAGGCTAACTTGGCTCTCAGGTACCCCCCTGAGGGGTTGGACAGGACAGAATGGGGACACTACCCTCCTAGATCTCCAAATGCCATGTGAGTGCCACTTCCTCAGTGTATTGGGTCACCACCAGGTACATCTGCTCCTGTGTCTGAGGAGGCCTGCTGATGGCCTCCCAGCTGTGTGTGTGTGTGTGTGTGGGGGTGGTTCTAGGCCATGTCCTCTCAGTGGTTCAGGGCCCAGCAAGTTGGATGCAGTGTCAAGTTGATCCTAGTTGTCTGCAGGGACTCTGTGACCTGACATAGGATTGCCATGTGACTACTACATGGATCCGTGACAAAAATGACATGTGGTTGAGTGTGATAAGGAGTGAGTGCTCCATGAATGTGAACTACACTCACCATGGAGGTCACGGTGGGCCAAGGTCAGCTAGGGTGAAGATGGGATAGAATCTGCAGTCAATGGGCAGGGAGAGTCCAGAACAGCCTTCTGTGGAAATGCCATCAGCCTCCAGGAGAAGGTAAAAGCAGGGTGTGTCTGCTGGACTCAGCGCCCTCTGAAGGCTGACACTGGAGCCTGGGCCTTCTGCCAGGTGGGATGGGCACACATGTGCAGACAGTGCTGAACCCTGGAGGCTGTCCTCAGGGCAGGCTTCTGAGTAGACATGCCCAGGGATCCGGGATGAGCTGGAGGGTGGATGAGTGTCCTTAGCTAGACAGGCGGCAGCTGGCTCCTTTTGTGTGGAGCTGGTGCTTACAGCTGGTCTAGGGGCCAAACACTGCTTTTACCGATTACCCTGTGGGCAAGTGGAGCCAGGGTGCCTCCTGATGTCCAGTCTCTGGTGAGCAAAATCTTGAAGGCAGGCATGCAAGGGCATCCCAGGGCTGAGCAAAACATCAAGTCTGACTGAATTTGCTGTGTAGTAGTGATGTTGGGCTATACCAAACACTTGTCATTTCTTCAGGGTGTGACAATAAGCTTTTTATCATCAAGGTTCTGGAAAAAGCTTTGAATCTCTAAAAAAAAAAAGTGTATGGTGTGTGTGTGTGTGTGTGTGTGTGTGTGTGTGTGTGTGTGTGTGTGTGTTCTTGTTTGTGTTCATATGAAGGCCAGCAGTCAATGTCAAATGTCTTCCTTAGTCACTTTCCACCAGTTTTGGAGACAAGGTCTCACTGAACCTGACGCCCACTGATGTGGCAGGACTGGCTGGTTGGCTGGTCCCTAAGTTCCATGAATTGCTGTTTCCACTTTCCAGACCCGGTGACAGGCACGAACCACCATTCCCAGTCCTGGGGCTTCGGCCTCAGGTCCTCACGCTTGCGTGGTGAACACTTTACTGACTGCGCTAGTCCTCAGCCTTGCACCATCTTAAACATAGGATCGCCAGACAAATCCCCCAATGAAGCAGCCAGCACTGTATGTCCAGACTCGTGGGAAGGTTCACCAGCTCAGAGAACTGGGTGCAGCTTAGAGGTCTTGGCTGGGTTTTCTCCACAGCTGAGGCTCAATGGCTGCAAAATGGGTGCAATAATGTGTGTGTGTGTGTGTGTGTGTGTGTGTGTGTGTGTGTGTGTGCGCGCGCGCGCGTGCGCATGTGCATGCATGCAGAAATCAATCCAGAGAAGGCATGCACATTCGTGACCCACAGCAAGCGCTCTATAATGGGAAACAGTTACCAATTTATGTTGAGAACGAAGGCAGATCCCAGTTTTCAAACCCATTAGGATACTGGCTGCAGAGTCCAGTTTCTCTTGCCATGTACAAGGTGGTTCTCACTCTGCAGCTTGGTTGGCACAGCAGGTTGCAATGCATTCACAGTCCCGAGTTTCTGGTGAGCTCTTTTCTCCTGCTGTGGAATTTGATTCGAGGAGAGAGGCTGCCAGAAGCCCAGGATTTTTGTTGACCACAAGTTGTTAATGGTCTGAGGTCTGTGTTTTCCCAGCCCCAGGGTTTCCTGGCTGTTAGCTGTGCTCACGGCGGGAAATTGGACCTGTCTTCCTTAATGAAGACCAGCTAGGGCAGCAAGGCAGAGGGTGGCCAGTGGGGACTGTTCCTCCCCTTTGCTTCTTACTGGTGTAATGTAATGGCAGAGGTGGGGAGCTGGCCTCCGCTTCTCTGTGCTTTTTTGCAAGTGAATTTTTATCCCTTTTGAAATAGAAGTGATTTAACTCTTTGCTTTCCAGGTTTCAGATAATAGTGCTCTCTATTTTCTCATTTTCACTGCCTGGCTTCTCTAGAAGGCTCTTGCTGGAAACTTCTCCAGTGGTCCTTTCTTCCCACAAGACTCTTATGCTTGTTAAAGGCCTGTTTGTTCCATCGCTCTCTGGGTTTGAGGAGGGGGAGGGTGCCGGCACTGAGGCCATGGTCAGGCCACTGCTGGCACAGGCTTTAGTGCTCCCACTCAGTGCCTCTTCTAGGCAGATTTGCTGGACCCCACAAAGCTTCCAAGGAGACTTGGGAAGCCAGGGGTGCCCATGGCCCCACAGTGACCCCCCGGGCCAAAATAGAGGCTTCTGTGGCACAGTATCCTGTTTAGCTCCATGGCACATACATGTTGAGCCCAGCCATAGTGGCCATAGGCTCTGGCAGCTGCTGGCTCCCTCAGGCATGACCTGTTTTCCTCACTTGCTTGGATCTGAGTCTTGGGACTTCCCTGATGTTCAGGGGATGTTGGGCATACCAGGGCCTTGCAAAACTACACAGTGAGGAAGCGAAGGTGTATAGAGCGCAGACTTTCGGCTTTTCCTGGGTGGTCTTCCTGGTTGAGGATTTGGAGCTCAGCATTTACCTCTGTAAAATAGGCACGATGTGCACCAAGGCCACCACTACAGGGCTATGCATCAAAGGCTGTGTGAAATGCCTGCTCAGGGCTTCTGAGAACCATGCTGAACCCACGCCCTTTGTAGTTAGAGCTGTGGCCCTCCTCGTCTCCTGCCAGTGGCAGTAACTGCTTTCTCCACTGCTATCTCCAAAGATACAAGCTGTCTCACCTCTGGTTTTTTCAGACTTGTCTAGTGAATAAGTTGCTTTGATTCCCTCTCAGAGACGGGGTAGGAGGGAGGTGGAGTCTCATGAGCACAGTCCTGCCTCCATCTGAGCTAAGAGTCTACAGAGAATGGATGGACAGGAAGTTGTAATCCTGGACAGAGTTACTGCTCGTGGCACACCCTGACCCCAGCTTTCCCTTGCCACCTCAGAAGCCCACTGTGAAACCTGGCCTACTGTTCTCCTCACTGGGGCCTCACACTGTCTGGGTCTTGGGAGGTTAATGGAGGTTCACTTTACTTTCCCCCTTGCTCACTCGGTCAACTCTAAGCCCATGCTGTTGTATTCCTGAGGGCTATGCTAAGGCTGCCCTGTTCAGTCTTGATCCTTTCCTTGAAATGTGCCTGAGATCTGAGGTGCAGGGGGTGCTGGGCAGGCCAAGGCCCATTATACAGAAGGGCATGGGGGGTTGCCTCCACCTCCCATATGGGAAATAATCCCTTTTCATCCATGAGTGAGCTTTGGGGTTTGGGAGCAGGGACACAGTTGTGGGGGGAGAGTGTGCTCTGGATGGGTGGAAGTGAACTCTTCTTTGGTGGAGTGTCCGTGCAGACAGGGTGCCAACAGCAGCTCTGAAGGTGCTTCGGGCTGAGGACCCTGTTCCCATCTAAGAGCTTGGGAAGCTGGTACCAGGAGCTGAGCACCTTACCCGAGGTCATCTGCAGCATGGCGGCAGAGGGGAACTTCCTCAGGTAACCTCTGCCACTGGCTCCTGTGACCCTACATTAGCTGAAGACATCAGACACCCGGGCACTGTGGGGGTCTGTGAGGCTTGGGGTCTTACAGAGAGGACCAGAAAAGACAACTTTCCAGGATGGACGCTCATTCATTGTACTGAGTGTTTTGCATAACAGTTAATGACCTGCCAATCATGCTTGACTCCTCCTACCCCCATCCTCCTATTTCCCACCTCAGCCTGGAACTTGAGGCTGCTCTTGCTCTGCAGGTTCAATGCCAACCAGTGTTCTTGAGGGAAGAGCAGAGACTCGTAACCCCTGCTTGCCTTAGGGGCCCTAGGTGGGAAGGCCTTCTTGCTGGAGTATGCTACAAAGGAGGGCCACGGAGGAGGCCGAGGCTCTAGGGATACGAGGCAAGGCTGGCTGCAGATTCTAGGTCAGGAGCCAAATGAGCTTTTAAGCTGTTGAATGTTTCAAGGGGCAACAAGACCAAACAGACTGTAAACTCAGCTTTCACTTTGTACCCCCAATTGCTGGCGGGTACCCCCTCCTGACCGCACCTCAGCATTTGAAGAAGGCCAAGTGTTTACCTAATCCTGGCTTCCCTGTTTCCAGGGGCCCGGCTTTTCCACTGACGTGGTTTTTCCTGGAATCTGCTTTGAGACAGGAACGGGCTGTGCTGAGGAGACGCTTTCCTCGTCAGCCAGCCCAAAGGGATCTGGGTCTGGCCTTCTCAGGCAGGTCTGAGGGCCAGCTGTTTTCTGTGTGAGTGCAGAGCAGAGCCCTGGTTTCATGGGGAGATATCAGCAGTGTGGCCCCAGATCCAGGCCCAGCTTTAGCTCTGATTCTAAACCTCTGACTCCTTCCAGGAACTCTCAGTCTTCTTGCTATTCACCTGCCCATTGAGGGCCTTCCTGGAGCTTTAGTGGGCCCAGGGATTCAGCTCAGGCCTGCTGTTGAGTGCCATGCAGAGTCACTAGGGAATGGAATGAGTTGACAAACTACCCCAGAGAGCTGGCCCCCCTTTTGGGAGTCTGCCAGTGCTTAGTGGACAAGCCACAGAGTTCCAGAGAGCAGCTGGCCCTGTCCTGCTGTCGGCATTGCCCCAGGCTCCATCTCTGTCAGCCTCCTGTGTCGACTGGAAGGACATGCATGTCTCAGAAGGAGCCACAGTGAGGCTGAGATGCCCTACCGACATGAAGGCTGGCTCTAACTGGCTGCAGGCAGCTATGAGCTGCCTGTCCAGAAGCCCTTCTGATACCAGCTCTGTGCCCAGCCCCCATCCATTACGATGTTTGCAGTCCAAATGATCGCAGTCTGGGCCAGCTGTTCCTAATTTTTTGCCTAAGTCTGTATTGCTACCCAGGCCAGTGTAGCCGTGGCTGTGGCCATGTTGGCCATTCCATGAGAGACTTCATGCTCACAGCAACAAGACAGCTATCGCTGTTTTTCTGGCTTCACTGAGGCTTAACGTAGATGTTGCCTCTGGCCGTCTCAGGCCATCATGCTTATGTTCTAGCAGATGGAGTAGGCCTCAGGATATGCCCTTGTGTATGTATATGACATCTGTGTGTGTGTGTGTGTACATGTGTGAGTGCCAGCGTGCATGCCATGGTGCACATGTGGAGGTCAGAGGACAACCTCAGTGTTCACCCTCTCTCCTTTGACCTTGCTAGAGATGGGATCTCTTTGTTGTTCTCTGTTTCCTACAATAGATGGCCGGTCCGTGAGATTTCCAGGATTCTGCCTCTGCCTCTTCTTCTTGCTGCAGGAGCACTGGGAAATGCACTGCCATGACTGGCTTTACATGGGTTCTGGGGACTAGAACTCAGGTCTTCATGCTTGTGTGCCAAGGGCTTTATTCAGGGAGCCATTCACCTAGCCATGACGTAAGTCCTTTGGGAGGCCCCAGGACACTAGCAAGTGCAGATTCAAGACTTCAATCGGCTGCGTCTTCAATCTGCCTGTTCTATGGTACCACCTGATTCCAGGAAGGACAGAGTTCTGTTCTGATGACACTCCTGAGGCTGACACACATGGTGGCAAAGTGGAGAGGCTGTTTCCTTCCAGTCCAGAAGGCTCTGGGTCCAAGGTCCAGGTGTAGGCAGGCACACTTCTGCCCAAGGCTTATTCTAAACCTAGTGGTCTCATTTAAAAACCCTCAACTGTGCTCCATCCAAGCCCTGTTTTTGGTAAGGTCATACTCCGAAGTCGAGGGTTATTGCTGAAGCATAGCTTCGGGGTCCCACTTAGCTCATGTCTCTAATTTAGCCTGGAAAAGGCCTCCCCTGACCCCAGAGTGTGCACACTTCAATGTAAAGCATTGGGCACCTCTGAATGGCTTCCAAAACCCTAGCTACCAGGTTTAGGAAGAGCTTTGTGTTGGGAGCAGGGGCTGGCCCCAGCCTGTGCCGTGGCTGGCAAAGGGCCACTCAGGGTGATTCATCTAATAAAGCTCTCGACTGGCAGCCAGCCAGATGGGAGGTCGGGGCTTCTGGAGACCCAGGAAGGCACAGTACTCAGCTTAGCAGCAGGAGAGGCTGAGCCCTTCACAGGACTTGCCTGGCCGGTGAGGGTGTCAGGCTTGTTCCATGGAAACTGTGAGCAGCAGTGTCTCCCAGGAGACAGGGCTGATGTTATATTGGAATTCAGCCCTTGTCCAGTGATATCATGCTGGGCTGGCATGCAGTAGACATTCTGATCTAGTCCCCTGAGAACATGGTGGCCAAGGAGCTCTAGGAAGTTGGACCTCATTGCAAGAGGCACACAGTGCCAGGTTACTGAGGGAGGGAACCAGGGCAGGCAGGGACACGTGTAGGAGGGACAGAGGGACAGTATGTCACATGCATGTGACCGAGGGCATGTGGCCGAGGAGCCCAAGAGAACCTAGAAACTGCTATCAAGCTGATGGGTGATAGTGTCTGAGTGCTGACTCAGGGGCTCCAGAGGAGCTGGGCCAAGTCCTGTTGTTCAGTTCCCATGGCTGGCTGCATGGGTGTTGGGAGCATGCCGTCAGAAACACAGATGGACACCTTTGAATCTCTTCAATGTTTACTGAGTGACAGGAAGCCTACCAGCTATGTCGTTTGGCTGAAATCTACCAAGTACTCCTAATTTGGATTGATAGACACTGCCATTGGTAATCACAGGTCCTTTCATTCCACTCTTAATGATGAATAGTAACTCTTATATTATACATTTCTTCTGGTTAGGTTTTTTTTTTTTTTCCCAACTCGACACAAGGTAAGGTTAGTCAGGAAGAGAGGACCTCAAGAGGAAAAAAAAATCCCTCCATCAGATTGGCCTGTGGGCAAATCTATGGAGCATTTTTTTTAAAATAATGATTGATATAAAATGTCTGAGACCATTGTGGGTGTTGCCACTCCTGGGTCCTGGATTGATTAAGAAAGCAGGCTCAGCAAGCTATGAGAACAAGCCAGTAAGCTATGTTCCTCCATGGTCTCTGCTTCAGTCTTGAGCTCCTACCCTGACTTCCCTTGGTGATGGTCTGTGATTGGGACATGTAAGCCAAATAAACCCTTCCCTCTCCAATTTGTTTTGTTTTGTTTTATTTTCAAATGTTTTGTCACAGCAATAAGAAGCAAACTAGGACATTACACTTTACACAAAGATATGTAGATATGTATATTCTCTCTCTCTGTCTTGCTTCACACACACACACACACACACACACACACAGGCTACCAAATGATTACAAGGCTGCAAAGTTGATGTGGGTGTCCTACAGGGCCTGAGTTTGGCCATATCCATAGCCCTGGCTCAAGTCAATTCGTAGACTTCTTCACATAGCCTCACCCACACCACTGGGCTCAACACATCCCATGCTGATGGGGCAGCAGAGCACAGCCAAGCTCTGAGCTGTGTCCTCCATCATGCCTTTCTGACCTCTCAGGCAGAATCCATTTTTTTTCACGTACATAAATTGTGCTAAGGAAGCCTAAGGGCTGTTTCTGTCTCCCTGAAGACTAGCAGTAATGACATAGAGTTCTTCACCCGTGTCCATGGACTTAGTAGAGAGTGAAACATGGAATGAATAGAAGAAGGAAGAAGCAAGCTTTTTTTTTTTTTAGGGATGATGGTGACGATGGCAAGCCTTCATCAGGGATTGAGGGTCACATGGGCTCATCATGGTCGTGATTGGACGCTTGGTGGTGGTATGCTGGCAGGTGTGGTGATGGTAATAATGATTGGTTGTGATGATAGTAATAGTGATGATGGTAGTCTTGGTGGTGGCAGTGGTGACTGGTGATGATCTTTGTGATTATGGTAGTGGTGATAGTGATCCTGATGATAGCATGGAATGTTGGTGAGAACAGTGAATATGATGGTGGTGGTGATAATAATAGTGGTGATGGTGATCTTCATGGTGGTGGTCTTGGTGTTGGTAGTGATGGTGATGATAATTTTGATGGTGAAGATGCTGGTGCTGATGGTGAAGGTGTTGGTGGTAGTGGTGGAGATGATAGTGGTGATGGTGATGATGAGTGGTGATGGTAGAAGTGATGGTGATCTTGGTGGTGTTAGTATGGAGGTGGAGATGGTAGTAGTAATGGAGGTCTTGGTGGTGATTGTGGTGATGGTGATGGTAGTGGTCTTGGTAATGTTAGTGGTAGCAATGATAATGGTAATGGTGGTCTTGGTGATGGTGGTCTTAGTGGTGTTAGTAGTAGAGGTGGAGATGGTAGCAATAATGGTGGTCTTGGTAATGGTGGTGATGAGGATGGTGATCATCCCTCTCCTTCTCCAGGGCCCAGCTCTGAGATAGTTCCTGAATGATGCCTTTATACCATGCACCGTAGATAGGATCCAGGGAAAGAGAGCAAGAAGAAATTTTTGACCTTAAAGCTGCCTCCTTAATTTTCCCCAGCCATACTGAGAACCACAAAGCAGTGCGTTCAGGTCTCCTTCCCCTGGATTAGACACTTTTTTCCCATCCTGTGTAGCTCATAAGCAATAATACCAAAGCAAGATTTTAAATGTGACTTGTGAGGGCCCCTGAAAGCCTGAATGGATGACCTTCTACAGGAAACCTGTGAGGACAACATAGAGTGGCGGAAAGGGCTTCACGGCACCCATGCTCTGCTCTGGGCCTGGGGAAGAATTCCCTGGCCTGCTGACTGGGTGTGGCCTGTACCTGGCATGTGCCTGTGTGGCCTGGCTCTGTTGGAAACATGTCATGCTGTGCTCTAGTTGAGGAAGTTGGACTGAGTCTTTTCCTGGCAGCCACCAAGGCCAGTCCTCTTTCCGTCTTCACAGATGGGAAGTGCGGCCTGATGTGGTTTGGGAAAGTGCCTAAGATCACACAGTGTGATTCAGATGGGAGCCCAGGGGAGCTTGGCAGTACTGTTCTCCAGTTCCACCTTCCTCCACCTGTGACAACAACCGAGGAAGCCCTGGGAACTTGTCCAGGCCACAGGTGCCTAGGTGTGTTTTGAATGGGTGATGGAGAGGCCTAACCTCTCCAGCTCTGGGGCGTGGTTCTGGGGATGGCTATGTCCAGGAGTGTGGCAGTGGGGACTCAAGATTTGCTTGGCTAGCACACTTGTGGGCCACGTCTCCAGCATCCTGGAACAAGAAGGGCTTATTTTCTCAACTTATTTACCCCTGTCTATTCATAGGCATGAGAGAGTCTGGGTAAAAAAAAAATAATAATAAAAATAATTTATTTATTTATTTATTTTATATCCCTATCACAGGTTCCTTTCCTCCTCTCCTCCTAGTCCCTGCCTCTCCCTTCCCCTTCCCACCATCCTCCTGTCCTCCCTTTTATCCTGAGAAAATGCTAAAAAAAAGAGAGGCCTCCCATGGAGATCAATGCGCCTTGGCATATCAAGCTGTAGAAGGACTAGGTGTGTCTTCTACTGTGGCTAGCCAAGGCAGCCCACTTAGGGGAAAGGGATTCCCAGCCAGCAACAGAGTCAGATACAACTCCTGCTCCTGCTGTTAGGAGTCCTCTGGGTAAAATTTGGTGATGAAATCTGTAAGTCAAGCAAAGATCTGTGGGGATCCCTGCAGAGGACCTTTGGATTAGGTGAGGGCCAGATGTTAGTGTAGGGGCTGGTGTGCTGTAGGGAGGAGGAAAAATGAGGAGGAAGGGGAGCAGAGAGAGACTCCTGCTATCAGAGGGCGCATTGCAAAGCTCTCTACTGTATGTGCGCTCACTGCATAGCCGCTAGGGTTGCAGACTCTCCAACAAAAGCTTTGCAATTTCCTCGGCCCAGCGCAGCTTGGCTAAAATCTCATTATCGGCAGAGACAGAACTGACTCGCTCAGCAAAATGCTTCGGGCTCCGTGAGCGCCAAGGACAGCATGATCTCTACTGTGTCCAAACGGAGATGGACCTGTCCTCTGTGGACAAATGGACCACTCGCTTGATGCTGCCGACATGGGTGCACAGTCAGAGCAGCACATTGGAGCAACAGTAATGACCAACAGGCCTGGGAGGGCAGAGCTTCTAGAGAATCATGAGAGACTCAGAAAGCAAGCCTGGACACAGAAGGGGAAGGGGCGGAGAAAGGCTCTTACGAGAATAGAAGTGGCATTCAAATGCTGACACCTTCTCAGGTGATGTGGGGTCACCATTGGCAGGCTGTGTGGGAATGCCAGCTCTGGGATGTGGCATTTGAAGTCAAATGAAGTGATGCCAGGGGTTGGTCTGGGCCCTGCGGGTAGAAGAAGAGCAGCTTGGGCTGCTACCCACCGTGTACAAGCCTGTGTGGGTGGCTGAGCCCTGAGAGATGCCCCATGTGTCGTGTGCGCCGCTGAACACTGTGGCCTCCTGCTCCAGGTGAGCAGCTCTAAGGAGGTGAGAGGGGGACAGGGAACCTTCCTGTGACAGCGGCCCGTGACGGCGGTTTCATCCTTCTGTGCTCTCACATCTGTGTCATGAAGAAGACAAAGAGGGAAAGAAATCCATCTATCTCCTCATTTGGATGTGTGAGGATAGGGTAGGGTCAGGCCTGGAGAAAAGGTCACCTTTGCTGAGACACAGGGTGGGCCAGAGAGGGTTGGTGGATGACACCAGGAAGGCTCACACAAGGGCTGTTTCCTGTGTGAGCTCAGGTCATCCTGTGGGGGATGGAGAGGGCTCTCAGTACAGCTCTTGAGGACCTATGAGCTGCAGTTGAGGGAGGGAATAGTGTCCTGGACACTCTACTACCTCAATGCTCTCTGAGGGCCAGCTGCTTACCCTATAGTAGGCCCTCCTATGACATGCACATGAACACAAAACAGTGCACATGCAGTATATACAATAGCTAACATACCGACTCCATACCCATGTATGTGCATAGAATCTATGTTCACACCTATAAACATACCAGGCAAACCCAGATCTTGCTACTACGCCAGCAGGCCTGCCAGTGCAGAGGGTGTGTGGCCTTGTGGTAGAGTTGGGAAACCACTCTCTGGACTCCTGCACCTGAGCCTTCTGTCCCACAGGGCAGGAGGGCAGGCCAATGTGTTACACTGTTCCATTCCAATGGTTCATGACCTCTGCCTCTCTGGGCAGAGTCATGCTCTGTAGAGAAAGGTGTGTGGGGGATGATTTTTATCAGGATGGAGGTAGGAGAAAGGACAAGTCTGAAGAAGCTGGGGGTTGTGTCTGTTATCCTTGCCATCTCTGGTGTGTGTGTGTGTGCATGCTGGGGACACTTAGCAATAAAACAGGACATTAAAGGAGTCTCAACAGGAAGCCTGATGGCCAATGATTCTCTCCAGGGGTGGAGAGCCTGGCTCTCTGGAGAGGAAGAGCTTCAAAATTCAGCCAGTTGTTCATGAGTGTCTGCAGCCAGAGCTCACCTCCAGGAGGGCAGCTGTGGCTGACATCCTTACAGCACCCCAGCGCCTCAATGGGCTGCCCATGAGCAATTACAGCTTATGGCCTGTGCTGAGAAGCCCGGGACCTTCCTATGCAGTCTTAAGCAGTGGGTGAGGTTATAAGCCCAGTCCAGGTTCTGGCTTCCTGTCTGTATCCGTACCAGCTGCTGCTGGGCCCTGAGGAGGCCCTGAGGCCACCTACCAGGCTCCAGCCCTGCATGTTTAGAATCTGTATTTCCCCCTCATCCATGCTGTAAAGAGGCCAGTGTGAGAATTCAGGGCTGGTGCAGGGAGCATGGTTCTCTTCAATGAAGCATTGTTAAGATAGTCTCAATCTGAGACTCTGGCCAATGTTTTTGTTTGTTTGTTTTGTTTTTGAAGATTTATTTATTTTGTTTTATATGTATGAGTGTTTTTGCCTGCATATATGTATGTGTACTTTGTGCCCACAGAGACCAGAAGAGAGTGTAGGATACCCTGGAACCAGAATTACAGGTAGTTATGAGCCACCATGCGATGGGAATTGAACCTAGAGCCTCTGTGAAAGCCACAAGCTCTCTAAACAGCTGAACCATCTCTCCAGGCCTGGGCTTGGTTTTAACAAGTGGTTTGCATCCAACTGGGGCTTCCAGGCTTCTGCTCCCACGGGTAGTGGCTTCCAGAAAGCTTGCTGAGGCTGCTTCTGGCGTGAACAGGGCAGTTCATACAGGGTGACAAGGCCCGGGGCACTTCCTGGGAGCTGGCGGGTCCACAGAGGAGTGAGGCCACTGGGGGCATCTACAGGGTCTCAAGATGCCTTAGCACAGCTGCACCCTGCTGGGGCTCCCTGCAGTGGATCCTCAGACCCCAAACTGCCACATGTTCACAGCCAGATGTATCAGAGCCAGTCCAGAAGCATCCCTGAACTCCCGGGAGGGTACGAGGGGCCCTCTAGGATGCCTTTGAAGTTGCAGGAGCAGGACTTGCCCTATTCACCTCTACCACCTGACTCCAACAACCCAGCCTCTTGAGACCCACCACATCAGAGACTTCTAGAGTCTTTGAACCTGGGTTTCTGGGTTTCTTGGGTACAAAAATGCTGTCTGTCCTCCATCCATTATACATTTATTATCTGTTTCTGTCTGCCTGTCATCTACTTATTCAATCACTTACCTGTTTATTTATTCATTTATTTGAGACACATAGCCCAGGCTGGCCTCTAATTTGCTATATAGCCAAAGATGACCTTGCATGTCCAATCTTCTTGCTATTTGTCACCTCCCCAGTGCTGCGATAGGAGCATGGTGCTGGCATGCCTCAGTTACATAGTGCTGGGGATTGAACCCAAGGCTAGACTAGCCCTCTACTAAGCAGTCATCATTGCATTTTTACCAGTTTGGCAATGAGTCCAGGCACTTGGGAGTGCCTTAGCACAGTTCCCTGCATTCCCCATGGCACTCCAACAGGGCTGCTCTGCACTCCGCCCCCAGCACCCTATTAGGTCTGATTGCCATCTGATAGCTATCTCAAGAAGTGGGCCAAGAGATTGGACACCAACTCCCAGCTCCAATCTGAGGCCATGTGGTAGCCCCAGGTCAGAGGTAGCCAAGGATGGAGGTGGGGTCTTCTCAGAGCCCATGCTGGGTTTTCAGCCTTTCTCCTTGTCCAGCTTCTCCTTCTCCCATTCTCACAAGGTCTGACAGGAGGCTGTGATGGTGTCATGGCACCCTTACCCTGTTCTCCCAGCCCCAGCCTGGGGTGCACGAAGCTGGGGAGCAGAAACAGGTACAGAGTGGAGCCCCTGTTCCACCTTCTTGTCCTCCTGCCCTGCAGGGTTCTCCTTGTCCGTTGGTAGTCTTGCTGGGCACTGGGCATTTGAGGCCCTTCTCCCCTCCCCACACATTCAGTAAAGAAGAGCTCGATGTGCTGGAGGTACCAGGTGTAGTGTTAACCAGGCTCCCTGTAGGACTTGGGGAAGGATGGGTTGGGAAGGCAGGGAGTCCTTGCCCATCCTGGACTGATTGCATATCTGCATCCGCGCTGAGAACCTGCGTGGCCTGAAGCCAGCTTAGCTCAGATTCCAGGCTAGGCACACAGGACTGACACAGGGCTTTGTGTCCGTTCTGGGAGCCCTTTGCCCAGCCATGGAACTAGTTGTCATGTAGTGTGTAGGTGGTCGTGTATAGCCACATTCAGCGACAGTGAGCCACCTTATTCCAGGCTTGCTCTCTTGATAACTATGCTGGATTGCAGAGATGTGCCAGACATACATGTACCTGCCTAAAGAGCTTGTGGTTCCTGGAGAGGCAGAGCTGGTAAGAGACACTGGCCACACAATTTCCCAGCTGCTCGATTCCAGGACTCCCAAAGGTGCCTCTTCCTCCCATCAAGTATGTCTGGAGAGCATTTATTTACATGTCAAGCTATGGGCTGAAAAAGAAATCATTTCATTTGAATTGGATGGAATTTGAACTACAGGTCATGATGCTTAATGAAAATGTGTGGTTTTCATACACCATTCTGCCATGAGGCTGCCATCTGTGGGAGTTTAAAACACAGGCCTCTAACATCCAAGGCTGGACAAGTATGGGAAGGAGGGAGCCAGGGCAGTGGCCACCTCTGCTGCTGCTGGCCTCAGAGAAGGGGTGTGTGTGTGTGTGTGTGTGTGTGTGTGTGTGTGTGTGTGTGACAGGAACTGGAGACAAGCATCTAGACTGGATGTCAGTAGGGGAAGGTACTATGTAAAATACTGAGAGGATCTCTGAAGCCCCTTTATGTCTGATCCCCTTCCCCCCCTGCCCACTCCTGCACCATTTGCTGCAGTGGAGCCGGCAGAGCATCGCACAGCAGCAGGCAGCTTTGCCTGTGTGTTCTCTGTCTCCCACATCCCTTTGTGGGCTGAAATGCAGGGCTGGTCTGAGAAAGGCAGAATCTGGAGTCCTTGCTCTTGCCCCTTCACCCCAGGGGTCAAGAGTGAGTGAGGCGGCTCTCCCTCCAGCTGCCTCCTGCACAATTGTCCTGCCTCATCTTATGCAAGGGGCCTGGGCTCCAGGGCATAGCAGTGCTGCGGTGATGTGGAGTGGTGGGGTACTGCTCCTTTTGGGCCCTCCTTGCTGGCAGGAAGAAGGCTTTTCTGTCTGCAGTCTGGATAGGAGTTTGCCCGCTGAAGTGGGAACAGGTGTGGTGGGTCAGCTGGTGGTCATGGGCTCATAGGCAACCTCTGTAGGCCAATGTTAGTTTTAGTTGTCATCTTGATACAGCCTAAAGTCTCAACTGAGAGACTGAGAAGATCCAATCGGCCTATGGGCATGTCTGTGAGGCATAGTCTTGGTTGTTAATTGATATAACAGAGTCTAGCGAAGGTTGGATTGCACCATTCTCTAGGTATGCTGTCCTGGGCTGTACAAGAGAGCTGGCTGAACTGGGCGGTGGTAGTGCTGTCTGTTTTCCCAACACTTGGAAGGCAGAAGCAGGCAGATCTCTGGGTTTAAAGCCGACATTGTCTGCCTCATGAATTCCGGGACAGCCAAGGCTACATAGAGAAAGCTTGTCTCAAAAAACAAAAACAAGTAAGCAAGCAAACAACTGTGTAGCTGAGCATGTGCCCGTGGGTGAGCCAGCCAGCAGTACCCTCCATGGTTGCTGCTCTATGCCCATAGCTGTGAGTGAGTCCTCTCTTAGAGGTAATGCTTCATGCAAATAGTTCTGCCTTCTCGTTCCTGTCCTGAACTCACTCAATCATGGACTATGACCTGGAAGTGTAAGACAAATAAATCCATGCCTCCTTAATTGGTTTTTGTCAGAGTGCTTTATCAGACACGGAAAGGAAGCTAGAATAACCCTGAGATCAGGGCTGGTGGCCTCTCCTGAATACAGCTTCTCATTTGTCCAGTGGGGAGTGACAGTCACTGGTCCAGCCTCAGGAAGAGATGTCTGCCTCTCCTTTTCCATAGACATCAGGGGTTGGGATCCAGCGTGCTGGGAGGAAAGGACCATGTGTAGGCCACACCAGAGGCTATGTTACAACAGCAGCCCAGACAGGCTCAGGCCTGCTTGAGGGTACTCTGGATTCTTTGCTCATTACTTGGGGTTTTCAAACCCCAATTGGGACCAGGCATGTGGAACTAAGCCACAGGGCTCAGGGAAGCTGGCCTTTGATGTATTCTGTTTTTTGGTTCTGTCAGTGAGCACTCCTACACATCAGCCTAATTCTAGGCCAGTTTCCTGTCAGAGACAGAAGCTTGGGTATGGTGAAGGAGCCTGTCCTAGATCACAAGACACCCACACCCTCCTTCTCAGAACCTAGGAAGCCAACATGGGCCCACACTCAGTGACTTCAGGTGACACACACACCCACTCCTGCCATGGCCCAGCAGATGAGCAGCATGCAGACTTCCTGTCCCTCCAACCTCCAGGTCACCTTGGAGTCCAGCCCAGAGAAAGGTTTACACTCTACCTAATGAAAAGCAGGGATGAAGGGCTTCCTGGGCTGTGCAAGCAGGTCATTTCCACCCCCAGAGAACAGCAGGACTGTGGGTACAGGACTAGAAAAGAGTCCTGAGATTTGGCTGGAAATGGAGCACCAAGAGAAGCTCAGTGGTCACATGGTCTTGGGAGGATGTGCTATTATCAAGAAAGCACAAGGCAGCTTTGTGGTGCTGACAGAAGGTGGACACCTTCGTGCGTTTGTTCTGTGTCAGAGCTGCTTCTGCAGTGTGTGACCCAGCGGCCACAACTTAGGAGATGCACAATAGCTGTTGAATGGACAGGTTAATGGATGGATGCATGGATGGATATATGAATGGATGGAGAGGTAGATGGATGGCAGGGATGGGTGGATAGATAAGTGATATGCAAGGATGATGGGTTAATAAATGGATGGAAGGATGTATGGACATAGGAATGAAAGGCATCAATGGATGGAGGGCATTCATGGTTGGATGGATGAGTGGATGAACAGATGAATTGCATGGATGGGTGGATGGGTGACATATATATATATATATATATATATATATATATATATATACATATATATATATATATATATATATGGATGGGTAGGCGAGGAGATCAGTGAGAAAGAGTCAGGTATGTCACTCAATTGTACATTACATTATTAAACGCATGAAATGTGTTTAATATTTCCTTCTCTTCTTGTATGCTCACTATTTAATGTTGAGTCCCTCCGAGCCCCTTCGAGTCCCTGTGGCTTTGCTCCTGACCCCTGTGGTTTGATCCTTCATAAGTGTCTGATAGCTGTGTATCATCGCTGCCACCCCGTGCCTGTTCTTGGGTTCTTCATCCTGCCTGAGTCCTCTACTGGACTCTGCCCCCTGCAATTCCATATCTTACTGTTATCCTACTGTCCCTTTAGGGCTTTCTCTCACGTTCACCTTTCAATGATCCCAAGATTTGTTATTGAGTACTGCGGTTACGCCAGTTCGCCTGGAGGACCACAGCCTCCCCAGCATCATAAGAAGTGGATATTGTTTATGTTGTGTTTAGTTTTCACAGAGAGAAAGCAAATCTCCGAGAGGCCACACAGCTAGAGAATAGCAGAGCTGGCTAGGTTTTTAGCCAGCTAGACCTGACTGTTTATGGGCAGAGTACTCTGCCGCTGTGCCACTGAAAGCTGGGTTTGCTGCGCCCTCCCCTGTCTCCCCTCCTGGTCCGCACTGTGGTAGAGATGGACGCTGCACCCTGCTCTGCTTTGGTTAGACCCCCACAATCCCCTCATCAGGGTCTTCAGGGAAGAGAGCAATGATTGAAATGAACTGGGACCCCCCTCCTTTCACACCTTGGGTGACTTGTCATGGCCACAGGGACCCAGCACTGCAGATCCACTAGGACTGCAGAACCCAGCTGGAAGGGCAAAGAAGCCATTGAGCATACAGCCCATGAGGGACCTTGGAAACCAGGGAGGTAGCACTTCTGCCTGGGATGGAAAGAAAGCCCAAAATAAACCCACGAGACTGTGCCATCTTCCAGATGGCACCCAGGCCCTGTCCCTGCAGTTCATCACTGCAAAGTTTCACAGAGCAAGCCCTGTCCTTAACCAGAACATATTATATATGGTATTCCAGTATAGTGTAGTAAACATATTTCAGTATAGTACGCGTGGCTGGATGGTCTCCAAGCACAGAGAACTGCACACCTGGCACAGCCTGGGTCACCTTTGTTTGCTGTGCTATTTCCAATGTGGCCTTCAAACTACTAGGATGTCAGACGCTGAGCTTTACTTTCTGTGGCCGCTGAATGGGGGTTGATAGACATACTGGGATGGCCACAGTGGGAGGCCATGGGCAGCTTCTCCACCCTGAGCTCGGCGAGTGGGAACGCTCTCACTCCTGGTCACTGTCACCAGTGTGACTGGCTGGGAGGACCCAGCGCCTGTCTCAAAGCTGGCTCTTGCTGTTGCCAGGAAGAGTCTGCACAGTGTGCTCATGTGCTCTTCCCTTCTTCACTGTCTGCACGTCTGGAGAAGAAGGAAGTGGAGAACATGATTCTGAGAGCTCAGCTGCTTGGTGGGCAGGTGTCTCCTCACCAGCATCAGCCTTGCGGGGTCTTCTGGGTTATGACTCGTGCCTGTGACATTCATCATTGCATTCTACTTAATGCCACCTTTGATGGACACATGGTGCTACCACTCTGGGGCTATTGACAATACTGCTATGAGAGTACACACACACACACACACACACACACACACACACACACACACACACATACACACACACACACATACACACACACACGTATTTTTGTGGCCTTCAAGGTACTATAATGTTCTGATGCCTTCTCCAGCCTTGAGCCCAGTGGGTGGAAGTCCCTGAAACATTGTAGGACACCTTGACTGACCTTGCCACACACACACACACACACACACACACACACACACTATACATATGTGTACATACATACATACATACATACATACTTATGTGTGTGTGTGTTGGCCTGAATCCTTCTTTTCACTTTTAGGGCTGAACTGATTTGGGGAAATTTGTTTAAGTGTTTGTTCTAGTTTCCGGGACTGGAACTGCTGTCATATCAATTCTGTGTTTAACTCGGTGAAAAAGTGTGCATTGCATCTTAAAGAAATACCCCTCAGTACTGGAGGCTGATGGAGACAGGGATATGCCCTCCTGAATCTGGGGCAGATGCTTTTGTGCTTTGTGACTGCAGTAGCTGTGAGCACCAAGCTGGCAAGTGTGCAACAGGTATTTGGTAGATGGATGGATACATTGTGGGCTGGCTGGCTGGATGGATGGATGGAAGGGTGGTTCAGTGAATTGTCAGATGAAGGGGTGGCTAGGAAGATGGATGGGTTAGTGGATGGTTGCAGGCTGGCTGGCTGGCTGAATGGAAAGGTGGATAAACAGATGAGTGGTGGGCGAACGAGTAGAGGGATTATTAATGGAAGGGTAGATGAGTAGGTTGGTGGGTGGTGAGTGGATAGATGGATGATGAATTGATACATAGGTGAATACATGGATGGGTAGACAGATGGATGACTAGAAGGGTAGATAAATGGATAGGTGAGGGACTGGATGCGTGAGTGGATAGAAGAAAAGGTAAGCGAGTGGATGGGTGGGGAGGTGAATAGATGGATGGTTAGATAACAGACCAGTGGAAAGGGGTAAGTGCGTAGGTGGATGGGTAAATAGACGGTTGGGTAGATAGATTAATCCCCAGGTGGGCCAGCCTAGCTTAAGTAGCTCTTCAGAGGGGCATCTGCTGGGAAGACGTTTGTCCCCGAGGTTATCTCCTCCTTGTTTTAGTTTTTGAGACAGGGTTTCTGGTTTCTCTGTGTATCCCCGGCTGTCCTGGGCTCGTTCTGT
Organism: Psammomys obesus; assembly: GCF_907164565.1. Lineage (NCBI taxonomy): Eukaryota > Metazoa > Chordata > Mammalia > Rodentia > Muridae > Psammomys > Psammomys obesus. Next base: position 52,755,495 of record NW_026585895.1, on the reverse strand, counting down.
AGACCAGGCTAGCCTTAAACTCACAGAGCTCTGCCTGCCTCTGCCTCCTGAGTGCTGGGATTAAAGGCGTGCGCCACTGCTGCCCTGCGAGGATATCTCCTCTGAAGGTTTTTCCTCTTGCCCACGTCATCAAGCTGGGCCTCCTCCCAGTGAATACCTGTGCTGCTTGTTCATGAGCTTTTGTCCCTTTTCAGGGTGACATCCAACAGTTGCTCTTCGTCTCCGACCACCGGGCTGCCTATGATTACTGTGAGCACTACAGCCCCGACTGTGACACCGCCGTCCCTGACACGCCTCAGTCACAGGACCCTAACCCAGATGAATATGTGAGTCATCTCTGGCTGGGTGCATGGTGGGAGCACAGGCAGAATCGCAGGGTGGTTTAGAGTCAACAGGATTGGGACTGTAAAGGACCCTGAAAGCCACAGGACAGAGTTTTAAACACTAGGGAAAGCAGTGTGTGATGTCTGATCCACTTTACCACGGAGGACCTACCCCACCCACCCCACTCCCTGCCCCATGATGAGGTCTCTCGAGGGAGTGTCATCAGCAGCCATGCCCTTTAAACTTCCACATACATCCCTAGTGAATGTAGACGGTGCCCATCACCTTCAGTCCACGGCCTCAGTTGCTCTTTAGAGCTCAGTCGTTTGCTTGTGGGCACCTGAAGTTTTACAATGGATGATGTATACTCAGCTGTTTGTATTGCCCCAGAGTAGTGGAGACGCTGAAGGGCAGCTGTTTCTGTCCCCTTTGTCCTTCTCCCCATTTCCCACTCTGCCGGGTCACTCTCCTCACTTCCCAAGCCCTCCTCCAGCAACACCTTAACAATTTCATATGCAGTTCTTTCTGGTATTTCTCCTGCCTATGGCTGAGCTGTCTCCTGCTTCTCTGAGCATCTTTGTATCTCAATCTCTCGCTTTCACTGCTGGTCAGAGGTCAGAGAAGGAGCTTTCATGGGAACTTAGGGTTCCCTGACCCGGGCCATGCCCACAAATCCTGAGACTGTATTGGGTGGAGCTCCAAGGCCAATACAGCCCCACCATCCCTGGTTTGTATTTGAGGACAGAGTACCTGTTTGTAACTACAAGCCCCTCCCTCTGGGTACCCCTGTTTTGGGCGGAAGATCACATTTGATAGCCTGGCTCTGATGTCTATAGGTCAGATGTAACCACTTTTAGGGCTCAGCTTTGCTGACCTCTCTCAGGAGCGTGTGGGGTTGTCTGTCCCCACGTTATTCTTCTGAGGTTTGTTGAGCTTCTCAGGGAGAGGCTGAGGGAAAGCCCTGGCTGGGGATCCTGGGCAGTGCCTTGTGGCATCTGCTTTTCTACCCAAGCTGGGGCAAGGAGGTTGACAGGCTGCTCTGGTAATGCATCCATTTCCTTCTTCTCATGGGCACCATTGACTTCAGTACCCAGAAGGAGAAGGTGAGACCTATTATTATGAGTACCCATATTATGAAGACCCAGAAGACCCAGGGAAGGAGCCTGCCTCCACACAGAAGCCAGTGGAAGCTGCCAGAGAAACCACAGAGGTTCCTGAGGTCTGATCTGGACTGGGGATGGGCTGGGGAGGTTCCTGGGCCCCTCAGGCCACAGAGTAGGGGAGGGTTAAGAGCCAGAGGCTATCAACATTATAGTACATACCTACAATTCTAGCACTAGACAGCTGAAATAAGGTAATCGTGAATTGTAGGCCAGTCTGGGCTACAGGCTGAGAGACCCCCCCCCACACACACAGATGGAAATTTAAGCTGTGGTTGGACCTCTCCTGGTGTGTCACTGGGTGGTCCTCCATCAATTCATGGCTCTCTTGGTACCTGGTGCTCATGCACTGGCTGCCTCTTTCTACCCTCTGCCCTCAGGAGCAGACCCAGCCCCCACCAGAGGCTCCCACTGTACCTGAGACCAGCGACACGGCCGGCAAGGAGGATGACCCCGGAATCGGGGACTACGACTATGTGCCCACTGATGACTACTACACGCCCTCCCCATATGAAGACTTCGGCTATGGCGAGGGCGTGGAGAACCCCGAACAGCCCACCAACCCTGACTCGGGGGCCGAGATCCCCACCAGCACCACCGTTACCTCTAACACTTCTAATGTAATTGCCTTTCTTCCTGAGCTAGGGGCAGGGGTGGAGAAGGGGCAAAGGCCATGGCTCTGGGTCACTGCTAAACTCCTACGTCCTTGGGCGACCTTCCTTGCACTCGAACACACACACACACACACACACACACACACACACACACACACACACA